>NC_071397.1:8659566-9028681 GCF_022682495.2 Desmodus rotundus | reverse complement strand
AATCAACACGCAGGCTCCAACTCAGAAGGCCGTCGCCAAGTCCCAAAGAGGGGGGGCACATAAGGCCTGAAAGACCCTTCTCTATTCGGAACTCCTGGTGGGGCTGGATGTCTAGGTATAAACTTGTTGCCCAGGCTAAGGGAAAATTATAAAACACCTAGACTTTCTCACCTTCGACCCCGCGCCTCCCCTCTTACCGTTCCGGAGCCGCCGGCCCCGGCAGTGGCCATCGTGTCGGCCATCTTGCTCTGGCGTAATGTGCGCGAGCGCAGGGCAGGATGGGATTTGTAGTCCCCGGGCGGGGAGGGGTGGTGCGCGCGTCTCTGTTTTCTTAAACTCCGCGGAGTGGGAGCTTTTTCTGATGACTTGCTTCACGTGACCTCCAGTGAGCGACGGGTTGACGGCACCCCAGTGAGCCTCGAAACTGAGCCCTCGGTTTCACACCGCTTTTAACCTGAAATCGTTTCTCATAAAGAGCACACCCCCTGGAACGCCCCAAAGTTGAGTGTCAGCAACACCTGGCTGGGTCCCGCCCAGTGCTAGTGACTCACAGTCTGTCGGAAGGGCCTGGGAGTACGTAGTGTTACGTCTCCAGCTGATTCTCCCGAGCTGAAAATTCTGGGGAATCTTACGTTGTGTTGTGACTCTTCAGCCCACCAATTGCAGCTAGAACCTAACCTAGTCCAGGTCTTCTACGGCACCCTCCCGCCCTCAGTTAATCCGCAGGTATTTGCGGGGCCAGCTGGGAGGCGCAGGCCGAGGGTGGCTCTGTCCCTCGCCCGCCTTATTCCCAGGGCCTGCGGTGCCTGTGGGTTTTCAGTTCATTTGCTCGCCACCCCCTCGGAATGGGGGTTCTTCAGACGGGGACCGCCCCGCACCTTATTCCCTTTTTGCGGTTGCCTGGCAGCACGCAGACGCTAGGTTTGAATTCTAACCCTCGCTAGCGGTGGGACTACGGGCATATGACCTAGCCTCACTGTGCCTCAGTCTCCTCTTTTGTGAAACTGGGGTGGGACTCAAGAGGGGAAAAAAATGATCTAATACAAAAGGTCTATCAAGGTGATAGAAGTACATTAAGAGGTGGAGAAGCATCACCTACTGTTGTTTATTCCCTGGGTAGCGCGTGGTTGAGTGGCGAATGCCCTGAAGGCGTAAGTCTGGAGACTTGCGCCGCACCTGCCCGAACACGCGGGGGGCACCCCCACCTTCTCACCTAGAGCACGGGGGTGAGGTCTGCAGGCCCTAACCTTAGCTGAGCCGAGCATTCAGCCCCCTTTGTCTCCCCCGCCCCCACTTCCCCCACTTCCTGCCCAGCTTTAAACTCGCGTTCCCAGGCTGGACCAGGACTTTGTAAACACGCCGCGCCTGCGGGGGTGGAGACTGATTCTGTTTGGGCTCCTAGGAGAGTGGTGCACGCCCCTCCCGGCGTCTGGAGGTTGCGACCCCCGACTTCTCCACCTCCCCAAGACAGAAGCCAGAGGCTGCGGGAGAGATTGTCTGCGGCGACAGTACATGCTCCGGGGGGCTCACCCGCCTAGGAGGTAGGCTTGAAGGCTGGAGAAGCCGAGATAATGGGGGGTCAGTATCCCCCTTCGCTGGAGGCGCCAAGGGTCAGGGTTGGGAGGTGAGTGTGTTGAGGTCACCGCTCTCTCATCACCTGGTTGTCCCTCAGAGCTGGGATCACTTTCTGAGTGAGCTGTTCTCCATGTAGTTAAAGGGCAGTGAAACCCCACCGAAGCCCTGAGTGTTTTCTTAGGTGCGCATAGCCCCCCTTCCAAGCTGGTGTGGAAGCCCAGTGGGCTGTTGTTGTTCTACATAGATCAGAGATGGAGGTAGGAGGCGAGTAGGAGGGCAGGGAGCCTTTGGTTCTCCTGCCAGCCAGCGCCAAGGGAGGAAGCCAGGGGACAGGACTGGAAGGAGGACCTCTTCATTGTTCATTCCTCTGGTGTCTAACGGGTTCACAAGTGATAGCCTTAGTCTCTTCGGTGTCAACAAGAGGAATAACTGAAGAAAGCGGTTTGCTGTTATTAAAGGGGCTTTACTGTATTCACGTCCAAGCAGATTGAGCACGTACTGTGTTGTGTCTGGGATTGTATTGGATGCTGAGGGTGCAGTGATGTTACTCACCTGCAGCTAGTGTGGGTCCTGAACAACGGGGATAAGGCATTGAGTTGGGGTGGCTGGGGAGGCTTCAGAGAGAAGAGGACATTTGAGTTGGCTTCTGAATGATGAATAGTCTCACCAGACAGAGAAGACATGGGAAGTCTTTGGGGACACTTATTCATTCCACAGAGTTGTACTGAACCCTGCTCTATTGCCCTAACCTTAACCCTAACCCAGATTTAACCCCCTATTTAAGCATGAAGAAGAGGTGATAATGAACAGGCTGAATTCAGAGAAAGGGCTGGTCTCCAAAAACCCAAAAACTCTCAGCTAGGTACAGCTAGGAGGGTTCACCTGGGGGTGATGTGACAGTCCACACAATCTTGGGGTACCCGCTCCTCACCCCTGGACTCTAGGAGTATTTCCTTTAACAAATCCTGGCTCTGTGTCCCCCACCGCAGTTCTCTTTGAGACCACACGTGGGTGAAGAGAGCCAGCTCTCACTGCATTTCTGCAGATTCTTCTGCTCTTTCAATTCTCAGGCTCTTTCGGGAGGTGACTGATGCAACAATTGATGAATTCATTTAACAGCTGTCTGCTGTGGCCATACTCTGTATACGCTAGATGTAGGGGGCATAATGGTAAACAAGTCAGCGCTTCTGCCCCCCTGGAATTTGCAGTCAAAAGCGTCTCTGAGAATTCCAGCTAGATACCAGTCTCCACCCAGTCCTTGGGACCATGACCTCCATGGTGCTGACCACCTTCTCTTTCCCGTTTCCTTCCCTCTGGGGTTCAGCATACTAGCTCACGCTTATGTACCTCTGTCAGGTACTCTTCTAAAAGTTTTAGGTGTAATGTCCCATTTAATCCTCCAAACAGTCCTGTAAGGTAAGCACTAGGGTTATCTCCATTCTATAAGTGAGAAAATTCAGACAGAAAGGACAGAATTTTCCTAAAGAGGGCACCAGAAACAAATGGCAGAGCTGGGGTTTAAACCCAGGTCGCTTGGACCCTGGCTGATGTGGCTGTGTGGGTTGAGCTCGGGCCTGCAAACTGAAAGGTCGCTGGTTCCATTCCCAGTCAGGGCACATGCCTGGGTTGCGGGTCAGGTCCTTGGTTGGGTGAGTGTGAGAGGCAACCGATCCATGTTTCCCTTAAGAATTGAAGTTTCTTTCCTTCTCTTTCTCCCTCCTTTCCCCTCTCTCTCTAAGAATATAAATAAACTCCTGAAAAATAAAAATATGAGCCCAGGTCACTTGACTTGGAAAGCCTTGTATTTAACCACTAGGAAAGCCTACCTCCTTGCCGGACCTCCATGGTTCTGTATCTTGGGTGCTACAGAGGGGAGTGATCTGTTAGCTGTGCGTGTGTGCTAATACCGTCTACCTCTAGGGTTGGGGCGACTGCACAGACCGGGTATCCTCTCTTAATGGCCCTCCGTGTGTGTGTTTCCTAAGCCTCCCTTATCAAGAGGAATGGACCAAGGATTGACGCAAGAAAGACCGCAACGTTGATGTAATGTGCCAGAATCTGGGAGATGGGAAACTAAGACATCTCTTTTGTTGGCAATCCTTAAGACTAGCAGAAATTACACTGGCCAGTGTGGCTCAGTCGGTTGGAGTGCCGTCCTGTACTCCAACACGGTTGGGGCTTCAATTCCAAGTCCAGACACATACCTAGGTTGCAGGTTCCAGCCCCAGTTGGGGCACATATGGGAGGCTACTGATCAGTGTTTCTCTCACATCGATGTTTCTCTCTCTTCCTTCCTTTCTCTCTCATATTAATAAACGTATTTTCAAAAATAAAAAAAAGAATAGCAGAGACCCTCATACTCCAGATTCCAGGAGGAACAGTCCTCGGTAGCTGAGTAAGGAAGATGGTCAAGGAGTGAAGCAATGAAGCAGTTGTAAGATGCTTACCTCTTCCCCACAGCTGCTGCATGCCAAAGCTGCATCCGTGGGTCTGACCCTGTACCTCCAGGCAGGCTGGGACCATGCCCATTGTAGACACCAGGCCACAGGGTAGAGGTTCCATGGATTCCAGCCATGTTAGCAGAACCTTTCTGAAACTCTGGGTTTCTCACAGGAGCCTTCAAGCACACATCTGGGGAAGCCCTGAGGCTGTCTTCTCTGCCTGCAGTCAGTCCACCCCCAACATCTTTCTGTCTTTGAGAGAGGGGTATATGTTGGAGGGATGGAGGTTGGTGCTGGGACTCCAGGTGAGAGGGGGGCCACACCAAGGTAACAGGTAAGCAGGATGTGAACATTCAGAACTATGCTGGCCTCCAGACTGTTCTTCTGTCACACCACCCCCTTCCTCGCTCATCTGTAGGTGAGTCGGTGGGTTCTATGGAACCTTTGAGCGCCCCAGCCCCCTGCCCCAGGCACACTTCTGGCTGGGGAAAGAGAACAGGTTGTTCTCTTGAGAAACCACAAGAGGAAGTTTAGGGAGGGCTGGGGCGGGGAAAGTTCTGGGGCCCCTGCCAAGTTTCCCTTTCAAAGCCCAGCGGGTAGATGTGTTTATTTGGGTGTGTTTCTCCTGCCCTCAAAGACATTTAACTTTTAAACCCTCTGAGTGTTAAAGAGCTGTTGAGGCCTGCCCATTACAACAGGAGGGTGCGGCCAGAGACGCTTCTGGAAAGGGTTTTGGAACAAGGTGCCCGTTTGGGGGATTTCACCTGGGATTCAGGCTGGTTTGGAAAGGCCGACTAGCTCCAGAAAGTCTCCTTTTCTCCTTCTGACCTTTCACCTTGCTCCTCCCAAAGCACTCCCTGCGGGGTTATAATGGCTGCATAGGAGCTGAGTAATGTTGCCAGGAGCTGTTCTAAATGTTCTGACCACCTTATCTCACTCAATATTCACCACAGCTTCAGGTAGTAAATACCCCTACCCCCAATTTACAGGTGGGGGTACACGTTCTGAAAGGCTAAGAAATTTGCCTGAGGGTCGCACAGCTAGTAAGTGGCAGAGGTCAGATTTGAAGGCTGGTCTGATTTCAAAGCCTGGGCTCTTGATGCCTAAATTAACCCCCAAATGGAGCATCAACTTCCCCACCATATCAGACCCTGAGTGATGGGGAGGTTGGAACCCAAAGGCGTATTAAAAATGATGTGGCTAGTGCAGGGAGGGGCTGGCTTGGGTATAGAATCCGAAGGGATCCTGGGAAGTTAGTATATTACAAAAAGAACAACCACGTGAAGAAAGAAGATGTGGTGGGTGACAGGTTGAGGTCAAACTCTGGAAGGCTGAATCAGACGGGAAGAAGATTTAGGAGGGGTGTTGTAGCTGTGGTCAAATATTTATAAACTGTTGCCTTTGGAAGTCCCTGGGTAGTGGGGACTGGTGGAGCCAGATTTCTAAAAAGCATAAGAACTTTCTAACAAATAATTGCCTGATTCCCTTCTGAAGAAGTTGGTTCCTCATGCTTTGGCGGGGTTTCTGCCCTGGAGAAGATTCTAAAGTCCCTCCCACCTCTAAACCTTCCCGTGACTATTTACCTGCTTCCCTCGTCCTTGCCAACCTTCCTTCCTCCACACTCCCTGGCCCTTGGTGGTCCCCATCTGTCCACCAGGTGGGGCTGTTGTCCAGTGTGCCGCTCAAGAGGCTGCTTGCTGGTTTGGGTGAAGAGCGCCACCTGGGCCTTCAGCCGGCATCTGGTTGTATGAGGCCTCTCCCCTACCCCATCTCCAGCTACGTGCATACCAGCGCCCAGAGAGCTACTTTTGACCCAGCACAACCCCCATAAAAATGCCTCTTAGGTCTCCTCCAGGCTCAGGCTGGACCAGGCAGGCCTCTGCCCCTGGGGCAGGCTCCCTTCCCCGGGTCAGGATTCCCTCCATCCCACACTTTCTATTTCCTCTCCCTGACCTTCCTTTGCCCTTGAAATAGAAAAACCCATGTGTCCTGGGCAATGGGCAAGGCCAGCGGCCCTCATGGGCAGGGCAGGGCACCGAATGTGGCATGGCTTTTCAGTCCCTTCAGAGACGTGACACCCATGTCATCTCCCTTAACGGGCCTCAAAAACCACCTCCCTCTGAAACTATTTGCCCTCAGCGGCCTGACCAGTTCTCCCACCCTGGTAGAAATTCCTCCCGGACAGCCACTCCTGGGGCGGGGGGAGGGGGCTGAGGCGGCGTCCTTAGGAAGGAGGGAGAGGAGAGGGGTTGCCTTGTTTGTTGACTCGGATCTGCTGCCACCTCAAACCCCTAGGAAGGCACAGAGTCACTGGGGCCCCCAGGGACACAGCAGTCAGGGCCCAGTGTGAGCGGGGACTGAGAGTACAGCTACAAGCCCCATGGCCAGAGGACACGTGGAGGGCAGGCCTGGAGGAAGAGGCCATGACTAGAAGTGTTTCGTGCACTTAGTAACTCACGTCCTCTCCGCAACAGTCTAGTGACACAGGACACCCATGTTACGATGAGCAGACCAAGGCACTGATGGTTAAGCAGCTTGCTTGCGTTCATACAGCTGGTCAGTAGCTGAGCTGGAAGCCTGACTCAGCCTTTTGGCTGTAAGGTTTGTGTCCATAACCGCCGAGCTGTGCTTTTGCTTGTGAAGTGGTTGAGAGAGGCTGTGCTCAGCAGTGAACCCCCCCTCCCCCCCCCCGTTTGAGTCCTAGCTCGGCCCCCCCTCCTGAGTTCCTCATCTGTGAGGTGGGTATAGTGTAACCCCTGCCTCACTGAGTCACTGTGAGGATTAGCAATAGCTAATTATGATTATTGTCCTTACTTTTTTATTTTCCAGCCACAGTGGACATGCAGCGTTCAATCAGTTACAGGTGTATGACATAGAGATTAGAGTCTATATAACTTGCAAGTAAGTTAGACTTATCACCCTGATAAGTCTCGTACCTGCCCAGCACCATCCATGGTTACTACAATATTACTGACTGTATTCCCTGTGCTGTACTTTACATCCCCACGACTGTTTTTATATCTGGCAGTCGGTACATCTTAATCCTTTCCCCTTTTTTCCACCATCCCATATCCCCCTCCCATCTGGCGGCCATCAGTTTGTTCTCTGTATCTGTGAGTTTGTTTCTGTTTTGTTTGTTTATTTTGTCTCTTAAATTCCACATATAAGTGAAATTCTATGGGACTTGCATTTCCCTGTCTGACGTACTTCTCCGAGCATAGTACCACCTAGGTCCGTCCACGTTGTTGCAGATGGCAAGATTTCGTTCTTTTTTATGGCCGAGTCATAGCCCAGCAACGGCTAATGTTCATGGCTTGTGTGCTGCATGACAAGTGTGAGCTTTTCGTGTCCTCGCCACAGGTCTCTGAGGGAGGCACCGTTACTACACCTTTGTGAACAAGGACACTGAGGCACAGAATGGTTATACAGAGTGAGGGGCAGAGGCTTCAGATCCCACGCCCCGCACCAGGCTCCTGAGACAATTCACAAAGCCCTACCAAGTTCCAGGCAGGTCATAAGGCCTTATGAGTGATAGCCCCTGGCATCCTCATATCACCCACCGTCCTGCTCACCTCCAAGACTGAGCTCCTGGGGGTGGGCGCGGGGGCTGCCGAAAAACAAAGAGTCAGCTCTGTTCTCTTTCCTTACCATCCCACCTCTGACCTCATTTCATCCTTTCTTCTACAATAAAAATCAGCCCGCAAGTTCTGGCCTGTGGTCAGACAATTGGACAGAATACTTGACATTGGGGCTGTCCCAGAAACTCCCAGTTTGGGCCCCAGCCTTGCCTGCTCCAGCACACCCTCCCTGCAGTTCTGTTTTCTTCCCTCCAGGCCCGTCCTCTGCCCCTCCCTGGGGGCCCCGAGTTCTGGGAAAGGAAGCCCAAACAGGGCCTCAGACCGAGCTCCAGCTCGGGCTCCAGCTGGAAGTGTTGCAGGCTGTGGAGGAGGAGAGGACAGGGCACAGGGGCCCCCAGGCTGCCTGTCCCTATGGAAGCGGCTGTCTGTTCTTCACAGACTCCTTCCTAAACTCCAGTTTGTTAAGCTGATTTCCTGGGTGCTCTGGTCAGAATCAGCTCTGAATAAGACCCAGGGGAGGGTTTACTCTCCTCCCTGGCAAGCAGGTATCTCAGGCTGTCTTTAGCTGATGAAGGGGAGGAGTGCTGTTCCCTCCCAACACCAGGCCCCTGGGAGTCAAGGCTGATTTTTCCTTTCCTTCCAGCTCCCTTCCCTTCTCTGTAAGCAGTATCTGTTACAGCCACAAACTTGGAGACCATTCAGAAGTGGAATCTATTTTCATCACAGTGGGAGAGGACCTTTGGGTTACAGTCTCTCGGATGTCCTGGGTGGCTGAGCATAGGCCAGATTCTCCTAGGCCTTGTCTGTCTTCCTTCCCGTCGGCTGGTGCCTGCTGGTCCTCAGGGCAGCCTCCATCTATTCTTGGAATTGACTTCAGTTTTACTCTCAGGTCTCCTGATCTCTAAGGAAATGGAGTCTTTTCCTGCCTGGGCCAGCCCCTGGAGCTCTAACTCAAAATTCTCTTTACAAGCACTAGATGTGAGCTTGGTGCCTTCTGGGTGGTCCTCAGAAAGCCTTGCTTCTCCCTCTCCTTCCCTGCCTTCCCTCTGACACAGCCTCTGGGAGTCATGTTTGGCATTCCTTTCAGGAATTGACTCTGTGGATTTCTCTGAATCCTCCTTTCTTCCTGGGCCTGTGGCAGTGAAAATGCTGGAGATGATACTGGCATATCTTTGCATAATACTTCCACATGCCAGGGAGTGTCCTAAGTGCCTGTATGGACTATATGCCATCTGCAGAGAAGTTTATAATAAGTATGATATTAATTAAGCCATTTCTCATTTAGTCCTCCTAAGAATCCTAAGAGCTTTCCTTGTTTTGCAGATGAAGAACTGAGGTCCAAAGATTAAGGAACTTGCCCAGATCAAACAGCTAGGTAGTCCTGAGAGCCTGGGGCTGAAGGAACTCTGACCTGCCTTTTCATGCACATTGTGTCTGTGTTGTATCTGTGCACATGTGTGCACGGGGCGGGGGGATGAGACAGTTCCGTGTTGAGACATTGTCCTGAGCATGCCAGGACAGGTGGAGCAGGCTGGCAGGCCTCCGAGCTGCCTCTGTTTGCGACCATGTATTTGTGCATGGCATGCACGTCTGAGTGGCGGTGAGATGGTGTGGGTCAAGTCTTCCTGGCAAGCCCAGAGCCTCCCCTGTCCTTCAGTGCTCCTGGCCTGAGCTTCAGGGTTACTCACTAAGCCAAGCAGGATGGAAGGGAAGGAGCAAGATGGCCCAGCCCTGCCCAGCTGCCAGGTCAGGTGTCGCACAGGACCCAGGAAGCAGGAGTGGGTGGTGGCGATGTGAACTTTGCTAGGTGGGGCTGGGGCCCTAACCCATCTGAGGAGGCCTGGATGAATCAGCCTGACCACAGCCGCCCCAACTGCAGTGATGGTGAAAACAAGCTCTTCTTCCAGCTCCCCCTCCAACGCTCATTTTCCTTTCTTCTCTCCCCGAGACTCAGGCTTAAACAGGGGCGTGGTACCAGGCACTAGCTAAGGGGCACACCGCTGCAGGTAGTGGCTAAGCTGGGTCCTAATACTGGAACTGCAACCTTGACCTTCAAGATACTCCACCCAGAAACAGGCAGTAGCTCTGGCCCAGGGTGGATGCGACATACTCTGCCCAGAGGACAGGACTGCATAGGTCTGGGACTCCTGGGACACCCACCTGGTCTTTCCCTCCGACAGAATCTATAGCTTCCAGAGGATCATCCGATGATCTTTACAGCATAGCTCTGTTATTGTATTTGGTGTTGGGTTCAAAGTAAGTGTAAAAACAGAACACATCAAAGTTACTTAATAAAGTCTTCTTAAGCTGCTCATAAAACACAGTAAACATAGTTTGTGTGTTTTCTCCCATCTGTAAGCATCTCCAACCCAGCCAGATTTTATTGGAGATAAGTAGTAATAGCCAGACGACCAAGTCTTTGGCAGACGTTAGGTTGAGCCTGGGGTAAGGGGCCACATTGTATGAACAACACGTAGGTTTCTGTGGTTGGTTGGTGTCTTCTCCAGTAGGTATCGTTGAATTTGTGATAGTTAAATGTGCACGTTTAGTAATTTAGAATGCACTCTCTTGTGGGCTCCTCTGGGCTCCCTGAGCCATGAGAAAGCTTTGAGTGACATGCTGTGGGAATCTGGAGGAAAGAGCAGTTGCTTTTGGACGGATTAACCAGGAATTTCTTCTCAGAGGTGCCATTTAAAAAAATAAGAGGTGTAGACTTGATGAGAAACTGAACTTTAAATGGTGGTTGCTTTCGTATGTTTTTACTTTTCTGAATATCTGAGTTCTTTTACTGTAAGCCATGTTATAGAAATAATCATTTTTTATTCTTGTTTTTATGACAATTATTAGGCTGACTTATTCTTTATTATTATTGATTCTAAAATAATTAGTGGCTTTTTCTACAGTCATTATTATTGCTGTAAAAATAATTGTTCTTAATATGACCACTTCTTGTTTTTTTAACGGTTTAAAAACTGTCGGTTGGAGCATCATCCCATACACAAGAAAGGTTGTGGGTTCGATTCCCAGTGAGGGCACATACCTTGCTTGCAGGTTCGGTCCCCAGTTGGGGTGTGTATGGGAGGCAACCAATTGATGTTTCTCTCTCACGTCGATGTTTCTCTCTCTCTCTCCCTCTCTAGAATAAAAAAATGTATATCCTTGGATGAGGCAAATACATACAAACATACATACATACAAACTGAAGTACCCCGCTGGGGCAGGAAGGTAGGACATGAGTAAGGTAAAAATGGAGAGGGCTGGTGCGTTTCAGAGACCCTTTGTCTGCTTAAACGGATGTGTTCAGTCAAAGGCAGGAGTCCTCAAGCTTCCTGGTCTCAGAAATACTTTACATCCTTAACAATTATTGAGGATCCCAAAGAGCTTTTGCCTTGAAGGTTGTAGCTGTTGCATTTAATTTCTATTAAAATTTTAAAAGTATTTGTTAATTCCTTTAAAGTAACAATAAGAAACTCATTTCATGTTAATACAGCATCACATTTTTCATAAAATAATAACTATGTTCCAAAGCAAAAAAAAAAATTAGTGAGAGGTGTGGCTTTGTTTTACATTTTTGCAAGTCTCTCTAATGCCTGGCTTAATAGAAGACAGCTGGATTATCAGATCTGCTTCTGCTGCAGTCTGTCGCTGTGTGTTATTTTAGTTGATGTATGTGAAGACAGATGTGCATTTGCAAAGGAAGAACCTTGCTGACTGTTCGAGGATAGCTGGCCTAGTGGGACATAGAGCTGGAAAGAAACGATGGTGAAGAAGCTAAATTAACAATATTGGATTGGGGAGTTGGGACTTTATTTAGTAGGTAATGGGGAGCCATTGAAGGCTTTTGAGAAAGGAAGTCACATGATCAGAACTGTTTTAAGATGATTTCTAGGGCATTAGTAGAAAAATAGTATTGGTGAGAGGGTCTACAAAAAGTATAAAAAGGGTTGAAACTAGGGTGACCCCGGTAGAGATGGAAATGAGGGATGATTTGGCAAAATATTTCAAAGGTAGAAGCAACAGAACTTAGTAATTATTTGGTAGGAAGGCATGAAGAATCATCTGCTCTGTGAAATTGCTCTTCCCTCCCTCTGTTAGGCACCGTGCATTCTTCTGAGATGAAGTATGTGGCCATATGTTGTAGTTGGCTGCTCGTATGCCTTCTCTCCTACGAGACAACAGTAGATGCTCAGTAAATAAGTAAATGAATGAATGACAGTAATCAAGAATTAAGACCCTAGAACAGGGGTGTCAAACTTATTTTCAGCGGGGGCCACATCAGCCTCGTGGTTGCCTTCAACAGGCTGAGATATTTTCAGGACTGTATAAGTGTAACGACTCCTTAACTGTTAAGGAGTTGGAAGTACATTCAGCCCTTTGACTGATGTGGCTCCCGGTACAAATGAGTTTGACCCCCCTGCCCTAGAATATTTCAGCTTGGGTAGCTGGTAGAATATTGGTGCCGTTAACAGCAGTTTAAAGGCCAGGAGGAAAAGATGTCTGTTATCATTAAGTGTCATTAAGTAAAGGGTAGGAGGAGATGTCAGGCTGGGAATGAGAAGAAAATAGTGGGTGGGCCTTGAAATATGCTGTTCTCTTGGCTACGAATTACATCTTTGTAGGTACTAAAGATTTGGGGAGAAATATGAAAAATGTCTAGGAGAGATCAGAGGTTATCTGCTCCTTATCCCCACGTAACTCTCGTTCAGTCAGGGCTGTGTTTTTCAAACCTAGGAATGTTTTCATTTTGACCCATTTCTGCACACACACACACACACACCTGTGTATAAAACAAACAGGTTCCACTAAACAGCGCTTCCCTTCCCCCACGTGACGCACTTTTCACCCCGTCCATTTCTTAGAGTGGTTTCATGGTGGGCTTCGCGGCCCAGCGGAGAGTCCTGACTTGCAGTTCGAAAACACTGAATTGGAGAGGTATCAGTTCGTATTCTCAAGCAACAGAAACGATTGTCCGATACGAGGCAAAGGGAGTTTATTGGAAGAAGGTTGAGAACTCAAGACTCACCAGAAAGGCTGCAAAACCAGACCTGGAAATGGGCAGACACTGACAAAGTGCCCGAGGGCTGGACAGAGGGACCTGCAGGGAGATGAGGAGATGACAGCCGCTGACCGGTCACCGCTGCCTGGCCAGGCATGGTAGGAATGGACGGGCCGGCCTGTCCAGTTCCCATAATGCAGGGCAGGCAGGCCGGCTCCTGGATTTGCACCGCAGCCGAGGGAACCCCCCGGAAGGGAACAGCAGTGTTACTGGAAAGGGGGTCGGGTGCTCAGCAGTGAGAAAAGAAGAGCCTACAAAACATAGGGACGGTGACCTCGGCACACAAAAGCTACCTAATGGTGAGGGGCGTCCTTCCGCTGTGGTGGATCCTTGCCCTGCTGGTGGCCTTGTCACCGGTCAGTTCTCCCTTCGGAAACACTTCGTCTATAGGGACAGAAATCCAATGCTGCTAAACACCCTGATCCTCTGCCTTGGTAATTCTCCTTTCCAGGCTCAGTCGTAACTTAAATTATTCTGAATGTAGAAAAAATTTCGCCCGATATTTCGTCAGAGTATTATGTACAGGGCCAGAAATTTGGAACAACTGGACTGCCTCACAGTGGAGCAGGGTCCTTGAACAACAGCACGAGGGTCCGGGGCTCCGACCCCGCACATGGTTAGAAACCCACGTGTACAGTATTTTGGAGAAAGAGCTGTGTATAAATGGACTCGTGTTATTCAGGGGTTAACTGTATATCAAATAAAATAGTAATAGCCATTAAAAATGTCAGCTGCAAAAATAGGTGATGTCACAAAAATTACCTATATGGTAAGTAACGCTAAAGAAAAAAATCAGAATATAAAGTTATGCATGTGATGTATTTACAATTATGTATTTTACACACACACACACACAGAGAGAACAGACTGGAAGAAAATCTACCAAAATGTGTAGTGGTGGTTGTTTTGGGGGCAGGGAAACTGGGTGATTTTTTTCCCTACTTTTTCCCCTTTTTCTAAAGGTTCTGGTTCTGTAATAACATGAAAAATGCAAAAGAAGTCATGAGCTGTGTTTCCATAAGTATAGAAAATTGGTCTTATCCTATCCACAGCACCTCACTGGTGCCGTTGGTGCTGAGTGAAGAGTGTGACCACCCCGAGGAGAGCTCCGGGTGTGGCCTGGGAGGTGACAGCTGCCTCTGCCCCAAGTCCCCAAGTTCCTTTAAGTCCGGTGGCGCCAACAAAACTGAAATATGTGGGCAGCTCTGGGGTGACCAACTCAGGTTGTCATGCAGTTGGGGTGGGTCTTGGTGTTAGCTGACTCGCTTTGAAGACCTAGTTACCCATGGATGGACACAGAGTGGGTCTGAAGCGGGAAGCAGGCATTTCTTTGGGGGGGCCTGCTTTCAGCTTGGCCCTTTTAGCAGTGGGGAGCAGTGGGGAACTAAGGTGGCAACAGCAGGAAGCAGGACTGTATCCAATATCTGCCTTCCCCAGCTCAGCAACAGAGAAGGAGGTGGAGTCTGGATTGAGCCCTAAGATAAGGAATATGCAGCAGCTGACAGGGCAGATCAAAAGAAACAGCTGTGCCCCCAGGAGAATGAACTCCACATTCCATTCTCTGATCCCGCCCTCATTCCCTCTTCTTCCAAGTGCCTTCCCCCGCCACCCCCATACACGCACACTCAGCATCCCCATCAGCTAGAAGGGCCTCCCCACGGCCTTGGCTTAGCTCCCTTAGAACCTTCCCACACCCCGTCCCTCCCCCCCTTAACCAGAGGCTCCAGGGCCGCTCTCCAGCTGTCTGGAAGGGAGAGAGTACTCAGGACAGGTGGCCGGAGGCGGATGGACAGGGGCCTCATCCAGGGCCAGGCTCCACCTGCCAGACCGGGCCACCCTCAGACTCACCCATGTGTGCGTTATTCCAGGAAGAGAAGAGGGCTGGGCTGTGATGCCGAGGCTGGGGAAGCCGAGGCAGGACCTGGGACAGTGTAGGGTGCATGGGGAGGACAGTGTGCGTGGTCCTGATGGCCAGGTCTGCGAACATCTGGTTGTCCTCACTGCGGGTGGGTCCTCTGGGAACTTGCAGTCCAAGAGGGGAGGTAGACAGCAGGTACAAATATGCCTCCCAAGGTGGTTTAGGGAAGTCATTCCTCTTCATAGGGCCTAGGGGTACCCCTCCCCCCGGCTCTAAGGAACCCCTGCAAGGCTCTGTGTCTCCTGAGGGTTCAAGTCACTGCTCAGAACACACCAGACTCCTTTCAAGAGATGCCAACCTGGGGTTTAAAATCAGTGAGATAGAAGGAGCAGATACTTTCCATCTCTTGGGGCTGGGCCAAGCTCTTGGGGCACCAGTGGTAATTAACACCCTTTCTTCTGTGTCACCCCTAGTTCCGACCGAGTTCCAGCCTGAGCAGTGAGACTCAGCTGGACCCGGACACTGAGGGGCTTCCATGCAGCACTGGTTCCCACCACGTGCTGCATCTGTGTCCCACAGCTGTAGGGACTCTGGACGCAATCCTGTGCTCCTGAGCTTGTCCATGGCCCGTGTCCTGGGTACACAGAGGATTACATTCAGGGGCAGGTGGGTGGGTGTTCGCTCTGATATAAGGACAGTTGAAAGAGGAAGGCAATAGTGGGCTCTCGAGGCTGCCCGCAGGGAGGGGAGCCCCACACATCCCCTTTGTTCAGTGCGGGTGTGTGTATGGGGGCCTCACTATGCTCTCAGTCCACAACTGCTGGCAACCTGCAGGGTCCCACATTATCGTAGTTAGATGACTCCCTTGAGGTCCCCAAGGCCCTCTAATGTCCCACATCTCCAGCAGACGGCTGGGCACTTCCTCTCTGACATAGCCCTCACCTGTACCCCACCAGCACACACAGTAAATGCGTGCTAATAATAGCCAGGATCAACTGCATAATTTGCACAGCTCTTTGTTCAAACATTGTTAAGAATTTCTGCTCTGGCCCTTGTGGCTCAGTTGGTTGGAACGTTGTCCCATAACCAAAAGGTTGCAGGTTCGATTCCCAGTCAGGGCACATACCTGGGTTGAGGGTTTGTTTGATCTCTGGCCCGGGTTTGTATGGGAGGCAACCAATCAATGCTACTCTCTTCCATTGATGTGTGTCTCTCTCCCTCCCTCTCTCTCTAAAAGCAGTGGGGGGTAGGGGGGTGGGGAGTCCTCAGGTGAGGGTTAAAAAGAAAAAGAAAAAAGAATTTCAGAGTGGCCCTGGCTGGGTAGCTCAGTTGGTCAGAGCGTCGTCCCTATGCACCAAGGTTGTGGGTTTGATTCCTAGTCAGGGCACATACAAGAATCAACCAATGAATGCATAACTAAGTGGAACAACAAAATCGATGTTTCTCTCTCTCTCTAAAAATCAAATTAAAAGGTTAAAAAGAAAAAGAATTTCAGGGTGGTGACACTAGAGCATTAAACCGAGTGCCGAGCCTTTGTGGGCACCAGGTGCCGTGTGACTACGCAGGTTGCGTGCCCGTGGGGCAGCCCTGGTGCGAGCCGACATTCGTCCCACACTTGGCAGACCCCGTGCTTGGTGCTCACCACGCATGATCTCATTCCTTCCTCCCAGTAACCCCGTTATCCCTATTGTGTGGATGAGGAAATCGAAGGATTAGACAAACCACATAACTTCCTGAGGTCACCAGCTCTTCGGGGCTAGAATGGGGGATGGAACCTAGCCTGTCTGTCAGCAGAGCCTGCGCTCGTAACCACCGCCCTGGCAGGGGTAGGGAGGTTGCTGGGCAAGGCAGCTGCTTCCCGTCCCCATCTTCTGCCCTATCAGGAGCAGGAAGGAAGATGAGGAAAGAAGCAGCAGCTGACAGTGCAGCAACAATGGCAGTGGTGGCGAGGGTGGCCAACCAGACAGAAGTGGCGGGTGGGGGCACCGTGCGATGGCATAGGAGTCGTATGAGCTGGAGGCAGCTGATAGACACCACAGCTGTGCCCTCCACCCTCTTGCCCAATGTGGGCATCGCTGAGCCCTCTTCTCCCCTCCGCCTCCTGTCACCTCCAGCTCTGCCTCTCTCTTCCTCTTCTCCCTTCCATCCCCCCTCTCCAGCCACCCTCCACTGGGGAGCTCACTCAGGGCTCTCCTGCAGCTGTGTCCTCGATATTCCCGCAGTAATGACAGACAGCCAGGGTTTAGCGAGCACCTGCTATGCGCCAGGCACGCCGCTAGGGACGCTTCACAAGTGTGCAACCTTGAATTCTCTCCACAAACCTGTAAACCGTTTATTATCCTCACGTTATAAAGGAGGAAACTGGGGCTCAGAGGGGCTAAGAGGAGTGGCCAGGGCTCCACGCTGCTAAGTGGTGCAGAGGACGCTTGGGCTCCAACCTGAAGCCCACGCACTTTCTGCCCCTTCACACGGCCTTCCCCATGGGGCGGGGTTGGCCCCACGGGGTGCAGTGTCTGTCCTGAGCATTGAATAACTGGCCCTCGCAAAGGAGATAAATAGCTGGGAAATGGTCAGTTTGAGGGGAGGCGAGTTGTGTGTTGTGGGGGAGGGGGGACGTACACCTTCTGCCTCAGCTTTACGTTAGCTGAGTGGGGTTCAGGGGTTGTCTTGTCTACCTGGAAGGCCCGTCTAACTCCAGGGAAAGCAGATCTTATGGAGTTAGGTGACAGGGAGGGGGCTGAAGGGCTGAGGACACTGAGGAGGGAGGACTAAGGCCCATCTCACGCTCCTTTTACCCAAGGACACCCTGGCACCAAAGAGTGGACTGTAACAGGCATCCGGGGAGGCTGGACTGCTGTAACAGAGACCCAAAAATCAGGGGCTTAAACAAAATGGAAATTTCTCACATACAAGTCTGGGTGGGTGGTCTGCCCCCTTGACGAGAGCCTGGCCCCAAGCCCCTCCTGTGGCATTGCTCCTCGGTGCCCTCAGATGTTGACGGCTGCACAGCACGCGTGTCCAGGGCCCATGGCCCTGCCAGTGGGAAAGGAGAAAAGGGAAGGAGGAGGCACTGCCCTTCCTGTTCAGGACATGGCCTAAAAATTGCCAGGTCACTTATCCCTTTGGCCAAATGTTGGTCACATGTCACACTTGGCTGCAGGGGAGTTTGGGGGTCATACATACTGGGGCTTCTAGTACGAAGGGAAATGGATTCTGGGGGGCAGTTAGCAATCTTTGCCATAGGCTTTCATTGGGGAGGGGCCCTGAGGGCCACGTCACGTGGGTGAGGATGGCTTTTGTAGGTGGAACCTCCAAGAAGAGAAGAGATCTTCAATGGACTTCCCTCTGGGGAGGCCCAGGGCTGAGGGGCGGCACCCTGCTGGCTAATGCCTTCTCCCCTGGACTGCCCCATCTGTGGTCAGAGGTAGAGGGTTCGATTCTCCCTCACCAGGACCAGGAGCCCCCGCAGGTCCCTGTGGAGCCCTTGTTCCAGAAGCACCGTAGGGTCAGCGTGAGGCTCACCGAGGAGCACCGTGTTCTCCCCTGCAGGAGGCTCTGCTGCTCTCGATGGGTAGAGAAGGTCACGCCCCAGTGAGGTGGTTGAGAGAATCAAATGTAATTATCTGCACTGTCAAGAGATGGAGACACTGAGGGAGTGAATGGCAGATGGAGAGTTCCAGGGTGCGGGGGCCAGTCTCAGCAACAGTAAGTGAGCAGAGTTGAGGTAGGAGGTTGAGCTTTGTCAAACAAGAGGGAAACGGTTTTCCCTGGAGATGTGAATCTTCAGGTGGCTAGATGCTACAGGCAGTCAGTCTTTTGTGTCCAGTGTTTGTTCACTCACTAATTCATCCTTCCTTCCTTCCTTCCTTCCTTTCTTCCTTCCATGCATCCGTCCATCCATCCATCCATCCATCCATCCATCCAGTGTGTGTTTTTTGAATGCCTATCATGGATTTGCCAGGCACTGTGTTCAGTGTGGGTGAAAGAAAAAGTCAGGACAGGCACAGTCCCTTCCCTCATGGAACTTCTAAGCCCTTGGTTTTGCCTGCTGTCCATAAAGGGCAGACTGGGCCATTGCAGCTCTGTGGGAGCCAGCCTTGTGGCCCAGAGCTCAGAAGGCCCAAAGGGAGCCCATTAAAGCTTGTGGCAGGCCCTCACCTTGAGCGGGGTGCCTGCCATCTTGGGGTGGCAAGGCATAGTGAGGGCTGGGGGAGCAGGGGAGTGAGGGTGCCAGGGGGCAGTGGGTGGAGCAGGCTTTGGAGCTGCGGTTTCACTTCTCTGTCACTTACCAGGCGTGGAGTCTGCTTTTTCTCAGTGGGTGAGTTTTGTGACCTCTCCTCAGAGCCTGGGGAGATGTCCTGTCTCACTTCCCCCTCCCAACCTGGCTGTCCCTCCAGTGCTCCAGTTTGGTGGGATCCCTTTCTCCCCCTACCTGTGGCCCCAGCTCACCAACTGCACCTCTGTGCTCCAGGACAGGGGGTGGTGTGGAAAGTGGAAATCTGTGTGGGGACACTTCCTTTGTGGGCCTTTGGTTTCTCAGCCTCCTCCCTGAGCCCCCCTTGCCTTGCAGCTCCCCCAGCTAGTCCACAAGTAACGAGGACCCACTGTACCACCACATGAGTTGGCGTTTGCCTGCCTCCCAGAGATGCCCCCTGTCCTAGTCTTCCCCCAAATACTCAGAAATCTAAGGATCGCCTGCCTAGCCCAGCAGGGGCTCCAGCTGTTTAACCGGCACCCTGTGCCAACTCTTGGGGCAGTGCCCAGGTCATACCACTTGTTGACTCTTTTGGTGGGGGGGGTGGTTTGCTGCTCTGGCACCCGGTGGAGGAGGGGTGAGGAAGCCTTGCCCCGCCACCCCACCACCCTCGCCTACTTCCCCACTGCACAGGAGGTCGCCCTGGTGAACCAGATGTACACGTGCATGGAGGGAGGGGGCGATGCGAGCAGGCGGCCACCTGTGACTTCTCCAGGCCAAGTGCCGCATCGACACCTGGGGAAGACCCCCTGGCGGTTTGGGGGGGCCTGTTTTGACCTGATCTTTATTTACGCCTGTCAAAGGAAGTAAGTAAATAGCTCTTGGTGTGGATGTGCGTGTGCCAGGCGGTGTGTGCCTGCTGCACACCGTTAAAAACTGCGACCCAACCCAGAGGAAGTGGTGACAAAAACGATTGTTTGTTTTATTTTCCACTTACCCTTACAAGTCTTCTCCACCTCCACCCTTTTTCTGTGTGCTGAGAGGCTCTTGTTGCTAGCCTGGGATCCAGTCCCTTGCTCATTCATTTCTTCATTCACTCACTTTGGTGTGCACCGAACCAAAATGGTGCCAGATGCTGGCAAATTTACAAGAAATTCCAGAAGAAAGTGAGATGGGGACAGGGCGCCTTAGGGTTTGGATTCACATTGCTTGGACTGCTTACTAGCTAGATGACCGTGGGCAAGTTAATTGGTGGGGTCACGCCCTGTCACCCACAGGACTGTTTCGGGATTTAAGTTGGTAGAATAGTGCTTTGCTCATGGCCAGCATTCAATGGTGAGTGACTTACTTTCTTTAAGGATACGTTCCGCACATGGGAGCAAAGTGTGTGATTTCCCCTCTGCACCTCTTCCCTGCTCCTGTGGCTGGATGCCCGCCCCGGACCTCCGTGAGAGCCTGCCCGAGCGACTGTGCGTTTCTCTGGCACCACTGCTCGTAGATGATCAGAGGCCCCCCAGGGCCTGTGAAATCAGATGCAACTTATCATGGTGCTCTGGTTCTCCTGGCATCGGGGCTCAACCCACCTGTCCACCCTCTGGGCCACGGTCAACCTGTATAACCCCGTCCCTGCCAACAAGAGTGCCCACTACACCCTGGGGTGTTCCCACTTCCACACTGTGCCTCCTTTCTGGAATGCCCTTTATCCTCCTCCCATCGCCCCGTCTATCCAAACTTGGCCATTCTTCAAGTTTTAAACCCACTTGGCTGTTCCCCCTACATATCCCGCCTCTTGGGTAAGCATGTCCTGGGTGGTATAGCATGCATGGGTGCACCTTGTTGTCCTTCCTAGGCTTGTCTTAGTTGCCTTCCACTCTTTTGTTCATTTAGCCCGTGGGAAGAATGACTGTTGTGTGCCCGACACCTTTGGGCCGCAGTCTTTATTTCTGCAGCAGTGCCCGTGCCGGCATATACCCTCTGTCAGTAAGTGTTGGTCCAACGAAAGAGTGAGGGGAAACAGTGAGAACAGAAGGCAGCAAGTGTGAGTCTTGGGGTGCAGGCCTTCTGTGCTGTGGGCCTTCCAAAGGCGGGGAAGGCTGGGGGTGAGGGGGGCCTCCCAGAGGTGAGCAGGGAGTGTTGGGAGGGCTGGGAGGCAGAGGGCAGGGCAGGGCAGGGGCCATGACCATCCCAGCCAGGGCTGGGATTCTTGCTCCAGCCCCTCGCCACCGCACAGGTGTCCAGATCTGGGAAGGGCGCTGTGGATGGAGGCCTGAGCCAGGCACATCTGTGGACAGGGTCCTTCTGAGGACCCAGTCCACATAGCGAAGCAGAGGAGAACAGGGCACAGCCAGGGATCTCCTGCACGTTGGGTCGCATACGGGCACAGAGCAGGGTTTGGATGAAAGTCGTGCGTTAATTCATTGATTCATTCAGCCTTTTTTTTTTAAGATTTAAAAAAAAATTATGCATACTTGCTCAGTGTAGGAAGTTTAAACAATACAGATAAATAGGAGAAAACCAGAAAAGTCGTTTATAGTTCATACCACCCAAAGACAGCCCTTGTTTAGGTTGTGTGGGTGTCTCAGTCTTTTACCTTAATTTTAAAAATAATTTTCATGCAACTATTTAAACAACTGTTTAAACAATTCATAATTTTCATATTTAATTTTTAAATTAAACTTGTTAAATTGAACAGTACAAAAATTGCAATCATAAAAGTAAAACAAACTTTATCATTGTAGAAACACATTACAGACGGGAGGAAAATAAAGATGCAAGTCCCACCCTCTAGATAAAACCAGTGTTAGGGTTGGTACGTGTCCTTCCGAACCTCTTTTCTGTGCATATACACTCGTAGTTTTATTCTTTTTAAAAAAGATTTTACTTACTTATTTTAGACAGAGGGGAAGGTATGGGGAAAGAGAGGGAGAGAAACATCGATCGGTTGCCCCTCACGCTCGCCCCAACCAGGCCCTGGGCCTGCAACCCAGGCCTGTGCCCTGACTGGGAATGGAACCAGCGACCTTTTGCCTTGTGGGACAGTGCCCAACCAACGGAGCCACGCCAGCCAGGGTGTGTTTTATTCTTTTCCAGTAAGATCATAGAATACTATCCATATGCAGTCATTTTTAGTTTTACGAAGTTAGGGTCATTTTGCATGCCCAGTGTTGCCGTTCCCTTTCTTACATAATGTTTTATGCTATGTATGTTACTTAAATTTCTGATGTTACACAGAAGGAATCCACATTATTGACGCATTATGCAGTTGTAGGCGGCTGTTTACAACGGCTGTTTGCAAACAGATTGCCTGAAAAAACAGGAGTTTCTAATTTGTACATTTTATGTATTTACTTTTAAAGATTTTCTCTACTTATTTTTTAGACAGGGGAAGGGAAGGAGAGGGAGAGAAACATCAATGTGTGGTTGCCTCTCCCATGCCGCCCACCCGGGACCTGGCCCACAACTCAGGCATGTGCCCTGACTGGGAATTGAACCAGCGACTCTTTGATTGGCCGGCCGGTGCTCAACCACTGAGCCACACCAGCCAGGGCTAATTTGTATGTTTTAGAATGACTGAAGTATCTCTTTCATTAATCAAAATGATTGCAAACCCTCAACAGTTACTATCTGGCTAAAGTGTCTTTTAAATGTGGTGGGAGACATCTTTTATTTCGTTTCAGGAATATGAAACTCACAGGAAAAGGCATTATGCTCAGATGGCTCAAGTGAAATGAAAATAGTCTCTCGAGTACACATCTTATGGCTAAAACTAAACATCCATTGACATCTCCCCGCATAACACTTTAACAACAGTTTTTCCCGTCCGTGTGTAGATTTCTGAATGCCTGTGTGGCCGTCCGTGCGGTGTTACTCGGTCATCGCGGATTCCCACAGACATTTCCTAAACTTTGTGCTGGGCGCCTGAGGCAGATGCCTGCCTTCTGGAGCTTCCGGTCCAACTGGGACCCCAACACCTTAGCAGTTTCTACTTAATGTAATAAATGGAGCGATGAATTCTGTATTGTGTGCAACGGAAGCTTGCAAGTGGTGAGGGGCTGGGGGGATAGTTGGGGCGGCTTTGTGGAGGGGAGACATTGTTGCATTGGGTGTTGAAGAACAAGCAGGAGGCTCCAAATGCGGAGGCCGGAGGACAGAGCGGAGGGGCCTCCTGCGGCAGTGTGACTGATTATCAGCCGTCACCCTGGCTCCAGTGGTTTGTTTCCGTGTCTCCTTTGGAGATGGCAGATTCTGCGGCTGAGAGCTCCAGCTGTTTATCAAGGGCCATCCCAGGGCTGGGGGCTCCCACTCCCTGCCGTGGAGGCTGTGAGGCCCTGATTAAGGAAACAGCTGAGGCAGGGACCCCGGGCAGCTCCCGGAAGGCTGCAGTGAGGAGCAGAGGGTGAGAGAGCAGGGTGCAGCGCAGGGGAGAGCCGTGGTGAGGGGTAGGAACCAGCTGTGCCCCTTGTGCTTCTAGGGCGGTCCCCTGCCCTCCTCCACCTGGTGAGCCGCTGCTCCCTTGAAGCCCCTCCCGGCCGCACCTCCTCTGCGACTCCATTCATTCTGCAGACCGTTCCTGATGGCGTTACGCGGAACTAATCCCTGTCCTTTGCTTACCTAGCAGGTCAGCATGTTGCCGTTGAAAGACTGAACTCTGGAATCAAGAGTGAGAGTAGCAGTAGCTACAATTTAGCAAGGATTTAACACGTGCTAGGCACTGTGATGAGTGTGCGAATCCATTTTCTCACCCAGCACTTGCCGACTGTCAGTGCGGTGGGGACTGTCATCATCCCGTGTTGTAGAGGAGGACACTGAACGGCAAAGGGACAGTAAGCTTGAAGTAGCACCGTGGAGGTTCAGCTCCCTGACCGCGTCTCATTTTCCTTGTTTGTGTAATCAGGGAGGTGAAAACAATACCTTTTTTCTCAGGGTAGTTGCAAGAACTGAATGCGGTAATTCACATCAAACCCCTCAGCTCCCACCCCTCCCTGTGACCGCCCTCCGCACCCCTCGTTCAGGGCCGTCTGTCATTCCTGGGGAAGTGCTAGATGGGGCTTCTGCGGCGGGCGGAGTGGTTAAGAGATCCATTCTGGAGCTAGACTGCCGGGGGTCAAAGTTCAGGCTCGGATCCGTGACGGGGCTCCGATAAATGCCTCGAGAAAGTTAACCTTTCTCAGCCCGTTTCTTCCTCTGTGGAGTGAAGAATGGCACCTTCCTCACAGGCCATTTTAGGGTTAAAATGGATGCACAGCTGCATGCACATAGTTGCTGTTTGTATTAACTAGACCGGAAACTTCCTGAGGGCAGGATCGGTTTCAAGAAGGTGCCACCCGGGTTCTCCCTGCCGTGGGGAGGACGTGTGTGGCCGAGCGGCCCAGACAGTAGCAGTGACTAGTACCCAGGTGTTGGGATTCTTTTTAGTACAAGACAAGTACTTGCTTATTGTAGAAACCTTGAAAATACAAGGAAGAAAATGAAAATGAACCGTGACCCCACTACTCAGAAATAATCACTGTTAACATTTTAGCATGCATCTTTCCAGTGGTGTTTCTGTTCAGACAGCTGTTTTCCCAAAATTGGGATCACACGGCGCTCTAGTACAGTTTTGAATCCCCCACTGACCTCGTCGTACGTAAGATGAGTATTTTCCAATGCCATGAAAATATTTCTGAAGTGGGGTCACTGGCATTTTGTTTTGTTTTACTGATAAAAAGAAGGTGCAGTGAGGGAGTTGATGAACAGATCAATGCCATCCTGGAGGGAGGGAGGTCTGTCCCTACTTAATATTTTTTCGGTGACTTGGGAGATCACATGGGTGGCATGTGATCTGCTGGCACCTTTGTGTCTTCCTTATCTTGGTGTGGCAAACCCTCCTGAGTTCAGAGCAGGAATGATGTCCATTCATTCATTCAGCAAATGTTTATTGAGCATCTATTACGTGCCAGGCTTGTTTTGTGTGCTTGGGATACAGTGGTAGGAAAACCCGCAAAAATGTCTTCCCTCGTGAAGCAAGGGGCAGTACTGGTAGGACAGATGGCAAGCAGTACGCACAATAAATAAGCAAAGCTGTAAATCTTATTAAAAAGTGATAAGGACTGCGGACAAAACAAAAATATAGAGCCAGTAAGGGGGATAGTCCTGGAGAGGGGACATTTTATAGTTTTCAACAGGATGACCAGTGTTAGCTGAGAAGGAAGCCTTTGAACAGTGACTCAAAGGTAAGGAATTGGCAGTGTAGCTCTCTGGAGGGCGGAGGGGTGTGTGCAGCAGAGAGAACAGCCAGAGCTAAGATCCTGGGACCAGAACCCTCCTGGACTGTTTGAGGAACAGCAGGAGGACCAGTGTGGCTGCAGTGGAGAGTCATTCTTGAATGAAAGGCTTGCCCCTGGGAGGGAGAGCCTGTCTGTTGATTGAGAGAACCAGGAATTAGATCTTAACAAGCTGTAACTAAAGATGTAAATTTAATCAGATACAAATTCCAACAAAAGCAAAGTTTGCTCTGACGTTAACAGAAAGTCCTCTGCAAAGCAAGTCACCTCAAATCCCTCTTTGTTAGTTGACTGGGTGTGAATTATAAATAAATTGCACAAGCACAGGATAAGGAGATAGGGCTTAACAGTCATTCACTCACTCATCATGTTTTTATTGAAGGGCTCTATGGGCCTGGACTTGCTCTGGGTGCTGGGGACTCAGAGCAAGGCAGAGCGCCTGGCTTCACGAAGCCCGCATTGCAATGGCTAGAGACTGACACTGAGCAAACAGACGTATAACACGGTGCTGGGTGGTGGCAACTGCTCACACCAACAGCAGTTAAGCATGGTTCTCAAAAGAACACTGTGGTTTAAGTTGGGTCTAAGTTCATTACGAGTCAACCGTGTAATGCAGTTGCCAAAAGGCCTCATTCCACTGGAGGCTGTGCAAACAGAATGCCCCGCGCTCGAGAGATTGTGTCCTCTGCTTGCTGGTCATCCTGCTAGACTTGGAGTATTGCACTTCCATTCTAGAGGGACTTTGACGAACCTGAACTTGTTCAGGGGAGAATGACTAAGATTGTGGGGGGAGGGGTGCTGTCATACCATCCAGAAGGTAGGACCAGCGTCAATGGGTAGAGGTTCCAGGAAGGTAGGTTCCAGCTCACTAGGTCGAGGAATTTTCTAATGGTTGGAACTGACCAGCAGTAGAATGAATGGGCCGTGAGAGAGGGTGAGACTCTATTCTCCAAAATTGTTAAGACGAACCTGGATTCACCTGTCTCTGGCTATTAATGAGGATGTAATAACATGGTAGAAGCTTGGGTTAAACATGTAGGGCCCCTCCAGTTCCAGGTCATACTGTGTATGAGAAGAGAAAAAGGGTTTTCTGCAAATACGTTGTAACACAGGTAATTTCCACATTAACTGCATTTTAATAGCCAGCAGTCACCAAGGCCATTGGTAGAATCCCAGCATGTAGAAACCAGATGCTCTCAGAACTCCTTCAGTCACCACTGTAGTTCAGTGTCCAGCGCTGAGCCCTATATGCTTCAGAGGGTTGGAGAACGTCCAGCCGGAGGGCCATGGGCTAGTCGGCAGGTCCTTCCCCCTTTCTATTTCGGTAATTTCAGGTAGAGAAAAGTTACAAGAATTATACAGAAACTCTTCATAGAGTCTTCGCCCAGACTCCCCAAATGTTAACATTTTATCACATTTGCTTTATCATTCTGTGTATCTGTCTGTCTCTCATGTGTCTCTGTAATGTATCTCTTGTGTGTGTGTTATATATGTATGTATAATATGGATACATGCGTTGTTTGAATGTAAATTGCAGCCATAATGTTCTTTACTCCCAAATACTTTAGTGTGCATTCCTTTAAAATATTTTTTACCACCCTGGCTGGTGTGGCTCAGTGGATCGAGCACCGGCCTGTGAATGGAGGGGTCGCCAGTTTGATTCTTGATCGGGGCACATGCCTGGGTTGTGGGCTGGGTCTCTGGTGAGGGGGCTGTGAGAGGCAACCACACATTGATGTTTATTTCCCTCACTCTCTCTCTCCCTTCCCTTCTGTCTAAAAAAAAATAAAATGTTTAAAAACTAAAATATTTTTTATTTATTGACTGATTTTTAGAGAAAGAGGGAGGGGGAGAGGGAGAGATACATCAATTTGTTGATCCACTTATTTTTGCAGTCATTGGTTGATTCTTGCATGTGCCCTGACTGGGGATTGAACCCCACGGTCTTGGCGTATGGAGACCATGCTCTATCCAGCTGAGCTGCCTGCATTCCTAAAACAAGGTCTTCTCTTACATAACGCCAGTAGAATGGTAAAACCAGTAAATTAACATTGATACGATGCTAGTATCTAATCTCCGGGCCCTTTTCAAATGTCCCGATAGTCCCAGTGATGTGCTTTAATAGCCCAAAAGGAAAAAGGCCCCAGATCACGGGTTGTACACTGTTCTCATGTCTCTAAGTTTCTCTTAACCTGAAATGTTTCATTAATTTTTCTTCGTCTTTCATGATACCAACATTTTGATGGTTGGGCCAAGGACTTTTAAGTCCTTTTAAAATACAAGCTAAGCTAGGGAGAAGGTTTTGATATGGATCCTCAGGTGTCTTTGGTTTATTCATCAAGGATGATTTCCTGCCCTGGCTGGGTAGCTCAGTTGGTTAGAGCATCATCCAGGTATGCTAAGGTTGCAGGTTCGATCCTCAGTCAGAGCACATACAAGAGGCAGCCAGTGTTTATGCTTACATAAGTGGAACAGCAAATCAGTCTCTCTCGCTCTCTCCTCCCATCCCCCCATGGACTTTCTCTTTCTAAAAATGAATACGTAAACATTAAAAACGAAAAAGAATGATTTCCCTGTTCAAGATGTCTTAGTGGCTCCACCATGGTCATCACAGAGCATCCGAAGGCCCCTGCATTCATTTCCCAGAGCGGCCGTAACAAAGGACCACAGACTGGGTGGCTTCGAACAACAGAAATGTGCTCTCTCTCTCTCTCTCTCTCTCACTCTCTCTCACGATTCTGGAGGCCGGAGTCCAGAATCAAGGTGCCAGCGTGCCGCGTGCCTCTTGAGGCCTGTAGGGGAGGATCCTTCCCATTTCTTCCATCTTCTGCTAACCGTAGGTGTTCCTTGGCTTGTAGACGGATCACTCCAATCTGCCTCTGCCTTCAGATGGCTGTCTTCCCTCTGTGTCCTTTCTTATAGGGACACCGGTCATATCAGATTTAAGGGCCCACCGTACTCCATTACGACCTTGTCTTAATTATATCTGCAACAACCCTGTTTCCAAACAAGGTCACTTCTGAGGCATTGTGGGTTGGGGCTCCAACATACCATTTTGGGGGACACAGTCTAACCCATAGCACCCTTACCTCATCTTTCCAACCTCACCCTGCATTTCTTCTCCGTGTGGCCCCTCTGCTCCAAGCACACTAATTGTCCTCAAGGGGACCCTGCTTTCTCCCAGACTTGAGGCTTTCTTCTGGCGTCTCCACCTCCCTTTGCCATTCGGGGAATGGAGGCTTGCGGAGGTGAACTGCCCAAGGCCTAGTCTAACAAGATGGTTCTCTGACAGTTTAAATGAAGGTTATTGCCTGGAGCATAACTAAAGAATGTTGTGGAATGTTGCAGGGCTTAACCACCGGGAACCTCCCCGGCATTCAGGTGTGCACTGCTTCAAGCTTCTCTCTCTCTCCAGTGCAGTCCCATTCAGAATCTGTGGGAAATCAGCAGGTCTCTGATCTGGTCCTAACCTGCCCAACCCTCCCACCCCTTGCCCTGAACTCTGAGAGCCCGGGGGTGACAAGACAGTTGCTCCACCCCTCAGAGGAGCCCAGCTGTTTTCCCCAGCCCCTCATCTCGGCCACCTGAACCCATTCACAGTTTTCCTGTCAGTTAACAGGGCCCCACTGCAGTGTGAGAAGGGGCCCCTCTAGACGGGGCTGCATGTCATTTACTGTGTTCCTCAGGCCTCAGCGGAACAGGTGCAGGCAGAAGCAGCTGGGTGAAATGAGGACATTCTTCCTCTCCCTGCCTTTCTCCTCTTCCTCCAGCTCCCTCCACCACCCCAGCCACACTGAAGCCACATCCCATTTCCTCCCCAACATTTGAAAGCTGCTCTGCCCCCTCTGCCCTCCATCCAGCAAAGGGCAATGCCCAGGAGAGGGGCTGCCTCAAACGGAGAGGGGACACTTGAGGGAAAGTGGAAAGCAGCGGGTTTGCACAGCCACCCCCCCTTTCTGTGGTGCTCTTTTTATAGGGAGAGGACTGAGGTCACCGGAGGACGGGGCAGCTGTCAGATTCAAATCCACATTCTAGCACGAAAGTAATCAGAGTTGAGCACGCATCTGCACCCCCTGAAGGACTTGGGGGACTGCTGGGTCCCGGCCAGAGATGCTGAAGTGGTACTGAGGTGGGCCTGAGAACTGGCATTTCTTCCTTGTCTCCCAGTTGATGCTGCTGCTGCTGGCACCTGGACCACAGCTAGAGAACCACTGTTCTAGGGAATCCCCTTAAGATTTCTGATGAGTGCGTCGGCCTAGCCACCGCCGGAGGAGAACAGGTCACTCGAGGAAGTTGGGCACCTCCCCCACGGTGGCCTTATCACTCAGGTTCAAATCACAACCTGCCCCCTTTGCAGTTCTGTGTGATTTAACTAGATCTGGATAGGACTGTGGCTTCAGAAGGCAGAAGGAAAACCTTCTCTGTTGGCTTGGTCCCACTCCTATGGCCAGTCCCCTGCATTAATGCCTGCTGCCATCTTGAATCTTTTGTTCCTGTATCTCCTCCTCTGCCAGTCGTAGGAAAAGAAGGATGGCCCCACTCTGTGCTCTGAAACTCACCTTTCAACTGTGTGCTGTGCAATATTAACTATTCAAAAGCATAAAGGTAATTCTACGTGGTGACTTGGGAGAGACCTACCGGGACGTGTTGTAGGACACGTTGTAGAGTGAAACTGATGAACCGCAGGTGGAACCGGCTCTGGCTTTTGTAAAAACAACCAATCATGAAGTTGTCAATGAAGATACGTATACATAACATATGTATATATTTACATGCACACAGACAAAAAAGTCTGGAAGGACCTTTGCAGACTACCAACAGATGTTATATCTGGACAGTGGGAGATTTCACTGTTTACATTCTCTGATCCTGTATTTAACAAGCCTGTCTCACTCTGTAACTGGAAGCCAATGAGAGGAGGAATCGGACACATAACCAAGCACATTTATATTTATGATTTGCAAATGGGCAATTCGTCACGGCAGCTGAATTCATAGATACACTGTATATGTCGAACTGAGACTGATTTTGTACCGACTGAAATGATTGCTATGATCTTGACTTTGAGAAATTCTCCTGCACTATTTGCATGAAAAAAATTTTTTTATTGATACATCCTATCATTTAAGTTTCACTGCTATTCCTCTCTTATTATTGATTAAATACCTATGCATGTTTTAAAAAGCCAATGAAAATAAAATACAAAGCCAGTGAAATGCAGACGAGAGAAAAAGGATACAGCTCTAGAAAGCTACAACTAGTAACAGCAGGGAGCAGGAGGCGGGCTGAGGGTTCTACCCTATTCCCCCCCCCACACACACTTTTGCACTGTTTGAATTTGTTAGTTTTTAATTTTAAAAAAAGGACATAGAGGCAATAAAGGAAATCGCCAGCCTCCTTTTCTCCTCTACCTGTTCTCCAGCAGCCTCTGACTCGCCCCCACCTGCGACCGCCCCAGGCCCTGCGCACTCCGCCAGCTGCTTTTCTCCTTCAGATTTCTTCACTTGCTGTCTCCATTTCTTCAAGAGCCATTCTTTTTATTTTAAAGAAACATCACGTGTTTTTGTTTGACGATCGCCAGCATTCCAGAAATGGAACATGAGATTGCATAACCCTGAAACCGCATCCACAAACATCCTGATCTCGTCCAATCCTAATCTGCCTCCCCCCGCACACGCGTGTCCTTTCATGATTGTAATCGGCACAAATGCCATTTTGTGTCCTGGAATTTTTTACGTCACCTAATTTTGTAAGCCTGCCTGTGTATGGGCACAGCATCATTTCTTCTATGAATGGTACTGTGGTGGTTTAACCAGGCCCTGATTGTTGGGTCTTTGGGTGGTTTCCAGTTTTTTGCTATTTATTCATTCATGATTTAACCTACTCCTTTTGGGCCCCGCCTCCTGCCAGCCTATAAAAACTACCCTCTTAAAGGTCACTGCTATGGGTCTTCCCTCCAAATCTAGCAGCCTCTTCTCCATACTTGACTAAACCCTTGTCCTGACGTTAACCGGACTTGGCCTTACCAGCCACCCTCACTGCTACGCTCCAGCCCATCCCTCAACCCCTTCATGAAATTCCAGGCTCCCTTTGTTGGCTTTTGGTTTTTTTCTGTTTTTAATCTTTTTATTCTTCCAAATGCTTACATTTTTACATTTTCTTTGTAAAAGAATAAAACAACTAATAATTGGGTGATATAGGAAGTAAAAATATGTTTTATTTTAAATTTTAATTGTGTCATGAATTATATGATTCAGAAAGAATACAAATGCACATGTATGAATATACGTGTGTGTACATATATAAATTATGAAGTAATATAATAAAGCAAAACCCTCAAGATGCCTACCTTGGAACTTAAGAAACATAATATCACTAATTCCATGGAAGCTTCCTGTGTCGCTCTTTCTGGGTCATCCCTCTATTAAACGCTACTGAGATACTCTGGATTTTGTGTACTTTACTATTCTCTGAACTGATTTTAATCATTTGTAGATTTGAAGGGGTGTTATCTAGACAAACAAATCATCTATTTATAATGACATCGTTTTTTTCCAATTTTATACCTTTAATTTACTGTTATTCCTTTCAGTTGTATACCTTTTCTTACTGGTTTGCTAAGACTTCCAATATAATGTCAACTAGAAGCAGGAATCACAGCCATCTTTGACTTGTTCCTGACTATAAAAGAAATGCTTCTACTGGTTTTTCACTAATAATAATTGCTATAGATTTTTTGGTACATTCTCTGTAATAGGTTAAGGAAGTCTCTTTTTATTTCTAGTTTACTGTTAAATTTTATGAAATGTTTTTTCTACATCTATTGAAATGATGGGTTTCCTTTTTTCATCTGTGAATGCTATACATTACATTAAGTTTTTTTATGTTAAACTTTTTATGTAGAACTGAGTTTGATATGCTTGTGTTTTGAACAAGATATTAGTATCTGTGTTCATAAGTGATATTAACCTATAATTTTTTTCTCATGCTATATTTGATTAGTTTGAAATTAAGACTTTACTACCTCACTGAATAAAAAGTTCAGAATGTTTTTCCTTTCTTAATCTCATAGCAGATGTTGCTTAAAATTGGAACTGATGCTTTCTTGAATGTTTGGAAGATCATTCCTATAAATCCTGGTATCATCTTTGCAGAAAGATTTTAAATTACCTGTTTAAATTTTGTTTCTGGCTGTGTGTAAAGTGACCACGTGCACCCTCGTGTGCCTGGACTGGGGCCAGGTTATGTATTAAATAAGGCATACTTAGTAATAATGCCTCTCTTCACTTTAAAAAATGTCCTTGTTCGTATATGCGGTGCTTCTGTATATAGGACTATATAGGTTTTTCTCTTTCTCCTTGAGTTAATTTTAGTAGATCATATAATACTGTCTAGTTTGTCTGCTTCAAATTTATTGGCATAAAGTTGTTTGTAATTTTCTCAGTTTTATTAATTAATTAATTTATTTATTTATAGAGAGGGGGAAGGGAGGCAGAGAGAGGGGGGGAGAAACATCAATCGGTTGCCTCTTGTAAGTACCCCAACCAGGGACCGAACCCACAGCCCTGGCATTTGTCCTGACTGGGAATCAAACCAGCGACCTTTTTCTTGGTGGGATGATGCCCAACCAACTGAGCTGCACTGGTCAGGGCAGTTTTCTCAGTTTTAAAACTTTGCTGGAGCTTTAAATGTATCACTTTAAAACTCTCTAATGTTGTTTATTTGCATCTTTTTCTTTGTCTAGATCAATATTACCCAAATTTTGTCCACTTTATTAGTCTTGTTAATGTACAGCTTTTGACTTTATTGATTTTCTTTGCTGTTTATTTTTTAGTTCATTAATTTTTGCTCTTATTTTATTGTTTTCATCTTTCTCATTTTGTAGGCTTTATTCTGCTGTTCTTTTTTTTTTAAACTTCCTAATATCTATGCTTGATTTGTCAGTTTTTAAAAAACATTTGATTTATCAATTTGAGAGAGAGGAAGAAAGAGAGAGAGAAACATCAGTTTGCTGTTCCACTTATTTATGCATTTATTGGTTGCTTCTTGTATGTGTCCTGACCAGGGACAGAACCTGCAACCTTGACACAGGGGGACAATGTTTTAACCAACTGAGCTACTCGGCCAGGGCTTGATTTATCAGTTTTGAATCTTTTTTTTCTTTTCTGACATATCCACTTAAGGCTATAGATATCCCTGAAAGTGTTGTTTAAGTTGAATCCTTTGAGGTTTTTTTCCTTTATTGAATATACACATCATAAAATGCATATATCTTAAGTCTACAGTTTGATGAGTTTTTGGCAAATGTAAACAACCATGTCACTATCATCCAAACCAAAATATAGCATATTTCCATCATCCTGCAAGCTCCATGGGGCCCCATAAAGGGGATCAATCTTCCCTTTATTACCAGAGTTAATCAGTGTTAGGACTATACCAGGCTAGAAGTTCATCTAAATGGATTCATTCACTATCCTCTTTTGTGTGTGGCTTCTTTCATCAGCGTATATTGTGTATATTAGTTCATTTCTTCCTTTTTAATGATTTATTTATTTATTTATTTTAGAGAGAGGGGCGGGAGGGAGCAAGAAAGGGAGGTGTGAGAGAAACAGTGACTGGTTGCCTCTTGCACGCCCCCAGCTGAGGGCCTGGCCCACCACCCAGGGATGTGCCCTGACCAGGAATCAAACCAGTGACCTTTCAGTTCGCAGGCAGACGCTCAATCCACAGAGCCACACCAGCCAGGGCTCGTTTCTTCCTTTTTAATGCTGAGTTTGTTCCACTGTATGGATGGACATACAATTTTTGTTTATCTGTTTTCTGTTGATGGTTTTTTGGATTGTTTTCAGTGTTTGGCTATTATGAATAAAGCACCTATGGACATTCTCATACAAGCCTTCTGTTGACATAAGTTTTCACGTCTCTTGGGTAATAGAAATTGAGAAGGGAGATACCATATTTTGCCGTAAATAATGCGCACCCATGTTTTTGGGCCAAACTTTCAGGGAAAAAAATCTTTTATTTTAATTTTTTAATTCAACTTTTTATTCATTAATATTTAGATACTTGTTTATTGTATTATAAATGAATTTTAGCATTTATTTTTGAACATATTATGGTACAAGAAATTTTATGTAACCAATAATTACAAAACACAAGAACAGATACAAGGTATTTCAGGTGTACTACCCATATGTAATGCACATCCTTATTTTTCCCTCAAAAATTTGGGCAAAGAAGTGTGCATCATACATGGCAAAATATGGTAATTATCAGTCCCAGAGAAAATGTCTTCCTGATCAAAAAGTTGAAAGGTGCTGGTTACCGCTTTTGTACCATCCCAGTGACTTTACTTTTTAAATGAATGGACAGTGATGTACAGTTTTACTATGTGGCCATTGGTTTAAAAATGCTGACCTTGTTTTTTCATTCGGTTTTGCAGGATAAAGGGACTTGTATATAAATTCAGGCCCTGCTTCCTCAGGACCATGCTAGGTGTGGCCCTCAGTATGCGGAACTGTAGTTGTACAGTTCTGTGATACCTCAAATCTGAAATCTGAAATCTGAAATCACAGATGTAGTGGATCATCTCCCTCTTGTTTGGAAGTGGGAAGGCTGGGCCTCAGTTTAGACATCCGACAATTTTTACTATATGGTATTTTCATTATTCAGTTCTAGCTCTTAAAAATTTTACATTGAGAATTTTTCCTTTGAACAATATGTTATTTGGAAGTGTTTTGAAATTTCCATATGTGTGGGATGATTTATTGTTGTTTTTTGATGATCTCTAACTTAATTGCATTTGGGTCATTTAAGACAGTCTTTTTAATAATAATTTTTTGAAGTGTTTTGAGACTTGCTTTATGACCTAGTGTGTAGTAAATTTGTATGCTTGAAGAGAATGTGTGTTCTCCAACACGCACACATATATGCATTTATTTAACAAACGATATAGAAGTACCCAGATATGTAAATGCAAATAAATATATAGATAATAGATCTCAAGCTTGTTAATGGCATTGTTCAGATCTTCCAAATCCTTTCTGATTTGTCTGTTCAATCTACCAGTTACTAAAAAGATGTGTTAAAATCTCCTACCCCAATGGTGGATTGATCAATTTCTTTCTACAATTTTGTCAAATTTAACATTATATTTTAGAACCTCTATTATTTGGGATATGCAGATTTAGAATTACTGTATTATTCTAGCAAACAATGAATTATTATTGTGATTGTTTCTAATTGGGACGACATCAAACTATAAAGTTTTTGCACAGCAAAGAAAACCGTCAATAAAACAAAGTGACAACCGACTGAATGGGAGAACGTATCAGCCAACGACACATACAATAAAGGGTTAATATACAAGTGATACAGAAGTCATACAACTCAACACCAAAAAACACCCAAACAATCCAACAAAAAATGGGCAGAGGACCTGAAGAGACACTTCTCCAAGGAGGACATACAGATGGTGCATAGACATATGAAAAGATGCTCAACATCACTTATCAGAGAAATGAAAATCAAAACCACAATGAGATACCATCTCACACCTGTGAGAATGGCCATCATCAATAAACCAACAAACAATAAGTGTTGTCCGGAATGTGGAGAAAAGGGAACCCTCATGCATTGTTGGTAGGAGTGCAGATTGGTACAGCCACTGTGGAAAACAGTATGGAGTTGCCTCAAAAAGTTAAAAATGGGACTGTTTTGTGACCCAGAAATTCCATTTCTGGGAATATATCTGAAGAAACCTAAAATACTAATTCGAAAGAACATGTGCACCTCTGTTTTCATTACAGTGTTATTTACAGTAGCCAAGCTATGGAAGCAACCCAACTGCCCATCAAAATGTGAATAGATAAAAAGTATACGCAATGGAACATTACTCGGCCATAAAAAGTGAAATCTTACCATCTGTGACAGTATGGGTGGACCTAAAGAGCATTATTATGCTAAATGAAATAAGCCAGTCAGAGAAAGACAAATACCATATGATCTCACATGTATGTGGAATCTAAAGAACAAAGTAAAAGAACAAACAAAATTGAAACAGACTGATAGATACAGAGAACAGACTGATGGTTGCTGGAAGGGAGGGTAGTTGGGGGACTGGCTGAAAAGGTGAAGGGGTTAAGAGTACAACTTGGCAGTTACAGAGTGGATAGTCACAGGGATGTAAAGAGCAGCATAGGGAATATAGTCGATAATACTGCAGTAACTTTGTATGGTGCCAGGTGGGTGCTGGAAATATTGGAGGCAACACTTTGTAGAGTATAAGATTATCTAACCACTATGCTGTACACCTGAAACTAATACAAAATAATAATGAATGTCAACTGTAATTGAGAAGTAAAATTTTTAAAAAAGGAATAACCATCCCTCCCCCCAAGGTAAAACCAATTATTATCGTAGCCAGTTTTCAAGTCCTCATAGAGTAACTATCTCTTAGAATGCCTTTTGCCTTAGTGCCTATTTATTTCATGTTAATATTTGGTGTCAGCTTCCTTTCAGTTAGTATTTATTTGTTATTTCTTCTGTCATTTAACTCCTGGCATTTCTCTGTATGGCTGCTTTTCGACCTATGCTGGTAATGCAGCCTAGATGAGAAGTCAGAAAACCTGTGTGCTGGTCTCGGTTATGTCCTAGAGTCTTAGGTTCCTCATTTTTCAAGCGGGTGCAAGAACACACGCCTTGCACTCACCCCACCCTTCCCCATGCTGTGAGAATCAAATGAGATAAGGCGTGGGAAATCACTTTGCAAACTGTAAATTATTCTGCAAATTACTGTTGTGTTAGCCATCTAGCAATGAGTGTCCCCAGAAGCTTGTTTAAAGCCACAGTGGTTAAGGGCTTAGTCAGTTGATAAAGCCTCGCTTTTGCTTTTGCATTTGCAAACACTGTTTCATAGGGCGGCTGCAAGATGTAAATGTAGTTAAAGCACTGTGTTATCTGGAGCACAGTGAGTGTTCAGTAAGTAGTAACTTACTATTTTTATGATTGTCATTATGATTATTGTGTTGCTTTTGATTTTACCCTGAATTCTAGGTCCTCAGTTTACCACTGTATCATCACAGGCAAATTTCTTAACCTCTCTAAGCCTCAACTTCTTCACTTTTGAAGCTAATAACTAGTTCATCGTGTCGGTATGAGAATGATATAAAATAAGGATAAAAAGGGGTTGGTCAGTGTCATGGTCACCATAACCTTAACCTTGAAGATCTCTTCTACATGTTGGCACTTCTCTGACTTTGCCAAATCGTCTCCGACCCCTTACCTGAGTTTGGAGCCCTTATGTAAAATGTAGTTGAGTAGGACCGCTTGGAAATCTTACCATCCATATAAAGCGTTCTGTCCAAAGTTAAATTCTTCAGCCTTTCTCCTCACCAAATCATTTCAGCTTTTTGAGCACCTAAATGATGGATTTAAGTTAAGCCCTACCCTTAAGGAGCTCACCATTTAATAGAAGACTGACCTTACAATATATGCTAGAAATGCCACTGTAGAAATTGCAAGGTGCTTCAGGAGACCCTAGAGAAGAGAGAAACCCTGTGGGGAGGCGGGCGATCAAGTCATGGAAAGCTTCCCAGACCTTGCAAAAGGGAAGGCCCGTTTCCCCATCTCTACCAAACATACCAGGGCCACTGTCCATCATTCTCCCAGCGTAACAGAGTGGAGTACCTGAAACTAAATGGATTTTTGCTCTTCATAATTTCCAAGCAGTGACTCAGGGATCTGACACCGTGTCTGCGTCCTGAAAGTCCTCTATTAGCTTCCTCTGCACCCTCCTGTCTCATAACTGAGAGTGTGAGGACCACTTGGCCTTTCCTGTCCAGGCCTGAAGAGGCCACATCCTTGCTGCCTGCATTCCATTGGCCAGACCCATTGGCATACCACCCCCCCCTCACTTTGCCTAACTGCCAGGGGAGCTGGGAATTGTAGTTTTTCTGTGTACCAGGAAGAGCAAAGGATAAATTGGGCTTCTAACCAGTCTGGGCCACAGCTGCCTCAGAGGCGGCTTTGACGTCAGCTGCCGACACGTTCCTTTTTGCTGCTCTGCTTGTAAAGGCCTGGGCCGCGGAGCAGAGGAGAATCGCTGCAATAGTCCCTTGTATTCAACCCGTTTGATGAGACTCTCGATTTCTTTTTGCCGCCTCGTTCCCTGTAATAACACTTCCAAGCCAAGAACAAATTATTTTGGCACCTAGATCAGTGCTTGGCACATAGTAGGTATACAAAGAATTATTTTTTAAATGTATGAATCCTCTCAACTCTAGAATTACTTAGAGGTTATTTGTAAGACTAAATAAACTCAGCACTTGGTGGGCTGATAGAGAAGGAGGAAGGAGGAGTGTGGAGGGAGGTTTGAATCCTACACAGTCAGGGATGGGAGGATCGGATCTAACTTTTTAAAATGTATATATTTAATATATATAAATATATATAATTTTTATTTTCATTTGAGGACATGCTTATTGATGTTAGAGAGAGGGGAAGGGAGGGAGAGAGAGAGGCAGAGAAACATCAATGCAAGAGAGAAACGTCGGTCGGTTGCCTCTCCTACGCACCCCGATGGGGGACGGAACCCACAATCTGGACATGCGTCCTGACTGGGAATCCAACCCACCACCTTTTGGTGTGTGTGGGACAGCGCTCCAACCAACTGAGACCCCCAGCTAGGGCAGGATCTTCTTTTTTTTTTTTTTAAGAGCTTGTTTATCGGTCACCTCTGAACTACCCCTGGAGGTACGAAAAAATCACCTCTGGGCTAGAAACTTCCTGGCATGTCTGTTCCATCCTGTAGAACCAGAAGGGAAAAGTTACAGGGCTGAGCAGAGGCCTCAGGGGACTGGAGCTGGAAGGGGAGTTCTCGTGGGTGAGCACAGATTCTGATGGGCTCACACATTATCGGCCACTTCTACTGGGGGGTGGGCGGCTTGGGCAAGTTACTTAATCTTTTTGTGCCAGTTTTCTCGTCTGTAATGTAAAGATAAATAGACCTCCCTCTTCTGGTTTTTGGGTTAAGCAAGTTGCTATAATAAAAAGCACAGGCCAGTGACTGGCCCAGTGACGTGCTGTGTAATTGCAGATACTGTTATCACTGGGGACAGAGAAGAAATGGTCGCTCGAAGTCCTAAATTGACAGACCAGCAGGGCCCTTAGAGGAGACCGTGTCTAGTCCCTCCTGAGTACCATGGGGCTCGGTATTCCTGGTGTCCGGCCACGTTATCACACCGCTCCTGATTTTCAACTCACACACTGCGGTTTTAAGCTGTTTGGTAAAGTAGGTGAAATGTAGTGTAAGTGCCGACCGCCCAGCCCAACCCCTGCCCCTTGCCCGTGGGCCCCAGTCCTACTTCTCTGCCCCAGAACACCCGTACTTTCCCACCACCCAGATCGCCACTCTGCCACCCCCTCACCATCCCACCTTGGTTTTCTTGTATCTCGGACCAGGGTCATACTCTGCGTGCCAGTGCCAGCTAGTTAATCTGATGAATGGTTTCCTCCGAAAGTACAACTCGATGCTTCACACAAAGGTGCATTATGACTGGGGCCCTTCTGGGGAATACGCCTCACCCTTTGTATCCTGGTATGTGGTGGTGGTGGGGGCGGGGGGAGAGCAGCATTCCAGCTAGGAAGTCGGAGATCGAGGCCATCAAGCACCCCCAGGAGAAGACAGATCCTCTGGGAGCACCCATCCTGTTGGCTGGGGAGGGGGCAGATGAAGATACTGGCAGGGACATTTATTTAAGAAATTTCTAGACATTTTGCTAGGAGCCAGAGCGGGTGGGGCGGCATATGAAAATGAGTAAGACTTGTCCCTGCCTGCAAAGACTGAGGGAAATAAAAGCACACAAAATAAGCTGTGTCTCGAGCTAAAACAGATACATATCAGTATAAACAAGGACGAAAGATTCATTCAACCTGGAGGTTTCGGATGATTCTGTGGAGAGGCTGATGGTGGCCTTAGAACTGAGGCCTGAGGAGGGTTTTATAAAAGTATGTTGTGCTTTCCACAAACACTAGGAAATCTACAAATATTAACACACAGAAAGAAAGGGAAATAACCCAGTCTCACAATTCAAGAAGACCTCTGTTATCCCTAGAGACTGAGATTATGGGTGATTCTGTTTGCTACCCATTTCCGTATTTGTAACTTTTCTGTTGTGAGTTTTACAGTCAAAAGAGTACACATTTATAAAAACAAAATTTAAAACCCAAAGACAACTCAGTGCTAACATTTCAGTATGTCGTCCTTCTAGTCTTTTTGGAATATGTAATTTTATCATTCCATTTATACGGTTATATATACCCCTGCTGTTTCCAGCTTCTCCGCATTTGCCTGTTGTTATAAATGTAACTGAGTGGTTGTGGGATGTAATTCATGTAACTGTTTCCCTTGTATTAGAGTGGAAGGTGGTTTATACATTTCTGCTGTTATAAATAACTGTCGGTATATCCCTACGTATAAGTAATTTTTTAAATTAATAAACTTTATTTTTTAGGCTCACGGCAAAACCAGTTGTCACAAACCTGCTGTCTTCCACACACCCACAACCCCCCCCCTTCAGTCCCACTGACGACATCCTGCCTCAGAGTGATGTGTTTGTTCTAACTGATGAACCTATGTTGTCACACCATTATCACCCAAAGTTCATAGTTCATACTAGGATTCACTCTTGGTGTATGTTCCATGGGTTTTGACAAATGATGCTATGTATCCACCATTACAGTTTTATACAGAGCATTTTCGCTGCCCTAAAAATCCTCCGTGCTCCCGCTAGTCACCCCTCCATTCCCCCCCAGGCCCTGGAGACCTCTGTCCTTTTCACTGTCTCTGCATCCAGCATGGCCTGTCGTTGGAAGCTTACAGTATGTAGCCTTCTCCGACTGGCTTCTTTCAGTCAGTAATGTGCGTTTCAGTTTCTTACATGTCTTCTTACTGCTTGATAGCTCTTTTTTTTTTTTTTTTTTAAGCTCTGAATAATACTTCATTTTCTGGATGTACCACAGTTGTTAATTTATCCACTCACCTACTGAAGGACATCTTGGTTGCATCCAAGTTTCGGCAATTCTGAATAAAGCTGCTTGTTATAAACATTCATGTACAGGGTTTTGTGTGGGTATAAATTTTCAACTCATGGGTGAATCCCAAGGAGCACGATTGCTGGATGGCATGGAGAGAGTATGTTTAGTTTTGTGAGACACTGCCCAACTGTCTTCAAAGCGGCTGGACCATTCTGCATTCCCCACACCAGTGATTGAAATTTCCTGTTGCTCCACATCCTCCCCAGCGTGCGGTGTGTCAGTGTTCTGCATATTGGCCTTCTGACAGGTGTGTAGTGATAGGACATGATGAAAACATATATATTGGTCTCTGTTCCCAATGCCTGGCACAGACTCCTGAAACCCTTGTAATTTCCTAAGTGATAAGAATACTAGTAGCATCTTTGTTCTAATATTTGGTCTTTGGCCCCAGTTCCTTACACAGGGCTTTTAAATCCCTTGGAGCTTCTTGGGCGATATGAGTGTCTTTTATTCTAATGAGGTGACTCTGAATGGGGTTCTGAATGGCTTCTGGATGGGGGTGCTGGTCATCAGAAAGATCGTGATTAGAAGCTTGGAATTTGCAGCCTTGTCCCTCCATTCTGCAGAGAGGAGAGGGGCTGGAAGTGGAGTTCATAATTGATCATGCGTACGTGAGGAAGCCTTCCAAAAATCCCAGTAGTGTGCGGTTTGGGGAGCTTCCAAGTCGGTGAACACATCCAAGTACCAAGGGGCTGATGTACCCTAACGCTGTGGAAACAGAAGCTCCTACACTAGAAACCGGTATGTATCTCCTCATCGGGCTGTTCATCTGTATATCATACTCTTTAACAAACTGGTAGGCTGGTGTTTCCTTGAGTCCTGTGAGCTGCTCTAGTGAATTAATCGAATCCAAGCAGAGGAGTTCATGGGAATCTCTGATTTGTAGCCCAGTCAGGCATAAGTTGTGGGTAACCTGCAGTGGGGACACTCACATGGGACCGAACCCTTAACCTATGGAATCTGACACTAGGTAGATAGTGTTAGAATTGAGTTAAATTGTAGGACACCCAGCCAGTGTTGCAGAATTGCTCAGTGTGGGGGAAAAATAACCCAGATCTGGTGTCGGAACTATTGTGAGTTTGATAGTGTGAATGTAAAGGAGAAGGACATACAGGAGGAGGAATGAAGTTTTTAAAACTATACAAGTTTTGTGGTTTTGTGTTATTGTTTATTGAATTAGAGAGAGAGGAAGGGAGAGAAAGAGAAATGTCAGTGTGAGAGAGAAACATTGATTGGTGGCCTCTCATTCGCACCCCGATGGGGGATTGAGCCCCCAACCTAGGCATGTGCCCTGACCGGGAATCAAACCCACAACCTTTGGGTGTATGGGACAATGCTTCAACCAACTGAGCCACACCAGCCAGGGCTCATGTTTGCTTTAATTTGCAGTTCTCTAATGGCATATGATGTTGAGCATCTTTTCATATACTTATGTGCCACTGAATATCTTCTTTGATGACGTACATCTTCAGGACTTTGGCCTATTTTTAGATCAGATTGTTAATTTTTGTATTATTGAGCTTTAAGAGTTCTTCGTATATTTTGGACAGTAGTCCTTTATCAGATGTACCTTTTGAAAATATTATATCCCAATTTGTAGCTTAGCTTCTTACTCTCTTGACATCGTCATTTGCAGAGCGGAAGTTTTTAATTTTAAGGTAGTCCAATTTACCACTTCTTTCTTTAATGGATCATGTCTTTGGTGTGATATACAAAGTCATCACCATATCCAAGGTCATTTAGGTTTTCTCCATGTTATCTTTTAGGAGTTTTATAGTTTTGCATTTTACATGTAAAGTCCGTGATCTGTTTTGAGTTGATTTTTGTGAAGGGTGTAGGTCTGTGCCTAGATTCTTCTTCTTCTTCTTCTTTTGCATATGAATGTCCAATTGTTCCAACTACTGAAAAGGGTATCTTTGCTTCATTGTATTGCCTTTGCTCCTTTTTCAAAGATCAGATGTTTATACTTATTTGGATCTATTTCTGGGCTCTCTGTTCTGTTCCATTGAACTATGAGTCTATTTTTGCACAAATACCACTCAGTCTTGAAGTTGGGTGGTGTCAGGCTCTGGCTTTGTTCTTCTTCTTCAATGTTGAGTTAATTATTCTCGGTCATTTGTCTCTCCATATAAACTTGAGAATCATTTTGTTGATATCCATGAAATAAGTTACTGGGATTTTTATTGGGATTGTGTTGAATCTGTAGATAAAATTGGGAAGAACTTACATCTTGACAATTTTGAGTCTTCCTATCCATGAATATGGAATATTTCTCTGTTTATTTAGGTTTTTAAAAAAAATTTTCATTGGAGTTTTGTAGTTTTCCTCATTTACATCTTGTACACATTTTGTTAGAGGTGTAAATATTTCATTTGGGGTTGGTGCTGATGTAAATGGTAATTCCAAACTCCACTAGTTCCACTTGCTTGCATCTAGGAAAGCAACTGGCCCTGGTATATTGACCTTGAATCCTATAACCTTGCTATAATCGCTGATTAGTTCCAAGACTTTTTTTGGTGGATTCTTGTAGACTTTCTATATAAACAATTATGTTATCTTTGAACAAATACAGTTTTGTTTCTTCCTTTCCAATCTGTATACCTTTTATTTCCTTTTCTTGTCTTTCAAGCATTCCTGCCTTGTTCCTGATGTTAGTGGGAAGACCTCAAGGTTCTTACCATTAGTATGGTATTAGCTGTAGGTTTTTGGTAGATGTTCTTTATCAAGTTGAGGACATTCCCCTTTATTCCTAGTTCGGAGAAAGATTTTATCATGAGTAGGTGTTAGATTTTGTCAAATGCTTTTTCTGTATCTACTGATATCATCATGTGATTTTCTTCTTGACGTGATGGATTACATTAATGGATTTTTGAACATTGAACCAGCCTTGCATATCTGGGATAAATCTCACTTGGTCATGGTGTACAATTTTTATACATTGTTGGATTCAATTTGCTAATATTTTGTTAAGGATTTTTGCATCTATATTCATGAGAGATTTGGTCTGTACTTTTCTTATAATGTTTTTGTCTGGGTTTGGTATTAGGGTAGTGCTGGCCTCATAGAATACATTGGGAAGTATTCCTTCTGTTCTTCTAAAAAAGATCATAAAGAGTAGATATAATTTTTTCCATAAATGTTTGGTAAAATTCACCAGTGAGCCCATCTGGGCCTGGTGCTTTCTGTTTTGGAAGGTTATTAATTATTGATTCAATGTCTGTTATAAATATAGGTCCGTTCAGATTGTTTATTAACAATTTTTTAAAGGATAGATTTCTGGAGCTAGGATTCCTGGTCAAGGGTTTGATGTGTGTGTGTGAGATTCTGAAAGTAGCACTTGCTCATTGTTAAATAAATAAACTGTGCAGAAATATACCAAGTATAGAAATAAAAGTTTCCAAATAGCCCCTTGCCCCAGACAGACTCCACAGAAGTGATCACCGTTAATGGTTTGCTATGGGTTTTTCTAAACATTTTCTGTCTGATTTAAATTTTTTTTAATGTTTTCATATCTATTGATAAATTGCTTTCCAAAAGATCTGTAATAAGGCATGATCATTTCTAATAGGAGTGAATTTTTTTTTCTTAGAAATATAGCATGTTATCATAGAAAGTAAAGGCCATTTTTAAAGAAAATTCAAATCACCCATAATTCTACTATGTAGATGACTTATAGAATGTTCTAGAGCCTTTCTCTTTGAGCATGAGACAGGAGCACCGACCACAGGTGTCATGTGACAGGCACAAAGGGCCAGATCAAGAGAGAGCATGTGAGCACTCCCTGGCCCTCCATCATGCACTGAGACTTCAGTGGAGTAGGGCTCATGGGCGTCTGCAATAGTGTGGAATATGGGTACATATGTATGCACATAAATGCTGGCATTTGCAATAAGAAAAAATATAGAGAGTAGCAATCTTTTTTTTTCTAGCTAGGGTTCTTACTAGTTTATTTTTTGTTTTTAACCATCTTAACCATTTTTCTACTCAATTTTTTTTCCTGATGTAATAGTGTGAGCATTTATCCGTATCTTTGATGTGCTGTATAATCTTGGGGTGATTACCGAGATAAATGCAAACATTTGTATTTGCCTTTGGCTTCTTAGACTAGGTTCCTAGAAGAATACTCATGTGAGTACTTAAAAAAAAAAGAACATGAGTACTTTTTGAATGTTTGATACGTATTGTCCAGTCATCTCCCAGGAACATATTAAATTTACAGTGCAGAGGTAATATTTTAACAGCAAGGGAGTGTGGGAAGGAGAAAGCTAGGGGGTTCCTGGAATATGGCCACTACTTACGGTGACTCTCTGAGAAGTGATTGGCTCAGTGTCTGGTGGCTCCTTCCAGCCGTTGGGGCCTTCAGTTTCGTGGATCCATGGCTTGAACATTGGTTTATTCAATTCAGCAAATACTTACTAAGCACCTTCTCCGTGGTCTGCATTGTTCTCGGCTGAAAATACTGTAGGGATAAGGCCAACTTCTGCCTTGGGAATGTTACAAGTGCTGATGGGGAGTCAGGACATAAGCATGTAAGCAATGGAGTTTGTAACATAATATCTAACAGTGAAAAAAATTGTGAAGAAAGATAAAGCAGGATCTGTCTGGACCTAGAGAGTGAATGCCTGGGCAGAATGGTGCCATTGCGATTGGGTTGGTCAGGGAAGGGCTTTCTGCGGTGGCGACATTAGAGCTGAGACCTGAATGAGGAGCTGTAGGAAAATCTGGAACCATGGTGGTTTTCAGTTCTGGCTGGACATTAGAATCACCCGGGGGAGCTTTTTAAAAATCTCAATGCCCAGGACACACTCCAAGCCACCTGAACCAGAATCTCTGGAGATGGAGCCCAGACAGATACTTTTTAAGTGCCTCAGGTGATTCCCATGTGCACCCAGGGTGGAGAACCAGTGGTCCAGGGCAGCTCTGTCCGACAGAAATGCAATTCAAACCACAAAGTTAATTTAAAATATCCTAGCAGCCTCATTTAAGAAGTAAAAAGAAACATTAATTTTAATAATATTTAATACATCTAAAATGTAATTTCATTATGTAATCAATATAAAAATGATTAATGTGATATTCTACATCTTTTCTAACTAACTGTTTGAGATCCAGTGTGTATTTTACAGTTATGAAACACATCTGAATTCAGACTGACCGCATTTCAAGTGCCCAGTAGACCCCTTTGGCCACCATATTGGACAGAGGTGTAGAGGAAGAACTTCCAGGCCCAGGGCACAGTAGGGACAAAGGTGTTAAGACCTGAACTGATTCTTAAGGTTGAAGTACCACTGGGAGGCAAGTATGGTTGGAGGGAAGTAAAAAAGGTAGTAGTGGTGATAAATGAGGTCAAAGGGATAGTCAGGGTCCAACATTTTGGCTTTTATTCTAAATGGGTTGGAAAGCCATTGGAAGCAGTTTGCTCTGTTTGACTTTTTTGGTTTTGTTTTAAGGAGAGGTCACTTTTATTTATTTATTTCTTCATTCATTCATTCATTTTAGAGAGAGAGGAAAGGAGAGGACGGGAGGGAGAGAGACAGAAAGACGAGACATTGATTTACTGTTCTACTTTTTATGCATTTATTGGTTGATTCTTGTATGTGCCCTGACCTGGGATCAAACCTGCAACGTTGTGTATTGGACAACACTCTACCTAGCGGAGCTACCCGGCCAGGGCTCATTTACGTTTTTAAAGGACCTTTGGCTTCTGCATTGGAAATAGTCTGCAGGGAGGCCCACAAATAGGCTATGATATTCGAGAAATACAGGAGGCTTGGATTTGAGAGGTCATGAGGCAGATGCTGAAGAGTTCACGATAGATGTTCCAAGGCAGAGTCACTGATAGATTGGATGAGGGACATGGGAGAAAGAGAGGATTCAAAGATGACCTCAACATTTTTGCCCTGAGAAAATGGTGGCAGAGCTTGCGGTGGGGGTATGAGGTAGACATAGGTTTGTGTGTGAAATGAGAGTTCATTTTAAGCATAGACCAATCAAAATTGGGTGTGTCCTCTATTTTTTCTATATTTTATTGATTATGTTATTACAATTGTCCTATATATTTTTCCCCTTTATTCCCCTCCGCCCTGCATACCCCCTCCCACCAGAACCCATTCCCCTTAGTTCATGTCCATGGGTCGTACATATACGTTATTGGGCTTCTCCATTTCCTATACTTTTCTTAACCTCCCCCTGCCTATTTTGTACCTACCATTTATGCTTCTTATTCACTGTACCTTTTCCCCCATTCTTCCCCTTCCTTATCCCCGCTGGTAACCCTCCATGTGACCTCCATTTCTGTGATTCTGTTTCTGTTCTAGTTGTTTGCTTAGTTTTTAGTTGTGAGTTTGTTGTCATTTTACCGCTCATAGTTTTGATCATCATTTTTTTCTTAGATAAGTCCCTTTAACATTTCATATAATAAGGGCTTGGTGATGATGAACTCCTTTCGTTTGACCTTATCTGGGAAGCACTGTATCTGCCCTTCCATTCTAAATGATAGCTTTGCTGGACAGAGTAATCTTGGATGTAGGTCCTTGCCTTTCATAACTGCAATTACTTCTTTCCAGACCCTTCTTGCCTGCAAGGTCTCTTTTGAGAAATCAGCTGACAGTCTTATGGGAACTCCTTTGTAGGTAACTGTCTTCCTTTCTCTTGCTGCTTTTAAGATTCTCTCCTTATCTTTCATCTGGGGTAATTTAATTATGATGTGCCTTGGTGTGTGCCTCCTTGGGTCCAACTTCTTTGGGACTCTGTGAGCTTCCTGGACTTCCTGGAAGTCTATTTCCTTTGCCAGATTGGGGAAGTTCTTCTTCATTATTTTTTCAAATAATTTTTCAATTTCTTGCTCTTCTTCTTCTCTTTCTGGCACCCCTATGATTTGGATGTTGGAACGTTTAAAGATGTCCTGGAGGTTCCTAAGCCTCTCCTCATTTTTTTGAATTCTTGTTTCTTTATTCTGTTCCGGATGAATGTTTATTTCTTCCTTTTCTTTCAAATCGTTGATTTGAGCCCTGGTTTCCTTCCCTTCACTCTTGGTTCCCTTTGTATTTTTCTGTATTTCACTTTGCATGGCCTTCACTTTTTCCTCTATTTTGGGACCATACTCAACCATTTCTGTGAGCATCTTGATTACCAGTGTTTTGAACTCTGCATCTGATAGGTTGGCTATCTCCTCGTTGCTTAGTTGTTTCAGTTTTGAAACAACTGAAAGTTGTTCTTTCATTTGGGCCATATTTCTTTGTCTCGGCACACCTGTTACGTTGTAAGGGGTGGAGCCTTAGGTATTCGCCAGGGTAGGGCAACCCACGTCTCTGCATTTGGTGCTGTATGTGGGGGTGGGGTCATAGAGGGAACAATGCTGCTTGCTTGGCTCTCGCTGGCTTTCAGTATTTCCCCTGCTACCTGCAAGCAAATTGGGCCCTTCTGGTGCAGATTCTTGGTTGGGTGATTTTGTGTATGTTCTTGGACCCTGTGGGTCTCTCCAACAAACTCTCCTGTGAGGCTGGGAGTTTCTCCCACCCCCGCAGCTACCACAGCCCCCACAGATTTTTACAGCCAGAGGTTTTGAGGCTTTATTTTCCTGCACTAGAACCCTGGGTTGTGTGGTCTGTCTCGTTCCCCAGTTGTTCTGGTTTATCCACACACAGATGTGAGGCTGCCAGCTACCGCCTTGCCAAGTGTCCTCTCGGCCCCAGCTGCCCGTGTCTGCCCCTCCTACCAGTATGGATGAGTGTTTCTTCTTTAATTCCTTGGTTGTTACACTTCCATACAGTTAAATTTTCTAGCAGTTCTGGTTATTTTTTTGTTTCTGTTGTTGTCCTCCTTTTGGTTGTGCGAGGAGGCAAAATGTATCTATGTATGCCTCCATCTTGGCCGGAAGTCCTGGGTGTGTTCTCTAAAATATACAACATGTGAGTTAGCAAAGGCCCAGGGGGTGTGGAAAATGTATAGTAAGTATTCAAGCAATGGATATCCCATTTGGTAAGAATACATGTTGAGACAGGAGCTACGGTATGGAAAAACAGGAGAAAAAACACACTGCAATAGATTAAAGAGAACGTTAAATGTCAAACTAAGGAATTTGAAATTTATTTGCATGGGGGGAGATATTGAACATTTTTGAGCAATAACTAATATGATCAGAGCTTAATTTTGCATTGACAATGTAAATACATTTAATAGCATGAAAAAATGCTCATGAAATAATTTTCACTAAAAGTTTAGATATAATAAAGGCAAGGTTTTTTTAAATCTCATGTTTTTAAAAATAGCTCATGTGTTAATAAAAGAGACTGGAGGGAACATTAGCAAAATGTGTCAGAGATGGTTTCAGTGGTTGGTAAGACTATGAATAGGTTGGGGCTTTTTTCTTCCTACTCTGTATTTGCCAAATTTTCTTTGATTAAGCGCAACTACTTTTATAATGAGAATAATTTTAAATTAACAACTTAAACATGTGCAGGACTGGAGGGGAGGAGTTTAACAACTTAAACTCCAACATTGGGTGGAGAGGCAGGAATGTAGGTGTGGTTTAGTGCAGTAGCCCAGTGGAAAGGGAAGGACAGGATGAACTGGGACAAGGACCATGGGAGGAAGAGGGAAATAGAAAATGTGTTATTTGCCTCCCAACGGGATAAGTAAGGAAGCCCTACCACAAACAAGTGTGGGTGCAAAAGAGTATGGGCTTTGGAGCCAGGCTGCTGGGCTTTGAATCTGAACTTGGCCACTTGGGCAGATTACTCTGTGCTTTTTAAACATCTGTAAACAGGAATAAAAATTCCACTTACCCCATAAGGTTGTTCTTCGGAGTGACTGAATGAATGTACGTTAACCACTTAGAACAAGTGCTCAGCTCATAGCAGGTGCTCAGTCTATTGGCTGTTATTCTCATTACTCCCAGGGACCTGGCCTTAGTGGAAGGTGAGGGAGAATATAAGGGAGTAGACTGGGTGGATGCAGGTTCCTGAAGCATTATCCCTAACAGTTTAATTTTTTCCAATATATTTATAGATTATACATTTTTTAAATCTTAATAAATTTTTTTGAAAATAGATTGGGTTGTGTGAAATAGTGTGAGCAGCCATGATCGAAGAAGTACCAAGTACCCGTGGATCACTGCGGGGCTGGTGCAGGGCTGGTGCGGGGGCTGGTTTGGGGGCTGGTTCGGGGGCTGGTGCGGGGCTGCCATTCCAGGCTGGGTCTCATCAGATGACGTACTAGGTTTTTTGGTGTTTTTTAAAGATTTTATTTATTTACTTCTAGACAGAGGGGAAGGGATGGAGAAAGAGAGGGAAAGAAATATCAATGTGTGGTTACCTCTGATGCACCCCCCACCAGAAACCCAGCCCAAAACCCAGGCATGTGCTCTGACTGGGAATTGAACCAGTGACCCTCTAGTTCACAGGCTGGCATTCAATCCACTGAGCCACACCAGCCAGGGCATGTACTGGGTTTTTTTATGTACTTAAATTCTTTCCACTAAAGGTAATGTCCTTTATTCTGAGCCCTGTCTAGGGACTGGAATTCAGGTATTCTTTATTTTATAAAATATATATAGGCTCTGTGGGTTTTTTCCCTAATACCTTACTTGGTCATAGCTTTAACTTTTTGGTTTCTAGATTTTGGGGGGAAATTTTATTGGTCTTTGAGACGTAAGTTTCTGGGAACTAGGGTTGTGGGGAAAGCGAATAATTTGGTTAGGCTGAATTAGGTACTTCTGAATTCCCTCTGACCCTGAGACTGTCATTTCAGGGCCCAGGCTGGACCCCCTCATCCGAGGAGTTACTCTGCACACCGGAGCTTTAGATGGGGGTCGGGTAGCGATGTGAATGGATCTATACAGATGGCTCTGCCACTACAGTGATTGTACAGTTCTTTGAAGATGCCCTCCTGGCAGTGAGTCAGTCTGGTTTAGGGGCAGCTGCCCTGTGGCCCTGCACCTCACACATTCTGCATTCAAATGAGCAGGCTTATGCTGAAGGCTGCCAATGGGGGAGGCTCTCTGCTGTGGGCCAGGGCGTATTACTGAGGTCAGCCCAGCAGGAGCTCTAGCTTATTGTCTGATATCTTTCCTGTACAGACAGTTCTGTTATCAGAACTTCTCAGATCCTCAATTTCCTCTAATAATAATAATAATAGTAATAACAACAGCAACAGCTACCATGCACCAGCTCCAGAGATGCATCCCTACCTACTTCCTTTACCTCCACCCAGAGCTAGGAAGAAGAATCAGACTCTGAGAGCAAGGCAATGAGACCCAGAGAGAATGGATGGAGTTACTTACCTTAAAGAGACAGAATGGCACCCAGGCTGGTGTGGCTGAGTGGATTGAGTGCCAGCCTGCAAACCGAAATGTTGCTGGTTCGATTCCCAGTCAGGGCACATGCTTGGCTTGTGGGCCAGGTCCCCAGCTGGGTGGCGTGAGAGAGACAACAGGTCAATGTATCTCTCACACATCCATGTTTCTCTCCCTCTCTTTCTCTCTTCCTTCCCCTCTCTAAAAATAAATTTTAAAAACTCTTTTTAAAAAAAGAGACAGAATGGCTTCCAGACCAATGAGAGCTGTCACTGGACCGGGAAACTAACTTTAACTACAAAGAAAGGTCCAATAGCCCTGGCTGCTTTTTCAAAAAGGCAAGAAGAGGCCACTGAGTGAAGAGGCGGCCTGGTTCGGCCTGACAATTTTCCGTGTTGGGGAAGGACTCACCTCTCCTGGCCCAGGCCCCCCTCGCTGGAACTGTGGCTGCTTCTGTTAGATCCCATCTCTTCCCCATCGGATCCCCTTCCGATTCCCCTCTGGCCGCCCTGGTGAAGGTCCTGCCGGGGGAGAACGTGCTGGCCAGGGCCCCAGGTGCCTCCATCCTGCCCACCAGCAGCTGTGTCTCCCACTGTTTGTTTATACTTGGCTGTGTGAGAGACCCCCTGTCTTGGGGCCCTGGTTACCTTGATTCCATCCCAGGGGTGGAGTCCCCCTGGACATGCTGACAGGTCATAATTTGGAGCCTGAGAGGCTGAGGAGGTAGCCCAGCATGAGGTATCCTCGCTGAGATCATGCCACCGTGAAGCCTTGGAGTCACCTCCCCAGGCAGCGCCCCATACTTCCACTGACCTTACCTTCCCGTCGCTTCACTTTCTCTAGTTCAGCTCCCAGTGTCCTTGTGAAGTTGCAAGTAGTTAGTGGAGGACAAAGCATTTTCTAAAATGGTTAACATTAGATACATGTAAACGGTAATCGTCATTTTCCCATGGGATCATGGGTGCACAAACTCTTTGAAAAGTACAACGTGCCCTGTGGAATTAGCCTGATTCTGTTGGAAGCCAAGAGCCTGGGGGAATTGACAGTTAGGCTCAAGAGAAAAAGCAGATTGGCCCCCCACCTCGTAGCCCCCTTTTATGTGTTGATGGCAGTGCTAGGAAGAACTAAGATGGGAACTGAACCGTGCTGTGGTTCAACAGGTGGCTGCCTCTCTGTGACCCCGGCTAAGTTGGGCTGTTGTTGAGTGGTAACCAGGGCACTTGGGACCCTCCATCAGGAACCCTCTGCAGAAAGCTAGTGAGTTTCCAGTTAAGCTCAGGGGGGCAAAGCACATTGTCACTTGGCTCACCGTACACTGAGTCAGGCTGCTGTTTTTCCAGCAGACTAAACTCAGCCCCCAGCAAGCCCAGCTGCTCCTGTCAGAGGCGTGAGGGTTAGTCAGTCTCTGCTCAACCAGGTCTCGCTGATGACAGACACCCCTGCCAAGAGCCCACCTGAGCTGGGGAGGTTGCCCTCGAACATCTGGAGAAGCTCAGGTGTCCCTCTCCAAGGCCCCGTGCTCTGAGTGACTTGGATGTGCGGTTACATTTAGAAGTCACTCGGGGGAATTAGAGGCAGGGTGGGGGTAGGGGAATGATAATGTCATGTCAGCAGCGTTGAGTACTGTTCCAGGGGTTTAGCGTGTGATGTCTCATTTAATTCTCACCCCCAAATCCTGGTTTGGAGATCCAGATTTACAGATGGGAAAACTGAGGAATGGACGGCTTACTTGAACTGCCCAAGATGGTACAGCTTTTAGAAAGTGACAAAACTAGGATTTAAACCAGTCAGGAGGTCTGGCTGCAGAGGGAGTCAGAAATAAATAAAGAGTAATAAAGAGTAATAAATACTCTTTAGTAGTATTGCCGTTTTCCGGACGCACACCTAAAGCAGAGGGAGACTGGTCAAGGTCACATCACTGGTGTGCGGTGGATCTGGGAGTTAAACGCAGGTCTGTCCAACTGCCGGACCCACACTGGTAACCAACACTATTTCACATCCATGGTTGCTTTTAATATTCAGTCATAATATCTAATACTCTATATACTCCAGTACGAATTCTATCATAGTGTATTACTCTATTGTAGTATAATGCTTAGTATAGTATAGTACGAAGCTTTTATTGTTGGACGTTTAGGTTGTTTCCATTTTCACTATTATAAATAAATACCAAGAGTTTTTTTAAAGAGAGAGAAATGGTAAGAAAGTTGTTGGTTTATTCGTTTGTTTGTTTGTTTTTAAGGATTTAGAACAGATGGGCTGAGCTGGCAGGCGCTAGAAGGATTGCAGGCTTCCAGTTGGCGGCTGGAATGGAGAGTGAAATTCTGATGAGGAGGGCTGCCAGAGTGGAGAGGAGGAAGGACCAGACTCTGCGCCCAGACCCGGGAGTGGCAGTGCCTGCTGAGACAGAAAGTTCGGGATGCCTTTCAGAAGTATCTGTGATTCCCACTTTGGATATTTAGTATTCTCTAGCACCATCTTATTGGCATCTGCTTGACATTGTGTAGACATGTGGGGTGGAGATGGGCAGAGAGAGAGAGAGAGTGGACCCATTCTCTTCCCCAGATCGGCCATGTGCAGCCATCTGAGGTCCGCCTCCCTCCATCTGTCCATCGCATGTCCCTTGTCCCTTCTTCCCTTCTCCACCTCAGTCTTCCTTTGAGCTTATCCCTTCCAGGCCCTGTGTTCCAGGTGAAGCACAGGGGAGGGGCCTGAGGGCATCATATGTGGCGATGACCTCAGTGGCCTTCAGCCATTGAGCCTCAGCACTTTACAGGCCTCGTCTCTTATGTTGTCCCAGAGCTTTATGGGACGGAGACCATTATGAAACCACCACTTTCTGGAGGAGGAAAAGGAGACTTCAGGAAGATAAACACTTGCCCAACTTGGGTAGAGCCCGGACTCAGAGCCACTTGTCTCCAAGCTCCATGGTCACATTTCGTCACCACGTATTCTTTACGATGCCTTCATGATGCCCTGTAAACAGGGGATGTCGTAGCTCTGGGGCAGTGGGGAATCTTCAGAAAACCAGCAAGAACATGTTGAGTGATCTGCATTCTGTGTACACCTGATGGCCTCACTTAGAGAATGTTGAAACTGCGGAATCCCGGAAGTATCTCTTTCCTGCCTTATTTTTAAAGTGTGGCAAATGAGGTCCAGAGAGATCAACCAGCTTGCCTCAGGGTGAGATGGTGGCCAAACCAGGGTAGAACCAGGGTCTTTGGACGCCTACCCGGTGGCTCCTGGAGAAGCAAACTGCTCTTTAGTTTGACTCTGCAGTGAGCACGGGGAGCAAAAGCAGGGATCAGAAGACCAGGTTCAGAGGGAACGGGAGTGGTTTGGCAGGGCTGGGCAATGCTGGGGTTCAAGGGAGATGTGGGGCCACAAGGGTCCTGATTATGCTCCCTACTCCCACACCTGCATTCCAGTTCCACTGCACAAAGACACACTGGAGGGGTGATGGGCAGGCAGGCGTAGCGGCCGGGACTCATGTCAGGCAAGATGCATCACCTTTCTGCGTCTGTTTCTTTTTCCGAAAAATGGGGTTACAACTGCTTGTTGTGTGAGGCCACTGTGAGAAGGAAATGAGATAATTGTAAAGAAACTGGCACAAGTTTGTGGAAAGAAGAGAAGACTCTTGGGGTTGAGTTGGTGGAAAAAGAGAACACAAATTTGGTAACCAAATTTAGGATTTCAACAAAAGGCCAAGTATTTCTTAATTTCATCTGATTCATTATTTCTGACAGGACCTGTCAGTGGGGTGTTCATTTCCCTCTTCTCACGTGGAGGTGGGTTGTGCTGGTGATGCGAACATCTCTGCTCCCTCTCTTTGGTGAAGAGTGTGGGATGGGCCCTGGCCGGGTGGTTCAGTTACTTGGAGCATCATCCCATACACCAAAAGCATGTGGGTTTGATTCCCGAGTCAGGACATACAGCTAGGTCGTGGGTTCGAAACCTGGTCAGAGCGCCTATGGGAGGCAACCGATCAGGGTTTCTCCTTAACATGGATCGATTCTCTCTCTCTCTCTCTTTCTCTTTCTCTCAAATCAATAAACATATCCTCGGCTTAAGATTAAAAAAAAAAGAGAGTGAAGGATGGGTTAGATCCACTTGGGCTCAGGGACACTACAGGATTGCTTTTTACTTTCTGTCTTGAAAGGGGTGGGAGATAGAGAGGGAGGAGGATTGTTAATATAAACCTGAAATCCAGATTCTTTCTAAAGTTCTCAGCTGTGTGGCCCCAAACGAACCTCAGCTGTCTCTTTCCCAGAAGGTCATTGTGATGGCCACATAACAGCTACTTTACACGCAGTATCTTATTTAATCACCAGACAAGCCTGTAAGAGAGATACTACCATCTCATTACAGATAAAGGAGAAAACCGTGGATCAGGGAAGCTAAGTAATTTGTCAAAGGCCACACAGCACACAGCTAGCAAGTAATAGAAATGAGAGGTAAGCCCAGGTCTGATCCCGAAGGCTGTGCTTTCCATTCTACCCAGGGTAGTTCCAGATTTTGTTGGGTCTAAAGCTTACGCAATTTTTTGAAGCCCTCTTTAAGGAAAACAATACAAACTCACAAATATAAAAGATACAAAAGTGGATATTTATTTAGCTTTAGAAATAAAATCACGACATAGAAAAATGTTAAAGCCAAACCATCATAAAATCCAGAAAAATAACATGTCTGTGTTAACTGCTTGACCCCCCTCTAGAACACCTGTTTCCTATAGTTTGGCTGCTGCTTCTTCGGTTACATTCCCATATGACATGATTTTGTAATCATTTAAAATGATTTCCACACATAAAATAAAAATAGATAACCAAGTATATTCCTCTAGCATGATTGATTGTAAGCTTTTAAATTATAGCGGAGAAAGGATTGTTTTAGCTTCACAGGTCATTATTGCTAAAGGCGCATAAATATTAGGATTGTTGTCAAATTTGGGAAAACCTCCATCGAAACTTCTCTCGTATACAAATCATAAGCTCTTAGGGCATTTTGTATTTTCTGGTATAGTGATTCATCCTAAAGAATTTTTAAATTGGTGACACCTTACCCTGTTTGCTGTGAGCTACATGTTATCTTCTCTGATAATTTCTCATCTTTTCCAGTACGGCTTCCCCTCTCCTACAGCTTGATATGGAATGAAGATGGTTTACATTTAAAAAAGATTCTTCATCAACTCCTTTCTCATAAATCTATGACCTTTTAAAGGGGATTCATTGCAAAACACCGGATATGAAAACATTTGAAGCATTTGAATGATTTGGCCTGGAAAGGCGAAGGCTGGAGGAAGCACATAACTGCTTTCAAGGATGTGATCCTTAGCGGGTATTAGAATCATTCATTAGAATCACCAGGTGTATGTGGGGTGGGGCTCAGGTAGCTTTAGCAGCTTCTGAAAGTCACTTTGACCAGTTCGCCCTAAAATGGATGCAAAGTGTAACAGAAGTCTGTGAATGAGAACCTTAAAGCCCCACCTGGCTGTGGACTCCAGGTGTGACCCCGAGGCCCTGCAAATGCTGTGAGAGGTGGTTAGAAATGCAGGGTCTCGGGCTCCATCCAGGACTGCTACACGGGAATGTGTACTTTCATGAAGCCCTGGGTGATTCTGCTCACCAGAGGGTCTGAGAAGCCCTGGACTGCAAACTTCAGCCCGTCTTGCTGATGTGCCCTGCCCCAGCTTGGCAGTTGGATTTTTCCCTCTCTGGGTCCTTAGCCTTGGAAGCTGGCCTCTCTTCTAGTATCATTTATCTTGTTGATTCATTACACCTCTATTTCAGGCTGAGGTTCTTGCTCTTCGATTCCCAGCCCGTCTCAGTGCCTGGCACACGGGGGCCGTTGGTGGAATGCACGCTGTATGCCAAGAGTTCAACCTCTCCGACCTCATTTGGCCCTCACCCCAAGCGTGTAGGCAGAAACAAGTGTCCCCGTTTTATAGATTTAAGAAACTGAGGCCTGTCACCTGCCTAGGGTCACAAGTGGCAGAGCTGGAATCAAATCCAGGTGTGCCTGATTCCGGAGCCTTCAGTAGGGGGTCAGGCAGTGTTGGTTGAGTCACTTACTTAGTTACTTGCTCAGTCATCCAAGCGTCCATTAATGTTCTTGTTTATTCATCGAAGAGACTCAGGGAAAGATAAGGAAGAGGAACAGTAGACTCTGCTTCCTCTCGGTGAACTGTTTTTAGAACAGGTGCTGTCTGGCATCACCCTCCCAGCCTGGGCTGCCCAGGAGACCCCAGAGTGTCCAGCCTGCTGCCCTGGGACTCCGGAGGTGACGCTCCGTCACCACCCCACCCCTTTCAAAATGTCCTCCATGACTCAGCAAAGAAACCCTGGGTCTGAAATCAGAGATGAGGCAAAAGAGAAAAAAAAAGAAAAACCTCAAGAATGTTTTCTTTTCCTGGAGGAATTTCCCTTTCATATCTTTCATTCCTCTGCCAGGCAATCCAGGAAGCCATCGGCCTGTGGTCAGCCGTGACCCCAGTCCAGTTTCTCTAGGACTGGCCCCTCCTCCTCCCCAGGCCTGGGGGCAGCATCAGGCCTTCTTCAGTGGCCTCTGATTCTGGGCCTTCGGGGGCTGGCGCGCCCCTCTCCTTAGATTGTCCTTAAGTAGTAAAATCCTAATCCTGGGTCCAAAATACCTGGGTTCAAATCCTGCCTCTACCGTTCACTGTGTGTGTGGACTTGGGCAAGTTACTTCACCTGCTAGTGTCTCAGTTTCCTTCTCTGTACAGTGGGAATAACAATCAGAGCAGTGATTTCCAGCCTTTTTCATGTCATGGCACAAACTACTAAAATTCTGCAGCACACCAAAACGGAATGTCATAGTTTTTGCTGATCTGAAAAAAAAAAAAATTGGTATAATTTTGATTCGTTCACACCAGACGACTACTATTGTGTTGGCTGTTGTCATGTTCTCGTTGGACAATCTAAGGGAAAAGAGGTCAGTGCCCCTGACTAAATAAATAGGTGTCTCATGTTTTAAAAATTCTGTGGCACACCAGTTGAAAATAGCTAACTGAAAAGATTAAAATAATTAATGTGGAGCATTTACTACAATGCCTGACACAAAGTAATTGCTATGTAACTGTTGTTCTTTTTTTTAAATGGATTTTAGGGAGGGAGGGAAGGAGTGGGGGTGGGGAGGGGTGGGGGAGAGGGAGAGGGAAAGAAAGAGAAACATTGATTTGTCGTTCTACTTGTTTATCCATTCATTAGTTGATTGTCGTGTGTGCCCTGACTGGGGGGATCAAACCCACAGCAATGGTGTGTAGGGACAATGCTTTCATCAACTGAACTACCTGGCCAGGGCCGTTTTATTCTTGTTATTATTAATTATGGAACAGTTATTAATATCTGGAGGAGACTTGGGTGAACTCATGCTAAACTTCTCTTCTCGTTTGTTCTAATTTCACCCGAGAATTTGCTTGAATTCTCAAGTATTCATGTGGTAGAGAGCTTAAGGGGGCAACTGCAAATGAGTGAATAAATTAATAAATTAGAAAGCTCCGGTTGCCTTCTGAAAATGAGATTATTGTGAAGGATGAAGTGGCATGCATGACTCAATAGGTTGTTGATTTGGGAATAACAGCATTCTTTCTAGGAGGGGTGGCCTTCCCTGAGAATCCCCGGCCATAGGATAGAGAGACCTGCCTGCTAAGAGTTCACTGATACAGTGAAAAATTAACCACGAAGAGCTACTGACTGTAGGGGAAGGAGAAAGTAATTCTTGGCTAGAGGGAGCTTGTGGTTCTCAGCTCCGGCTGTTTCACAATCACCTGGGGATAAACATACAGAACCTCAGTCCCACTTCTGGAGATTCTAACATCCAGGACTGGGAGTGAACGGGGGCATCAGCGTTCTCAAAAGCTAACCCTGTGTTCAGGGATGAAGCCACATGGTAAATGGAGACAGTGCAATAATAACAGCAGGTACTGTTAACCTGGACGTCGTAGGCACGTTTCTCTCACCCTCACGATGACCCCGTTTAAAAGGCTAACAACCTAAGGTTAGGCCAAGGTCACACAGCAGAACCCATATTTTAATCTAGGTCTCAATCTAAAGGCCTAATGTATTCTGCTACATCCCACACTGCAGGAGGTCTGCCTGGAAGAACCTTCCCCTGAAATTGGAGTTAAGATTGTCTTGTTTGCCCTGATGTAAACTATGAAGTCGATACATCACAGGTCAGAGCAAAGCTATGCAAACTGATCTAAGAGACACAAAGGCTCCCGGGAGCTCTGGCTCAGCCTTAACCCTTACCCTCTATTAACATATCTAAAGAAAGAATGCGTCAGCGGGGGTGGGAGGGTGCTTGGGTTGTTAGTTTGATGCTACGTGGGCCCAGGGAGGGGTCCACATCCTGCCGACCCCTGGCAGCATTGTGAGCTGACTTCCAGTCTTCCTTAGCTTTCCGTTCTCTCCTGACCTCTGTGGCTGTTGTTTCCTTCCGGGGTTCTTTCTCCACCTACCCCTTAATTGTGGGTGTTCTCTGCAGTCCACTCTCCTCACATTCCCTAGATGGTAGCTGAGGACTTACAGAGGAGTGGACTCCTTATGTCCAGTCCTAAAGCAGACGGGCTAAGGTGGGGGAGAGGGAAGGGTGTCCTCAGACATGACTGGAGTTCACATCCCAGCTGGGCCCCTGAGAAGTTATTTTATATTATTTTTAAGATTTATTGATTTTAAGAGACATAGAGAAAGGAAGGGGAGAGAGAGAGAGAGAGAAACATCACTGTTCCACTTACTTATACATTCATTGGTTGTTTCTTGCATGTACCCTGACCAGGGATCGAACCAGCAACCTTGGCCTATCGGGAGGATGCTTTAATCAACTGAGATACCTGGCCAGGGCCCTACATTAATTTTTTTTTAAGATTTTATTTATTTATTTTAGACAGAGGGGAAGGGAGAGAGAAACATCAGTGTGTGGTTGCCCCTCGTGTGCCCCCCACGGAGGACCTGGCCTGCAACCCAGGCATGTGCCCTGACTGGGAATTGAACCGGGGACCCTTTGGTTCAGAGCCCATGCTCAATGCACTGAGCTGCACCAGCCAGGGCCCTACATTATTTTTTTCAGTCTCAGTTTCTCTAGCTGTGAAATGAGATAGTTGATGCCTACTGTGAGGATGAAAATACATACTAGGCATTCCAAGTACACAGTGAGAACTCAGTAAATAGTACCTATTTATTATGTCCACCTGGTGTGGAACTTCACCTGAATGTCTGTGGACAATTTAAAAGCAACATGTGAAATAGAGAAGGTTTTCCCCTGAATCTGCTCCTCCTAATCAGAGGAAATAGAAACACTTTCCATGAAATCGCAGAAGCCAGAATTGTCCTGGACTCTCCCTCCCTCCACCACAATCCAAATGGCCACCGAGTTCCAGCGATTCTGTTTCCTGCATTTCTTCTATTGTCATAAGCTGCTCTTGGAGTTTCTTAATAAGTTATTGCAAGAACCTCTTAACTGCTTTCTCAGCTTACCCCTCCCCGAACTCCAAACGCTTGTGTGCTCACGTTCTGGTCCCTATTAAAACCTAACAGCGCTCCGTGGCCGGCAGGGCACAACGCACATTCTGCTGCACCACAAGGCCTTCCGTGGCGTGGCGTGGCGTGGCGTGGCGTGGCCTGCCTTCCTGTGCAGCCCTGTCCTGCCACCGTCCTGTCTTACACCCTGACCCTCCCCGGTGGCAGAGCTGACCCACACACCAAACATGCCAGGTTTCCTTGCCTCGCTGCAGCATGACTAAGTCTTTCCTGGGAGAGGACCACACACACGGGCGTGCATGCACACACTCACACTCAGACAGGGGCCGGAGCAGGTGCCTTGCTCCCAAGGCCTCCATCTGTCTTTCCAACAAGACTCAGAGCCCCAACCCCTCTTGGGCATCCCGGGGGTCTGGTGTGGGGCAGGCTCTTAACAGGAGGCTCTCCTAATAAAATTGAACATTTATGGGTCCTCGGTGTGGGCAAAGCTCCTAACCACTTACCATCCTCACAGCTCTGTGGGGTGGGCATGTTTTATTCATTCCACCGTATTTATTGAACAGTTCCCTCTGGTCAGGCCCTGGGCCGGGCACTGGGGGTATGACAGGGTAAGCAGGATGAGGACGGCTAGAGGTGGAGGAGGCGTTTCTGTTCTATCGAGGGAGGTTAGGAAGAGCCTCTCCGCAGAGGTGAAAGTTGAGCAGAGACAGGGAAGAGGGGAAAGGAGCTATGGGGTATCTAGGGGAAGAGTGGCTCAAGCAGAGGGAGTAGCCGAGACAAAGGGGATCATTCGCTCCACTTGACAGATGAGGAAACCAAGAGTTAGGTGAGTTGTCCAAAGTCACAGTTGGAGTAAGTGGCAGAGCTGGGTTTTAAACTCTCGACTCACACTGTTAGCCATTACCTTGTCTTTTGTGGGACACAGCAGATGCCTTGGCTGAGGGCAAGCCGGCTCCCAACCCTCGGTTGGAGTTTGACTTCCCATGTCAAGGAGAGCATGGGATGATCACTGGCTTGGCATTCGGGTTCACCTGGTGCCTCTGTTTTTCTCGTTTGTCTCTTTCTTTCTGTGGCCTTTATTGGACAATTAGATTGTGTCTACTCTCCAGCAAGCCTCCGAAAGCATGTCTCTCCAGAAAAACTGAGGATGAGACCCTGAGATACGGTGACTTGGCAAAGGCCCATTCCTCCTCACTGATCAGTAGTCAAGGTGGCCGCTGTGGACAACCCCTGTATCCCACCCCACACTTTCCTTTCAACTTCAGCAGGAGGAACTGAGGCACGCATCTTTGCAGAGGTGGTGTCTGAGCTGGCCTTGAATGACATGGAGCAAATTTTAGGCAGAAAGAAATGTGTGAGCTGAGCAAAAGCATCAGTGGACCTGGTAGGTGTAAGGTGTATAGGTGTAAAGAAGGTGTGTGTGTGTGGGGGGGGGTAAGGCTCCAGGGAGAATGTAGGGTAGATCATGACAGCCTCTTTTATTTATTTATTTATTTATTTTTAATAATTTATTTACTTAATTTTAGAGAGAGGGGAAAGGAAGGAGAAAGAGAGGGAGAGAAACATCAGTGCGTGGTTTCTCATGTGCCCTCCACTGGGGACCCAGCCCACAACCCAGGCATGCGCCCTGACTGGGAATTGAACCGGTGACCCTTTGGTTCGCAGATCGGTGCTCAATCCACGGAGCCATGCCAGCCAGGGCCAGCCTCTTTCATTTTTTAAATGACAGACTTTGTGTGTTCATTTCAGACAGGTGGTCTGGGTTTTATCCTGAAGACATTGGGATTTTAAGGTGTTAAGAAGCAAAGGAAGCACATGTACCTGCCTTAGGCTTTTGAAGGAGAACTCGGGCAGTAGGGGGGGGGGTGAAGAGGGTGAACGGAGGTGGAGAAACCAGCGCGAAGAAAGAGTACGGCGCCAGTGTTAGATGGGACACCTGCGTGTTGAGCGCAGGGGCCAGCTCCCAGAGACGTTTCAGAGGCAGACGTGACAGCATCTGCTTAGAGGTTAATGTGGACCTCTGGAGCAGGAAGAGCTGAAAAGGAGTAACGTCAGCAGTTTTAGCTTGGCTGACGCAGTGGGTTGTGGGTACGTGACCCCTAATACAAAAGAGGAGGGGCAGGTTGTGAGCACCTTGCACTGGAGGCATCCGTGTGACATCCAGGTGGGGATGTGAGCCGAGAGTTCGAGATGGAGGTTGGAACTGGGGAACGTGAGAGCTGAGGCTGAAGGCGTAGAATAAGGTCTCTGAAGTGTGTGTGAGAAAAGAGGGGCCTTGGCTGAAGCCCTGAAGACGTGTGTAGTTCTAGGGGCCCGTGAAGGAAAGAGGAGCCGGGCAGGAGCTGGGTGTGAGTGTTCTGATTAAGGCATCACTGGGGCTGTTTGACTCACCTCCCCGTCTGGTGGGAGGCGATGGAGGCCGCATCTCGAGGAGGGCACACAGTTGACCCAGTCTGAGTTATCTGCTCGGAGACACTCAGGCCAGGGTTGCTTCTGGTCACCCTGGGCTTGTTTACACGGCCTTGTGGGAGCTTTTCCCTCTGCACATGCCCAGCCTCCCACAGCCAAGGGGAAACTCCTGAATGTGGGGATCCTGACTTCTCCTCCCTCGTTCTCCGGGAACCTCAGTGGGCTCTTCACACTGTAGGGCTGAGAACGCTGGTGAGTGGCTGCATGACGGCACAGAATGGGCGGCAGCATTGAACTTGGTCCGCCACTTCTTCTGGAGTTCCTTCTTAAGGGGGACATCTGCTTTACTGGAATGATTATAATCTGCTCTCTGAGTCTTGACGGCGTCAGGCTGCTCCATCCGTTGGTCCATCCATCCGCTCTGTATCAGACTTTTGCCAGTGAAAGTATCTACTACAAGTTGAGCGTTTTAAACGCGGGATCGGGGGCTCCCGGCACTTTTCATGCCTTGTCTGACATTACAACAGGCCCCTGAGGCAGGTGTTAGTACCCTATTTTGCAGGTGGGGAATCAGATCATTTCCCCCAGGTCACAGAAACAAGGGATGGAGGTGGGATTCAGCCCCAGGTCTAACTCAAAAGCCCCTAGGCTCTCAGCCATTCATGACAGGCCTCCCTAGGTAGAAAAGGACCATACAGTTTATTATTCAGGCTGGAATGATCTTTAAAATTCTGATTGAGATAGCATTTTCGTACCATAGAATCTCCTGTATGAAGTACACAGTTCAGTGGCTTTTAGTGTGTTTAGAATTGTGCAGTCATCACTATAATCTAATTTTAGAGGATTTTCATCACCCCCCCCCACAAAGAAACTCGGTACCCATTAGCAGTCACACCTCATGGCCGTCGCCACCCCAGCCCCAGGCAGCCACGAATCTATTTTCTGTCTCTCTAGATTTGCCTATTCTAAACAATTTATATAAATGGAATCATGATACATGGTCTTTTGGTTGGCTGCTTTCACTTACCATAATGCTTTGAGGGTTCATTCATGTTGTACCGTGCCTCATTACTCATTCCTTTTTATAAATGTTACAGCACACATCGGTGCTTCATTCCTTTTCATGAATGACTAAATGATATCCCATTATATGGATATACCACATTATATTCATTGTATTTGTTCATATGTGGACAGACATTTGGGTTGTTTCCACTTTTTGGCTGGTATGAATAATAATACTACTCTTGCATTTGAATACAAGTTTTTGGGTACATGTGTTTTTATCTTTCTTGGGTATATGTCTTGTGTATATATATATGCACACCTAAAAGTAGAATTGCTAGGTTATATGGCAACTATGTTTAACGTTTTGAGGACCTGCCAGATTTTTCCAAAGTGGCTGCCCCATTTTACATGCCCACCAGCCATGTGTAAGGGCTCCAGTTTCTCCACATCCTTACCAACCCGTGTTACTCCAAACTGGGACACTTCTGAGAGTGAATGGTGCAGCATTAATAATTACTCCAAGACAACCGGTACTAACTGGAACATATTCTGAGTTTACTTAGATACCAAAAACTAGAAGATTCAATTCCTGATTTCAGGGAACTTTCTGGCCACATGATGAGTCAAAGCCCAAAAACCCACATACTTGAGTTAATTAAAGAATCAAGTAAAGGTAAATTATTAAGAAGGAAAGCAAAGTACATTTTATTTCCCCCAGGAGATTTTTTTTTTCTCTTTAAAAGAAAAGGAGTCTTATTTATCCTTGTGTTGTCCACGGCCCCAGGAGTATCTTGGTGTTTGATAGAGTCTCAATAAGGATCTGTGGGACGAATGAATGAATGAATGAATGAGAGGATGAATGATACAAATTCTCCGAGAGGGAATGTAAAAAAAAAAAATTGAATGAGTCGAATGGCAGGTGGTTGTGAGTTTGGGGAAAGTGTGAGTCTTTTCTAAAAAAAATTTTTTTTTTTGCTCACGGTTTAATAACACTAATGACAATTTCAAAGGGAAAAACTAAATAACCTACAATTAGAGGATCTTAACCTGGATTTTGTAACTGTGAATGGCTGACAAAAGGCGAAGGAAAGTCCTTCCGAGCCTGGGAATTGCCGGAGCAGGGAGTCTGGACCCAAAGCACTGCGTCTTTGTGCAGAGTACCTCCTGCGGCAGCTTAACCAAATCTGGGAGTATAGAGGTGTGGGGCCTATCCCCAGGAGCTTCCAGTCTTATGGGGAAAATAGGATTGATTGACAGGAAACAATGAGACTGGTTTAAAACAATCATTAACTGGTTGTGTGCCCTTGGGCAAGGCAGCCCCCTCCTCGGGGCCAGCTGATCCTTCTGGCTTTAAATTTCCCCGATCGTTAACACTATTAACACAGCCTCGGTTTTTCAGGAACTAGGACTTGAAGGAAGGAGCTGGATTTGGAGCAAGGACTAGGATGCCAGGGGGGTGATAAGGCCGTGGGGTGGGTGGGAGAGCTCCAGCTAAGATAAAATTGGATAAGATAGCAGGGGCCTCTTGAAGGAGAACTTTAAAAGCCAGCGAGGCTGACTTTAAATTTGCCCTGATAAGCAGGTCCTTGGACTGGAGATGAAAGGAGTGTCTGTGGGGGATTGATCTGAGGGCCCTGCGCCTTCGATCTGGATCTCTCTGGAAGCGCTGTGAGGACCCCAAGGCTCTCAGAGGCTTTGGCAACAGTCACGGAAGCCCAGCCTCCTCCTCTCTTTTTTGCTTCTTCAGGCCCAGCCGTTCAAAAGAGGGTTTGAAACAACTCCTGCCAGTCCTGTGTTACAAGGGAAGTTTACTTTCCCTTAACCACAAGTAATTTAAAGTAAATACAGTCTTTACTTTATGACAATTACGGCTGTGTTATGGACCAGAATCCTAAATGTATATATGTTTCTAAGGCAGAATATTAGACTTCAAATAAATTTCAGGTTTGCAGAGGGCAATTTTAGATTATGCTGCCAGATTCCTCAGAGAGAGACTTTCTTTTCTGCCGTAAAGGGTTTACTTCGGTGGCAAATTTTGAGAAGTTAGCTAACAGCCCACTGGAGAAAGAATAGGACCTAAGTGAGCTTCAGCCGGTGGTTTTGTCGGGCCGGGTAACGGATTGGGTGCATGAAACCAGAGAAAGGAAGAAATCCAAGATGGCACCAGGGCTTAAAATCCGAGGACTCGGCAGAAAGACAGTGCTGTTCACAAAAGCACGCAAATGAAAGGGGGTGGTAAGATGACCTCCCTCGAGAACGTTGGGAACAGGTGGCCTTGCTGGTGCCAGGGACGGACTGGCCAGTTGGTTATGGAGGAGGAACCTCTTGGTGTTCCCCGCCCTGGAAGTTCTGCCCGCTGGCTTGGGCGTTTGGCACTTGGCCTGGTTTACTTTCTACGTATCAACTGCTAAAGAAGATGTTTGCTGTAGGGTTTTACTTAGTAGGTGCCCTGTGTAAGACGAAGGATGTCCCTACTTATCCCTGCTTTGCTAAGATTTTTTCTTACTGTGTATGGCTTTTGAATTTTATCAAAGATTTTTTTGGCATCTGTTGATATGATCATGATCCCCCACACCTTTAATCTTCTGGTGTGATGAATTATATTGATTTTTCCCCCAAATTAATTAACCATGCATTTTTGATATAAGATCAACATAATAACATATGATGCTTTTTTACATATTGCTGGAATCAGTTTGCTAATACCTTGCTTAGGGTTTTGCATTCATGTTCATAAGGGTAATTTTCTTTTCTCAGACTGTTCTCGTTGGATTTGGAATCTAAGTTACACTAAAAATGAGTTGAGAAGTGAACCCTCTTTTTATATTCTCTGAAAGAGTTTGCATAACATTGAGGTTACTTCTTTCTTAAATGTTTGGCAAAACTCTTTGCTGTTTGCTACTGAAGACTTTTCCACTGTGTGGGTGAGAGCAGAGAAAGGAACTCTTACTTGGGGAGTGAAAGTCGCTTAAACAGAAGGAAAATGTACTATCTCACACATAACAACAAGTCCAGAGGTAGGTGGCTCCAGGACTGGTTAACTCAGCAGCAGCTCAACAACATCAGCAGGGAGAGAGATATGCTCTGACCTTTCCACTGTCACTCTCGGGTGTCAGCTCCTTTTCATGTCACTCAGGGTGGCTGCAGCTGCTGCAGGAGTCTCAGCACACTGGTTGAGTGTGGGCTCTGCAGCCAGACCTGATTCCTAAGCCCATAGCTGCATGATGTTGGGTAAATTGCTTAACCTCTCTGCCAGGTGTAAAATATTATATGGATTAAATGAATTGGGCATTTTTATTCTAACTTTGAGAATAGTGCTTGGTACAAAGTAAGCATACAGTAAATGTTACGTAGCTTAAGTCCATTCTCACAGGAGGCAGGAGTGAATCTGTTTCTCTCTTGCACCCCATTTACTGAAACCCCTTGGCAGTTACCTCACATCTTGTTGGCCAGAATATGGCAAGAGCCTGTTCCTAAACCAGCCGTGGGATTGTCAGGGTTTGGTGTGGAGGCTGGCTGGTGGGTCGCAGTGGATTGAGTGCCGGACTGCGAACCAAAGGATTTGGTGTGGAGGAATTTAGATTCAACCTCTGAGACAAGGGATTGTCGGGCCTCCCGGAGACACAAAGCCATCTGATACCACAACAAAATCTGGCTTGTTTGCAAGGGAGAAGTTGGGGTGGTGATGGTGGGGGCTCTCTGGGTCACACAAAGAAGAAGGAGCACGCAGAGGAGGGACCCCCTTCTCTACTGGCCCTCCCTGGGATTCCTCGGAATGGCCCCTTAGGTTTGCTGAGCACTCCACAATTTACCTTGTGCTTTTTACCTCCTACGTCATCTCAAATGGGCTCAGAACCACCCTCTAAGCAGTTTGGGCTCTTGTGGTCCTCTTTTTCCAGAGGGGGAGACAGGCTCCCTGAATTGCAGTGCCGGCCCGGTTTATGTATGCAACAGGGCCACCTGGGATTGAGATCTTCGAAGTTCCGTTCTTTTATTCCTCTTCCAGCAATTCCCAGTTGTCATTTATTCGTCACCCTCACAACTGGCACATCCAGGTGCCTCCTCTTCTGTTGTTTACTTAATGCTTTTAAAGTTCAGTTTTTTATTAAGTAAATTTATTTTAAAAGGAAACCCAATGAAGTCCGAAGTTTGTTGTTCTGGTGCACGCACACGCAACTTGAAAATGAGCATAAAACTGTTTAAAATATTTATTCGGGCTTAGAACTTGGGCTCTGGCGCCTGACTGGGTTCAGATCCCAGCCCTGCCAGCCGGCCCCCACCCCGGTGTCCGTGGGGCTCACCCTTCCAGAGTGCACCAGCCCCACTTCCAAGCGCCAGCTCTGTGACTTGCCTGCTGGCTTGTCCTGGCTACCAGGGTCCACTGTGCTCTCCCGCAGGAAAGCTAGCAGTTCTGGGTAATTAACTGCAGGCCCCTTCCTCCGTCCCCAGCAACCCTCAACCACTGGCAGTTGGAATGGTGGACAGGTGCCCCTGCTCCCTCCCTCCTGGGGTGCAGTTACTCCGAGGCGGAGGTATGCATTTTCACAGCCTCCCAGAGTTCCTGAACAGGACTGAGCTCCATTTGCCCACAGTGGTAACTTTCTCAACAATGTACTCCTCAGTGGCTTCCTTCCCTTCCGTCTCATTTCCCCACTCTTGGGTGCTTCCTGGAATCACCTCCAGGTCAATTACTTCACTTGAAATTTTGTTTTAGAGTCTGCTTCTGGGGAGACCCAACTGAGGCAGCCACTTACTAGGGGCCTGGAGATGGGTGATGCTTAGTTTACCTGTGTCTCTGTTTCCATCTGTAATAGGAGGGTAATAATAGCAATACCTCATCCAGCAGATTGGTAAAGCTCTCAGTGCCTGGCTAAGAGAAAGTGCTTAGCAAGTATAATCTATTATTATTGCTACCTAAAATTCTCTGGTGTGCTACCATGGGTAGTTGCCCCACCGTTGGGACACACCACGCCCTGCCGAAACTTTCTCTGGGCACCCCTTCCTGCTTTTTCCTTCTGGTGCCCCACTTATTCTCGGAGCACCTACAGCCCCACTTCTTTCATCAGAGGCTTTCTTGTGGAATTCAGATGACCAGGACCACCAACCCCTACCACTCCCAATGCAGCCCACCCTTCCCATCACACATAACCCTCCTGCCTGCCTGTGGTGGGTGTTGCAGGTAAAAGCCTACTGTCTTAATGACATCTCAGGATTTCCCCATGATGCAGCCTCATCATAGTCATCTACTTCAGGCTGGAAGTTGTTAAAATAGAGGCTTCTCATCTCTGACTCGTGTCCACCATCCTGAAGGCTGCTGAGGCCTGGGAGCTCCCTATACTGAGCACTTGCTCTGAGCCTGGTGTGATGGTAGGTGCTTTTCTCACGCCAGCCCTTGCAGCTGCTGTATGAGGTGAGTGCTCATCGGGCAGGCGAGAGGCCCGGGACAGAGAAGTTAAGTAACTTATCCAGGATCGCACGGCTGGTAAATGGCAGAGCCAGGCATCAACCTGACTCCAGAGCTCACTTAATCATGATGCTGACCTGACGCCAGGGCCGTCTTGGGCCTGGAATGACGAATGCTGGCTTCCTTGCTTCCCAGCTGAGAGCCCAGAGACACAGCTCTCTTTGCCAGGTTAGTTTAGCTGTGGCAAGTCCCCCACCCACACCTGAGGCCCGGAGGCTCACCTCACCCATGGCTGTGGGACAGGAATCTCAAACAGAATAATAGGACAGGAAAGCCTCATTTATTTAGAATCCAGGCAGCCAGAAAGAGGGACAAAAAGCGAATGTATAAATACATAGGTTGCACTCAGATTTTGTGAAAAGGTGGAGACTTGACAGGTTCAGGCCAGTACCTGAGGTTTCTTTTCACAAGCAGCTTATGCTTGAGAGATTACAAACTGTTCCCCACCCCTCAGACCCAGTCCACAGAGCATTACGTGGGCCTTGGAAACAAAGGGGATTGTGGCAACACTCATTCCCACGGTGCGGCGAAGGGCTGGAGCCAAGCAGCACCTCCTGGCTTTGGAAGACACCCCTCCCCACCTGCTCCCGTACCACCAGTCAGTTGCCATTTATCGTGTGGCTCACTCATGCCGCTGTTTTTCTTACATCCAGTTTGCTTCATTCATTCATTCAAACAAAATTTTTTGAATACATTCTATGAACCAGGCACCATTCTGTTTTGGTGGCATAAAGAGAGAGAGGGCAAACCGTAAACAGAATACATGAGTAAAGCATATCGTTCGTTAGTGGTTAGTGGGAAGCAGAAAGATAAAGCAGTCAGAGGGCCAGGGAAGAATCAGGGTTGGAGCAGGATGGCCAGGAGCAGATATGCAAGGAGTGAGACTTGCTTTAAAACCGGAAGGAAGTGAAGGAGTGGTCATGTGGCTATCCGGGGCAGAACATTCCAGGCAGATGGGACAGCGAGTACAAAGGGAACACGAACACCTGGTATGTTCCAGGAACAACCAGGAGATCAGTGTGGCCAGGGCAAAGCAAGTGAGAGGGAGTAGTAGGAAGTGGGGGTTGGAGGGTGCAGATGGCACAGGGTCTGTGGGCATTGTGAGGACTTCAGCACTCACTGTGAATGAAACGGAGAGCCACTGGAAGGCCGCTGTGTTGGGACTAGACTGGAGGGGGCAAGGGTGGAGGAGGCAAGGGTGGATCGGGGATACCCATCAGGAGGCCACTCCTGTAATCCAGGTGAGGAATAATTCAACTTAGACCAGGGGGTAGCCATGGAAAAAAAGAAAAGCAAAGGACTGGAGATGTATTTTGGACATGAAATCAAGCAGAAATGGGTAATGGGTTGGATGTGGGAGACCAGTAAAGAAAAGGAAGACTTAAATCTGGACCAGGGAGGTAGCAGAAGGGAAGAAAAGAAGGTGGGTTCTGGAGATATTTTGAAAGCAGAGCCTCTACGCTCTGCTGATGGGTAGATGCGGGATTTGAGAGAGGAGTCAGGGATGATGCCAAGTGTTTTGGCCTGAGCAAGTGGAAGGGATGGAGTTCCTGTTTTCTGACATGGGGAAGCCTGTAGGAGGAACAGGTTTGTTGTGGGGGGAGAGTAGGATCTCAATTTTGGAGAAGTTGAGTTTAAAGGGGGGGGCCTGTTGGACATCCATGTGGGGTCGCCTCCTCAGCGAAACAGGAACAGCAGACAGGTGAATGAATGCACATGCCAGCTCTGATTTGCTTGCTCTGCCTAGACTGCTGTGTCAAGATTTCTAAGGCCCACCCTGACCTAGGGGAAAAGAGTTTCTTGACCAATAGTGAAGCCTGCCCTGGCCAGCCAGCATGGCTCAGTTGATTGGGCATCATCCTGCAAAGCAAAATGTCACCAGTTCGATTCCCGGTCAGGGCACATGCCTGGGTCGCAGGCCTGGCCCCCAGTTGGGGTGCATGCGATGTTTCTCTCTCACATTGATGCTTGTCTCCCTTTCTTTCTCTCTCCTTTCCCCTCTCTCTAAAAATCAATAAATAAAATCTTAAAAAAAAATACTGACGCCTGTCTTGGAAGCTGGATAGACAAATAATGGTAACTCTGGGTGTAAGACATTCCACTGTAAAGTGGGAAGAAAAATGTGAAAAATTCAACTTAATCCGTGTGATTTTGTCCTACTCTTTAACATTCTTAGTGTGTCTTATAATGTACATAAACTATTAGAGTAGCAGGGATGGACATAGTTCATAAATGAAGTATTCCAAATACATTGGAAGAGTATGCTCACACTGTTTTCACTGAGGCATGGACCAGCAAACACTTGTGAAGATGACTAATTTGAAACACTGTACAAGTATAGCACATGCTTAAAATGGTAACCTGAAATACTATAAGCCCTAAAGTATCTCCTCAGTCCTCGAAGAACAAGTAAAATTATGTTTGGTTTGGTTTAATTCTTGATTTTTTCCACTATAAAATACACATTTAGACACATCACCTATGGAATATCTCTACCAAAATTGTTTAATCCTCATCAAATCGGGAGAAAACAATCAGACGAATACAGATTGGAGCACACTGTACAAAACAGTTGGCTTTCAAAAATATCAGTATTATATCCCTGGTGTGGCTCAGTGGATTGATTGAGCGCCAGCCTGCAAACCAAAGGGTCGCTGGTTCAATTCCCAGTCAGGGCACATGCCTGGGTTGTGGGCCAGGTCCCAAGTTGGGGGTGCATGAGAGGCAACCACACATTGGTGTTTCTCTCCCTATCTCTCTCCCCTCGCCTCTCTCTAAAAATAAATAAATAAATCTTTTAAAAAACATCAGTATTTTCAAAGACTTTTTAAAAAAGGACAGCAATTATTTTAGATTAAAGGAGATTAAGGAGTTAGGGTAACAATGCAAACAAGATCCTTAATTCCATGTCGGGTTGAGAAGGAAGAAGCTGTGAAAGGAGACTGTTGGAAGGAACAGTTGAGGAGCTTTGCATGCAGATGATTTATGGGTTGTATTAGAGTACATTTTCTCATTGTTTTGTGGTTCTGTGGGAGACTGTCTCATTCTTAGGAGGCACAGACTGAAATAGGAATTTGGGTAAAGGGTATGTCTGTGTTTGCTACTCTTCTTGCAGCTTTCCTGTCGGTCTGAAATATTTCCATGTAAAAGTTGGGGGGAAATAGTGTTCATGTAGGTTTCTCCAGTTCTCAGAAAATGATGACACCCAGCAGTGGTGCCCCGGACCACTCTTAGTGCCCTTGATTGTTTCGTTCACTGGACATTGTCTTCGCCGCCCTTTCTGAAGCACAGAATTTGCCAGATCTTCCCCACTGCAGTAGTAATCCCTGGCAGTGTCTATGTTCCAGGTCCTCCATACCCGTGATATGTACTACATTTGTTCTCATAACTAGTCCATATAAGCCCAGAAATTGGTGCTTTTAAGTACCATAATCACAACTAGCTTTTTTTTTTTTTTTTAGAGGGCTCACCATGTGCCAGGCACTGTGCAGTGTATTTCACACAAATGAGGCCATTGCATCCCCCAAGTCACTCTTTAGGGGAGGTACTACTATTATTTCCATTTTCAGAAAAAGAAGCTGAGGCACAGAGAGGTGGTGTAACATGCCCAGAGTCACGCAGCCAGTGAGCATGGAGTGGCAGAGCGGTGTGGCCCAGGACCCTACAGTGTTCACCGTGCCCACACCATGCACTTAGCATGGGGAGCCGGGTCATCTCAGTTTGCTAGAGCTGCTGTCTCAGGAGGAGGGCTTCTGCTGCTCAAACTTCTGCTTTCTCTGAGTGGTTCTGGGTGCATGTCCATAGAAGAAAGGGCGCTCCTTGAGAGAAGAAATCATAACAATGACAACAGTGACAGCAACCCCCATCTTTGAATGCTTGCTATGTGCCAGGCATGAGCAAGGTAGTTTTCTGTCTGTTTAGTCCTCACAACCTCTCTGTGGAGTAAAGGCTGTTCCTATCCTCACGGGATGAAAGAGGACACAGACTCAGAGGTTTAGTAACTCCCTCAAGGTCACAAGCCATGGAACCAGCAGCCTGAGTCTAGAGCTTTGTCTACCTGTCTGTTTAGGGGACCCTCTCCCCAGCCCCAAGGCTGCCTGGCCTCCACCTATCCTCTCAATCTGTCTGAAGGGAACGGAGCCATAGAATGTAGCCCATGGGGTGAAGGGCCTCACCCATCACCTTGTTCACCCTCTCAGTTCTCAGATGGGGGCGTTTCAAGGACGAAGAGTCAGAAAAAAACATTGTATCCTTCTCCGTTGGGGCTTTTCTTCTTAAAATTTTTACTTACTGATTTTAGGGGGGGAGAGAGACAGACAGCAGGCAGACAGACACAACATCGACCTACTGTTCCACCCATACGTGCACTCACTGATCGACTCTAATATGTGCCCCGGCTGGGCGTCCAGCCCGCAACCTTGGCACATCAGGACGACGTCGCAACCGAGCTACCCAGCCAGAGCCTCCTTGGGGCTTTTCGTCTGGCTGGTGACATTCCATTCCCACCCCTCCTCTATTTTGCCACTTTATTTTTATTTATTTACTGTCATTGTTCAAGTACAGTTGTCTCCATTTTCCCACCACCACTCTCCTCCGCACCACCCACCCCCACCTTCCACCCTCAATCCAGCCCCCCTTTGCCTCTGTCCACGGGTCCTTTATGTTTATTTTGCCATTTTATTAAGTAATGTTTTCTAATTTAATGCTCCTGGGCAGAAACTCCTCCTCCTATTGGCTGTGGCCGTTGCTTTGTCTTTTTTTCTTTCTTTCTTTATGACAAAACAAGGGGAGCTTCTCTGTTCCTAAGAGGTGGAAGTAACTGAAGTTGCTGGGGCAGATCAGCTAACCTTCCAGAAACCCCTGTGCGTTGGCCCTGTGTTGAGCTCACCTGTGTCCTCAGAGGGCAGCTGGCTTGCCGCTGACAGGCGCCTTGGTCCTGCGGGTCTAGGATGACTCACTTGGCTCTGGGCATCGCAGTGCCAGCCAGAGGCAAGGCACAGGTGCCCCTCAAAACTCCCTGCTCACCAGGAGCTCCCTTCCCCAGGGTGCAGGTTCGTGTCCTGGCTTCCAGGACTGGGCAGTCTCTGTGTCCCTTCCTTGAGAGATCAGCACCTAAGAAATCAGCACACACCCGTGGAACAACACAGGAGGCAGTAGAATGAAATGGTTGAAAGCACCGGCTCCGAAGCCAGACCGGCGTGATTGAATCCTGCCTTCACTACTTTCTAGCAGTGTGACCTCGAGCAAATTATTTAGCCACTCTGAGTGTGGGTGTCCCTTTCCATAAAACGGTGGGGAAATAACTGTATACTTCTCGTAAGGGCGATGGGAAAGTGAGATGGTTTAGTCCATAGCAGGCATGTACAAGTGATTGGAACACAGTGAACATCCCGGTTAGGGTTGCTACCGTCACTGGGGGTCACCGCACAGTGCTTGGTGCTGCAGAGTAGACACAGGCGTACAGGACACCATCCCTGCCCCAACGAGGAGCAGTGTAGGATTTAAGAGGGTGGTTTGGAAGGAGCTAAATAGACCTCTAGTAAGTTATTTACCATATTTTGTGGTGTATAAGGGGCACGTACATTTTTGGACCAAACGTTCAGGAAAGAAATCTTTAATTCTAATTTTTTAAATTCAATTATTTATTTATTTATATTTAGAAACAAAACCGATTATCCTGTTCTGGGGTATTATTTTGCATACAGATATCATTACTGCTTTCTAAAGTTATATTTTTAATGCATAAGCATAAATAAAAGAATTGAAAACATTTATATAGATACAGAATAGTACTACCCATGTATAATGCGCATCCTTATTTTTCCTTAAAAAATTTGGGCAAAAAAAGTGTGTATTATACATGGCAAAAAATGGTAACTCCAGCATACCTTAGTTTTCCCACCCAAAAACCATTCTTAGAGGGTGACACGGTGCGCTGTAAAAACCCTGTCCAGGGCCTGGCACGCAGTTGGAGGTCAGTACATGTGGACTCTCTTCCCCTTTATAGGCATTTACACTCCATGTAGGGAGAGGGAGCAGGTCCAGAACCACCAGCCAAATGTAGGGCATGTACAGTGGGATGTGTAGGAGTTGGGAGGCCAGAGCATTGGTTCCTGCAGCTGGATTGTTCCAGGCAGTCTTCCTGGAGGAGATGAAATCTCAGCTGGGCCTTGAAGGATGAATAAACTGAGCAGAGGATCGCTGGGCTGACTGGTGATGGAGAGGGGATTGAGGAGATGGGGAGGGCCATAGAGGCCCTCGCATGCTTTTGGAGATCTGCAGAGAAGATTCTGCTAACTCTCTCTTCATCCTGTATCCCTCTCTAATTGGAGTTGTCCCTGCTGTCTAACTTGCATCCCTCCTGCTGCAGTTGGAGATCGGTTCTGTCCAGAAGTGGAGGGCAGTGGTTATTTCAGACTAAATGCGCTTTTGGTGTCTTTATTAAGCACCCTTATTTATCCCTGGTGATTGGATAAAGACCAGCTGAGATTCCTTAGGCAAAGGTGGCAGGAATTCTGAGGGCTAGTTCTCAGTGAAAGTCCTTGGCTGTGAAATGGCCAAAACAAGTCATCACCTAAGGTGCAAGGACCAGACCCAGGGACCCTCACAACAGGGAAGTGAGTGAAATAAAGAACAGATTGTTAAGTCAGTGCTATAGGATATATTGGGTAATAATCGGGGGAAAATAAATAGCGCCTCACTTAATATTATACACTGAATACATGTAGGCAACAGTTTACACATTAAAAATAAAACCCTTTAATGTATGTAGTCTCAACAGTGCAGATTTTTGGAGCCTCATCACAGACTTGAAGAATGAAAAGCCCTGCCCTGACCGGTGTGGCTCAGTGGATTGCGAATCATCCCCAAACCCAAAAGGACGCCGGTTCGATTCCTGGTCAGGGCACATGCCTGGGTTGAGGGCCAGGTCTGCCATCCCTGCACCGTCGCCCCACCCTTGAGGGCATGCCAGAGACAACCAATCAATGATTTTCTCTCTCTCTTTTCCCTCCCTTCCCCTATCTCTAAAAATAAATAAATGAAATTTAAAAAAAAAGAATAAAAAGCCCTGAGGCAGAGCCCAGAAATCTGCACTTTCAACCAGCTCCATGGTATTAAAAAATCATCCATAAGTATTTCCTACCTTTTCTTCTAGTAATTGTGTAATTTTACAGTGGGGAAGGCATGATTCAAAGGCAGAAATCATTAAACAAAATATTAGTAAATAAGGCTACATAAAAATAAAAACTTTCTATTTGTTAAAAAAAATAACTACCAGCACTGGCCAGGTAGCTCAGTTGGTTAAGTGTCGCCTGTGATACACCAAGGTTGCAGGTTCGATCCCCTATGAACTGAAAGGTTGCAGGTTTGATTCACAGTCAGGGCACATACAAGAAACAACCAATTAATGAATGCATAAATAAGCGGAACAAACAAACGGATGTTTCTCTCTCTCAAATCATTTTACTTTATTAATATTATATTTATTTATTTTTAGAGAGAAGGGAAGGAGGGAGAAAGAAAGGGGCGGAAACATCAATGTGTGAGAGAGAGGTAGATCTGTTGCCTCTCACATGCCCCGAACTGGGGACCTGGCCAGAAACCCAGGCATGTGCCCTGACTGGGAATCAAACCTGCGACCTTACAGTTCATAGGCTGTCACTCAATCCTCTGAGCCACACCAGCCAGGGCTAAAGACATTAAAAAAAAACAAAAACAAAAAACAACTCTACCATAAGCCAAAAATAAAAGGCAAACAGTGAACTAAAAAGTTTGTAAGATATATGACAAAAGAAAAAATTAAAAAAAAAAGGGTATCCTTAAAATGTAATGAGTGCCCTGACTGGCATGGCTTAGTAGGTTGCGCACTGGCCTGCAAAGCTAAGGTCACCGCTTCTGTTCAAGGTCAGGGCACACGCTTGGGTGGTGGATCTTCCTTTATGGATCGGTCCTGTCGGGGGCATGTGAGAGGCAACTCCTGACTAATGTTTCTCTCCATCCCTTTCTCCTTCCCTTCTCTCTAAAAATAAATAAATAAAAATCTTTAAAACATTTTTTAAAAAGTATAACGAGCACTTATACATCAATAAGAATAACAAGTACCTCTATAAAAGAATGGGCAAAGGGAATGAATAGGTAATTATCTTCATAAGAAATGTAAATGTCTAATGAAGTATGAAAGTGTTATTACTATAAAACTACTTTTCATGTCACCAGTTTTCTTTCTCCGTAAGAATCTGGGGTATCTATCCAATGGAATATTATTATTTCAGCCACACACAAGAAGGAAATCTCCCTATTTCCAACAACATGAATGGACCTTGAAGGCATTCTGCTCAGTGAAATAAGTCAGACAGAGAAAGACAAATACCGAATGACCTCACTTATGTGTGGAATCCAAAACTCCATACTGAGAGAAACAGAGAACATACCGGTGGTTGTCAGAGGTAGGAATTTGGAAGAAGGTGAAATGGGTAAATGTGGTTAAAAGATACAAACTTCCAGTTATTAGATAAATGAGTCCTGGGAACACAATGTACAACACAGGGATGATAGTCAGTGGTTTTGTATTGTATACTTGAAAGGTGCTAAAAGAGATCTTAAAAATTCTTACCAGAAGAAAAAAATTGTAATTATGTAATGGATGTTAACTAAACTTACTGCAGTAATCATTTTGCAATATATACATATATTAAATCACGTTGTACACCTTAAACTAATACAGTTGATACATATGACAATTATACCTCAATAAAACTGGAAAATTTTTTTTACATGATTTACTTTCTCATCAAAGATAAACAACCTTATAACCCAAACAGTGAGTGCTACTCAGTAATTCTGAAAGTAAAGAAATACCTTCCTTTAGGGCAGATCTAGTTCCTGGTTATGTACTTATTTCAAAAGCTACATATTTTAGTTCTCCTGTACCTTAAAAACCTCTTACACTTCAACATCTTTATCTCCCCATAACTTCATATCTATTCTCTATGATCTTAAATATGTTGTTCTCTTCAATGAAAGAGTGCAGTGTTACGATTAATTAACTAAAAGCTCATACTTGTATTTTGGAAGGGAGGAGCAAAGGGTTTACACAGCTAGATGGGTGCATGGTACATGTGCTGGGACAACTGAAGCTCTTGACTTGAAAACAAATACATGTGTATTTTATTACTAATAAACTACATTTCACTTTTCCAGTTGGCAGAGGGTTTTTTTTTTTTTTTTAATGTAGGTATCTAATGTCTGTTCATTAGATTGGTTCAGCCTCTCAGCAGGGAAATTAGAATGACATTTATGGGAGGGAGTGTGGGGAAGATGGGAGAAAGGTGAAAGGGATTAAGAAGTACAAATGGCCAATCATAAAAGTCATCATAGGGGTAGAAAGGACAGCACAGGGATTAATACATAGTCAATGATATTGTAATAACTCTGTGGTGTCAGATGGGTAGTACAGACTTAACGGAGGGGTTCACTTCGTAGTTATATAAATGTCTAACCACTATGCTGTTTGCCCCAAACTAATCTAATATTGTATGCCAGCTATAACTGAAAAATAAATTTGGAAATATCTCACCCCCCCCTTTGGAATAGTTCATAACTTTAGATTGAGGAATTCTACTTCTAAAAATTCACTTCTAGAGATAATCATGAGGGTACCCCAAAATATTTCATACTATTTTTCTTACAAGGAAGATCTAGAAATGACTTAAATTTCCAACAGTACATGTTGATGAAATGCCCTACTTTAACGGCATACTGTGCAACCATTAAAAAATAATGTAGAATATTTAATGACATGGAAAAGTGCTAAAGTATAATTCTTTTAAGTGGGGAAAAAAGCTTACAAAACAGTTTTCAATGATCTCATTTTTAAAAATACAACAATTTTAGAAAAGTATTCACATTTTAAAGGGTTATCTCTGGATGGTCAAATTGCAAGTAATTATTTTCCTTTTTGTGTGTGGCTTAATCTATATTTTCAAAGTCCTCTACAATGCAAATGAGTATGTCCATGATATTAGAACTACAATAAAATTTATTATATAAAAAAGAACAATTCATTGAGAAAACGTTTCGCACAGAACTTGCCTCTTCTAGACAATGTTTCTCCAGTAACGCATTTCCTTAGCGTTCTTTTTTCCCTCAGGAGGACCTCTGGAAAGGCAGGCATTCCCCAAGGCCGCCTCCCACTGGGCGCATTACTAGAGGCCTGTGGTCTGCCTCCTGGTCCAGTGGAATCCAGCTTGGGGAAAACTACAAAGTAATCCAAAATTTGGGAGGTAGAAGAAATGGCAGTTGGGAGATTTTATAGTCTGAGGAAGAAACTCCTTCAGAGAGGATCTAGTTTCTCCACCCACGTTTCCCTCGAACAGAAGCTAAGGCCGATTTTCAGGGCTGGTCCAAGGCCACGGAGCAGAATTAATGACAAGGTGAGGCCTTGAAATCATGGCCTTTCCGCCCTGTTGTATTTCTGTAATGCGCTGGTTTCGACCAGGCCTTCTCATACTTGAATGTGCACAGGAATCAGCGGGGGTCTTGTTGAAATGCAGATTTTGATCCCGCAGGTCAGGCAGAGGCCTAAGAGTCTGCATTTCTAAGCAGCTGAGGCCGTGCAGACGGTGCGGCCTTTGGCATCAGAGCAGCGATGCGGTAGCAATGGGGTACGAATGGTATGGAGCAGATTCTGGAGCCAGAACGCCGGCTTCCCAGTCCTACCTCTGCCGCAGGACTAATGAGTGTTAGTGTGCTTCAGTTCCCCTATCTGCAAACTAAGTGTAATACCTAAGTCATTGAGTGTTTGTGGACTTAGTAAGTTATTGCACATTAAGTGCTTAGAACAGTGCTCGCTAGGAACTAGGTAGGTATTGTGTTAGTTTTTATATTCCCTAGAGCAAGGAGCGGGTGAAGCAGGGTTTGACCAATGAATGAGTAACCTTTGGAGAAAAGTTCTCTCCTGGGCCACTCAAGTCAGAGAAGCAAGATGGGAGGGCTCGTTGGTGGGGAAGAGGTCCACTTCCAAGAAAGCGCTCTCCACCGGGTGGTCCGGAGGGCGCGGGGCAACCGGAAGCCGGCAGGCCCGCGCTCGGGCGACCAATGCGGCCTCAGGGGGAGAGGGGGTGGGGCGCCCGCCAGCCCTTTCCGTCTTGGGCGCAGCGATCCCGCCCCTTGGAACGTGTGACGTTAGAGCATTCCACCGTTGCTACATCGTCGCGAGGGGCCGGGCGCCTGTCAGGGAAGCGGAGCGCGCTGGCGCAGGCGGGCCGGGGTTCCACCGCGCAGTGCCAGCACGAGCAGCAAGCCCGCACCGCGCGCTTCCCGGCCCGCCGCCCGCGTTCTGGCCCGCGAGCCCGCATTCCGGCCCTCCCCGTGCGCTGCCGAAGTATGGAGCTGCTGTGCTGCGAGGGCACCCGGCACGCGCCCCGGGCCGGGCCGGACCCGCGGCTGTTGGGGGACCAGCGTGTCCTGCAGAGCCTGCTCCGCCTGGAGGAGCGCTACCTGCCCGGCACCTCTTACTTCCAGTGCGTGCAGAGGGAGATCAAGCCCCACATGCGGAAGATGCTGGCGTACTGGATGCTGGAGGTACCGCCTGGACTTGTCTCCCCTCCCCCGCCGGCCCTGCGTCCTCGGCTCCGGACATCCCAGGGCCGCCCTTTTGGGACATCTGGTCTCAACAACAATCAGCGAGATGCTTCAGTGGCCCAAACCCCTGGGCCTGATCCTTCTTTCACTTGGCACCCTAGCCGGCCGCCTCCATGGTGTCCCTTTTTCTTTCCCTTCCCCAACCCCAACTTTGACTGCCAGTGGTTTGGCACCCTAACTAATCCTCTCTTCCGGCCAGGAAAGCGGGACAGGGTCCACCTTATTCCCTCCGGCTTCTCTGGCTCTCCTGCCTCCCTTTCCCGCCCCGTCGTCTTCGGAGAGCGCGCCTGGAAAACCCAGGGCTCGGCCGCCCCCGCCCCGAGCCGGTTCCTGTGTCTGTCGCGGGGTTCTGGCGGGGATAGGCGGTGGGGGTGGCGCGGCGCTGTTCCGGCGATCAGGAAAATGAAAAGTGCGGGAGGCAGCCGCAGGAGTCTCCTCCCTTCCTTTTGGGTGTGTGCGTGGGTGATGGTAATGGGGGTAAGGTCTCAGCTCTTTGGCTACCGAGGGTGACTCTTGGACATCACCATGGGGGAGGGGAGTCTCAGTTTTGAGTCCTTAAGTAAGGGAGCCTCTGGCTTACCCGCCCCCCACCCCGTGGAGGGGGGAAGGAAGCAACACTGAGGAAGTGTGGGGGGGGCGTCACCTTGGGGAAAGCGCATCCTCCGGCTTAGTCCTTGTCACTGTAAGCACATTTCCCCCTTCCCATTTTTTGCTTCCTGCTTTACTTCCCTTCAGCGCCCCTCCTTCTACCTTTAGTGTTGCTGTGCTTCCCAAGCCCCTGCCCAGAAGTGACTGTGTGTCCTCCCCGCCCCCCCGCCCCCAGGTGTGTGAGGAGCAGCGCTGTGAGGAGGAAGTCTTCCCCCTGGCCATGAACTACCTGGATCGCTACCTGTCCTGTGTCCCGACCCCCAAGGCGCAGTTGCAGCTCCTGGGGGCAGTCTGCATGCTGCTAGCCTCCAAGCTGCGCGAGACTACACCACTGACCATCGAGAAATTGTGCATCTACACCGACCACGCTGTGTCTCCCCGCCAGATGCGGGTGCGTTCATAAGTCCCCCACCCCCAACACTTACGGCCTCCTCACCCACTGAGGAGAAGGAAAGCTAAGACCTCAGGCCTTCTGCCCCCTGGGGAGGGCTCGGGGCCAAAGAGACTACATATTTGGACAAAAGATGGGACGGTGTGGTGTGATGGTAGAGTAGCCCCCACCCCAGCCCAGGCTTAAGCTGCCAGCATGAACTGACTCTCCTTCTCCTGACCTCCAGGGGGTGCCACTCCTTGGTCTTTCCCCCAGATAGCAACAAGTCAAGCTGCATGTCTACACTCACTAATACTTTGCCTCTGGGTTTACACAACCATCATGAGTTATTTATTGGCAGCAGCAGGACATGCCTGCACACCCCCACTGGAGTGGGTGAGTGGAATGTGCTTTCATGTGGGGGAGGGGGACTGCTTTGGGTGAGTCTTTATTTCCAGTGTGGACTTTGTGATTGAAAGGCCTCCCAGAGCAGATTAAAGCCCAGCCCCAGTTGCTCTAAGGAAGGGCCAAGGAGTTTAATTCATCCCACCTGATTTCCTTCCTCTTATATCCCAGAAGAGACTGCTCCTTCCTAATCCTCATTCCAAGGAACTTCAGCAGCTGCTTCAGGCCTGGTGGAATCATCGCTCCCTTTTCCTTAGCCAAAGGCCAGAGCTGAGGGACAGACAGGGAGCTGAGTTGCAGCTGCTTCCGATGTGATAATGATGCCCCCTCCCCTGGCCCGCCCACTCTGACCAAGGTCTTTCATAACCCTGTGGGGAGCTGCTGTCACTCCTGTGGTTTGGGAAGTGGCTCCCTGGGGCTCTTGCTGGGAACTTGGGGTGGGTTCTCCCGAGGTAGGGCAGGAGGGTCACCCGTCCTCATTTCCCAAAGCCTGGAGAGGAGGCGCGGGAGCTGCTTGGATCTGGAAGAGGTTATTTAGGATGTGCAGATCACCTCCGGGGGGGGGGGGGGTCTGCGGGAGAGGGTGGGTGAGTGGGCACCTTCCTCAACCTTGCTCTGCACTGCCAAGTCTTCTCCTGACCCTGAGAGGAGTCTCTGGGCCCCATCTCCGGGGAGGAGGGCAGCATGCAGGCTGCTGTGATTGGCTGGCCGGGAAGCCAGGGTACTGGGGCCCCCGACTGCTGCTTGTCCAGGAACAGGATTCCTCTTCCTGCCAAGTAGCTCTCAGAGATGGGAGTAGGAGGCCGGAGTTGGGAATCTGGGAGGCCCCACAGCTCTTTGTGATGAATCTGGTAGTTTTGGCAAGTGTGAAGGTGGAGCTGGTTTCCAGGGCCAGCAAGCAAGGTGTTTTCGGAGGGCTTTGGGCTGGAAGGTACAAGGGGACTTCGTTTTTTGTGGAAAGATTGGGATTGTATGTGTGCCTTTGTATGAGGGAAGTTTTTCAGAACAACAGAAAGTTTCCTTTCCCCCACTCCCTCTGCCTGAGCTGGGGGTGGTGAGTGCACATGGCTTCCTAGAAGGTCAGACTCGGATTCGTCCAAATGCTTGGGAGGCAAAGAAGGCTGAGGCCCAGAGGAGGAGGGAAGGGTGCTGCTCAGCAGGGTGAGGAAGAATCTGGGTCTCCTGGCTAGCCTAGGTGGCCTTAAGGGCTTGGGGATGACAGAAGCTGCCAGTCACAGCAACTAATCCCTCCTAGGGTCTGCCCAACTAGGGCTGAGATACTCAGGGGTTGCCTGGATACAGGGTGGGGTGGCCACCTTCCTTCACACAGGACCCCAAGCCTCCCCTCGAGGCTAGCACCACTCCCAAGTTGCCTTCCAGGCAGTAACCTTTCTGTTCACTTCTGAGTTAGGAGTTTAACCCCTGGGAAACGCACCAGGAGTAGAATGCTAGCTTTTCTGCTCAACTTCTTTTGGCTCCAGGCCAGGCTCTTTTCTGTGGGGCCTTGGGAGAGGCTTGGGGCTGATTTGGGAGGATGACACCGAGGCAGGGCCTGGGAGAGGTTGGGTGGGGTTGCCATTTCTGCGCCAGCATGGGGTCAAGCCCATGAGTTCCTTCCTGAGATAAAACAATGAAGAAATCCTCATGTATGCAACTCAGAAACGGGGCCACGGCTGGGAACCCCAGATGAGTGGATTGGGGTGTGGCTCTCAGCCTCCCCCTGGGACCCAGCAGGGGTATGGATGCTTGGGCAGGTAGAGATAGGGTTTGGTCTCTCAGGGATCATGCAGACCCATCCTGTTTGGCTTGGCTTCCACATCTGGGACTCAGATGGCACTAGGCACTATGGGTTCCAGCTGAAGGGGGTGGAGTGGGGTGCTATATCTCAGGACCCAACCCTCGTGTCCCACCAAGGGGATGTGGGTTGGGTTGGGCAACCTCCCCTTTGAGGAACCTCAGGGCTGCTTCAGTGGCTCATGTTCTCTCCGGTTTCTTCAAGAGGTGTAGGCTTGATGGGGATGCAGAGCTGGGGGAGAGGCTAGTGGTGATTTTCCCTTTTACAAATCCTTGGAGCCTCAAGTTCATGGAGATGCTGGCATATCTGTTGCTGCAGTTATACCAGGAGAAGTGCCCAGAGCCCTGTTAGGAAGTCAGGAGGAGGCCTGTATTGGTCCCTCCCAAAGAACCAGATAGGATTAAAAATTCATGTACAGCGTGTAGTCTAGCACCTAGTAACTGATGAATAGTTGTTCAGAGCAAATGTCCTGGCTTTTCTCTGCCCTGGGCTCCCCATTGGACAGGGCCAGTCTCTAAACCCAGAAGCAGAACAGGGGTCTTGACCTTCAAGTTTGATGGGCTTCCTTCTGCTTTACCACCTTCCCATCTTTAGCCACTGACCCCACCTTCTTCTCCAACCTCCAGGACTGGGAGGTGCTGGTCCTGGGGAAGCTCAAGTGGGACCTGGCTGCCGTGATTGCCCATGATTTCCTGGCCCTGATTCTGCACCGGCTCTCTCTGCCCAGTGACCGACAGGCCTTGGTCAAGAAGCATGCTCAGACCTTTTTGGCCCTCTGTGCCACAGGTAATATCTCTAGGTACATTTTTGCCAAATCAGGAAAATCAAGACTGAAGGGTCAGGGGGGGTTTGTATGCCTTTCAGAATTTGTGAAAATTATATCCCCTCTGAACCCCCAGTTTCAGTACAGAAAAGAAGTAGAACACAATCAGAGCTGTGTGGGATCTTAAGAGACCCAAGTACACATGTAGGTGGGCACTCTGAGGGCTGGAGAGAACTCAGGTCCCTTGACCCTGGTTTTGTTTCCACGCCAGGGACTCACTCTCTGGTTCCTGGCCAGGGTCACTTAAGGACTACCCTGGACCTGACCCGCGCAAGTTTGCTGTTCAGCCCCATACTCTCTAGGAGAGGACCTGTCCCACCTTTCTCCCTGGCCCCTGGGAGTCTTACGCTGCTCACTCCAGGCATTTTCCAGAACGCCCTCTGCTCTGTTTATGCTGCCCGGCATTTTCTGAGGAATGGGGAGGAAGTCCACCTGGCTATTAGTCGTGACGGTCTCCTTGTCTCATGGTCCCCTCTCCCTCTCTCCAAGATTACACCTTTGCCATGTACCCGCCGTCCATGATCGCCACCGGCAGCATCGGGGCTGCAGTGCAAGGCCTGGGTGCCTGTTCCTTATCCGGAGATGAGCTCACGGAGCTGCTGGCGGGGATCACAGGCACTGAAGTGGTGAGCCCTGGGCAGGGGGGACACAGCCTGTCACTTCACAAAGCACTGCTATTCCCTGAGCCTCCAGCAGAGGGAGGTGTCCATTTCAACCTGATCCCCAGTCCTGGTTTCATGTGCCCTGCCCTTGGGGCTTCTTTGGCCTTTATCTCCTGCCCTGGTGTGGACAGCAAGTAGTCTCAGTCTCGGGCGTGTTGAAGGGCACCGTTCCTGCCCAATGGCGTGCAGGAGTGGGGGTGGGGGTTTGGTGTCAGATGCAGGGCTGCTCTCACACTCTCTTGCCACATCCTCTTGTGAGTTTCTGAGAATTGAAGGCTGATTCCTGGGGCTGGGCTGTGGCCTAACTCCCCAGACCTCCCAGTGCACTGGGAGGTGTCCATCCTTTGCACCTGCTGCCAGATGCTGTGGTGGGGAGGGAAGTGGACCTTTAGCTCCAAGAGGACCTTCCTCCCTCTCACCCAGCAGTCCCTCCTCACAGTTCCCCTTTGTTCCCAGGACTGCCTGCGGGCCTGTCAGGAGCAGATTGAAGCTGCACTCAGGGAGAGCCTCAGGGAAGCCGCCCAGACCTCCCCCAGCCCAGCACCCAAAGCCCCTAGGGGCTCTGGCAGCCAGGGGCCCAGCCAGACCAGCACTCCCACAGAAGTCACAGCCATCCATCTGTAGCCCTGGAGAGGCCCCCTCTAGTGGCCACTGACAGCAGAGGAGGGGACACTGCCACCCCCCTCCCTGCCTGCCGAGAACGGACGACTTAAGTTTGAGGGGGCTCCTTCCGGTTTTCTTTTGCTAAATAGAGGGGCAGGTCCTACCTATTCCTGCAGTATGCACTAAGGGGCCCCGGCCAGCCACATCTGGGTGGCTAGTCAGGCCCCTCTTTTCCCTGCCTCTGACCAGCTCAGCTCCTTCCCTGGCTGGGGGTGGGTCAGGCTGGTCAGAGACAAAATTGAAGTAGGTGAAATATATGTACCAGCGTTCCTTTTTGAGGCCCCCTTATCTCAGGGGCTCTCATGTTCTCCAAAATGCCTTATAAAGGTGCTGTACCTTCTAGAATTACTGCATTTGGATTGGGGTCTTTCTGAAGAAATTTCCAATATTCTGAGAGACACAGTCTGGACAGCTCTTCACACACTTTGGAGGGCCCTGCATCACCCAAGCTACCGGCTGCTCCTAGAGGGAGGGGTGCGGGCCTCTGCCAGAGGCTCAAGAACCAACCAATTCCTCCTTGCTTTGCTTTCCGCTCAGCTTCTCCTATGTGATGGGGGAGGGGTGTCAGTGCTGAAGGAAGAGGTTGTTTTAATTTATTAATTGCATTGAATACAGCTGTAAGAGCGTGGTGGGGCCCACTTGCCCCACAAGAGGTGGTAATCCTGGCGGTTGCTGCATCCTTCCCCTCTGCTACCAGAGGATCTTTGCGACCGAGGAGCTGCTACAGCCTGGGGAGGCGTCAGGCCCTCTCCTTTTGGCCCTTTGCCCCCTCCTTCAGCAGGGGATGAAGCAGGGATGACCCGGAGGCGACCGAGTGCCCTGTCTGAAGGGGGGCAAGCCCTGTTGACACAGGTCTTTAATAAAGATTGTGGTATAACCTTGGCCTTGGCTTCTTGGATTGGGTGGTGGTGTGGGTAAAAGCCCATTTCTAAACTGCATCAGGCATAGCGAGCAGAAATCAGTGGCCTCAAACAGGGTTCATCCAGCCTTTTCTGTAATGGGCCAGAGTAAGTATTTTAGGCTTTGGGCCATATTGTCTGCCCCACATTTAGCCAGTTTTACTTTATAATGGAACACATGCATCCCTAAAAATCAGTGCACTATGCAAAACTAATAAAACCCACAGGACTTCATGTGTGGGCTTAAGGCACAACAATGAGTTTTTAAAAAGGACAGCACTTTTTATACACTGAAGAAACATTGGGTTGGCCAAAAAGTTTGGTTTTTTGGTAAGATGGCTAGTAGCACTTAAGTCATCTCCAGCTTCATTCGAAACTATTTTGCTACTGTATTCTGACAGCTGTTCCATCAGTGTGCATTAAAAAAAACTGGTGAATTTCTGGGTGGCCATTTTAATATTAAAGGTAGAAGAAAATAAGCAACATTTTCAGCATATTACGCTTTATCATTTCACGAAAGGTAAAAAGGCAACTGGAAGGCAAAGATTTGAATAGTGTAGGGAGAAGGTGCTGTGACTGATCAAACGTGTCAGAAATGGTCTGCAGTTTCGTCCTGGAGATTCCTCACTGGCTGATGTCAGCTGAAGTTGACAGCGATCAAGTCGAGGCATTGAATGATGACAATATTACACCATGTGGGAGAGAACTGATACACTCAAAATACCCAAATCAATAAAAGCTACTGGTGAAAGTGAAAAATGTGTCTTCTATGGAAAAAACTAAACCGACTTTTTGGCCAACCCAATACCATAAACATAATCCTTTATCTTCAAAAAGACCTGAAGAAAGGTTATGGAAAGCGATCGGAAGGATGTGGGAGGTAGATTTTAACACCAGATGTGGGTGTGACTCCCAACCCACATGGTGGAGATGCGTGCACTCTGTGTGTCTGGTTTGGTTCAGCTGGGTGTGGTTTTCTGACTTCATGTGTTTCTCAAGGACAAAACTGCACATAAATACATGTGGTTATTTGCTTTATGAGACCCTATTGTCCCCAACTATATGAGTTGGGTTGCGAAAGGTCCACATTTTTCAAAGGCAAACAGGTTGCAGGGTTGCACTCTGCTGCTGCAGCATCAGAGCAGCCGCAGAAAACATGCAAATAGACGGCAGTGGCTGTGTTCCCGTAAAACTACGGCCAGTGAGATTTGAATTTCGTGTAATTCTCACCTATCTCAAAGTAGTTTTAAAAAGTTTCTTTCCCACCCATTAAAAAATGTGAAAACCAGTCTTAGCTCATAGGCCATAAGACCTTAGTTTGCCCATCTCTGGTCTCAGCAGCCATGAAAAGTTAGAAAGCGAACTTGTCTGGTGGTGGCCCAGACCTGGGCACAGCCAGTCGTCTTCTCCGACCTGTCTGGCCTCTATTCCCCTTCTCCTCTAGGGGCTTTCTCTAACTCTTCCATCCACAGCTGAGACACCATCTTTTGAACCATCCTGGTTGCTGGCATTCTCCCAAAGCAGGCTATGCCGGGGAAAGGCGGAGACTGTGCCCCCGGGGAGCTCACGCTGTGTACAGCCCTGAGAAGCAAGACTGCAGAATAAGGACAGGGAGGGGTTCCTGCATGAAGTGGGTAAGAAGGCACTCCTAGACAGGAACCTGAAGAGTAATTCCTACCTCCAGATAAAGAGGGAAAGCAGGAAGATCTCCACTGATCACATTAAAGCACAGAAGCTCAGTAAACACCCGCCTTTTTATCCACACCCCACTGACGTGGCACAACAGCCGGAGAGAAAAGCACTTACTCTGAGCCCCAGCGGACAGTGGGAATGCTGGGTGTGGAATCTCAAAGAGGCTCCAGAACCGAGCAGGAATGACGGCCTAGAGTGGGAAAAGGAGCCAGCCAGACGCTCAGTCCTCCCTGCCAGGTACTGGGGAGTCAAGGATGCCCGTGAGCTGTCACTGCCCAAAACTGGGTCTTCAGCTATAAAGGCTCAGTGTCACCGTTAGTCGCCAAACAGGGATCCTGGTGTCCTCCCATGCCCCTCAGACCAGGATGAGGGACTATTTCCTCAGTCCATGGTGATGGGCACATCTTCCACATCTCGGGGTACCGCACTCTGAAGCTCACGCCTGATCTCAGGGGACAGCTGTGGATGGGGCTGCAGCCGGAGCAGGTCCAGGAGGGCCTCCTTCTGCTCTGTGGCCAGGTCTGCCTTATAGCGCTGGGCCAAAGTCAGAAGGCACTGGTGCCAGAGCACAGGCAGTTCGCGCTTCTCCGTCCGGAACCTCAGGAAGTGGAAGACCAGGGCATCCAGCACCCGGTAGGGCAGTGCGTACTTCTTATCTAGCAGCAGTCGCAAGAAGATGCTGTTGGCACCGCTGTATTCCATCTCGGCAATTTTCAGCATGGCCGCGCTGGCAGGAAGGTGCGGCCGGGTTAGGGGTGGGGAAATGTTGGGGAAGAGACTCTACTTCTCCCTCTCCCTCTCTGTGCTCTTTCCCTCTTCTCCTCTGCCAGCCCCTACAATTCCTAAGAGCGGCCAGCTCAGGCTGTCCTCTCAGCTATGCAGCCTTGATCATCCTCCCTGCACTCCAGTTATCTCTGTGCTGATGCATCACAAGTCCCCACCTCTGGCTCGGACTGCTTGTCAGTATTCTATTACAGTATGTCCAGGTACCTCAACATTTCCACCCTCAGCCTGTTTCCTTCCCATATTCTCTACTCATTCATTCGACTATTTACTGAGCACCTACCATGTGCCAGGCATTGGGGCCCTATTCTTGCGGGATTTACAATCTAGTGGAGCGATGGCACACTTACTGGCTTCGATGAGCCACAAATCCAGGGCTACCATTAGCTCCTTCTCCCCGCTGCCCCCACCAACTTTTCCAGTTCTGCTGAGTCCACTGACTAGTCCTCCTCCTTCCCCACCAACACTACCTGGAATGTAGCACGGGGATGGAGCATTTGGTGATGATGCTACCCACGATGATGGCTTCCCGGAGGGTACAGGTGCCCGACTCACACAGTGGGATCAGGATCCCTGGGGAGGGTCAGAGGGGCAGTCACTTGGAGCCCAAGGTGAGAAGAAAGGAGGTATAGCAGGAAGCACCCCTGCCTACTGCAGAGACAGCCATCCTTCCAAGTCAACAACCTGAGTGCTCTCACCTACAGGAGTGACAGCCCCTCCCTTTCCTAACTGCCTCCTGGGTTCTCACCTTTAAACCAGGCTCCAGGCTTGAACAGGGCCTTCTTGAGGGCCATGTAGAGGTGGAAATTCAGTCGTTTGTACTCAGCAATGTCATCCCGTACCCGGGGGAGCAGGACAAGGTTGAAGAAGCGCTGGGCCATGCGTTCCTTCAGGTTAGAGGCGAAAATCCTAGTTTTGGGGGGAAGGGGGGGCAGCAGCAGGGAGATCCCAGGTCACTTGATGGTCTGGAGCTGGCCCTTTAACTCTCACTGTAAATGGTGTATGCAAGAGATTTGAGGGGTCTGTGCGAGTGTGTGAGCTGTGTGCACACCACACCCACGTCAGATCAGGGGGAACAGGACAGGCTACAAGAAATATCCAAACAGGTGAACACGGAGAGCTGGAGCACTCCCGAACCAATGATTATTCAGCTATTCACCTTCCTCCCCCGATTGTGGGTCGTCTTCTCTACCCTTCAAGGGACCTGAGCATGTCCGGGCAGCCACAGGCTTCTGAGGCCACCTGACACACCAGAGTTGTAGTCCTGTAGTTATAAGCCTCTTCCCTAGAAACTCATTGCAGGAGAGTCTCAACAGGGTCTTGGCCCCAAAACATGAAACAGGAAAAGCTGGAAGATGACATAAATAAGCACAACAGACAGCTCTGAGGCCAAGTTAAAATGTAATGGCAAAGCGGAGCAAAGCCTGCACTTTCCACGCCCCAGCCCTTACCTAGAGACATAGGGCAATTCTAACCCCCATCTACTCTACCTTGTGGCTTGGTACATGGCAGCAGCAGTCCAGGCCTCGGGCTCCGTGACGTAGAGGATCTGCTCCCAGTTGGAGAGCGCAGGGATGATCTTAAATGCCTTGGGCAGCTTCCCACTGCGGTACTTAGATAATACCTGGGGGGGTGAGCAAGTAAAACCCTCATTGCTGTTAACACGTACTTGTGTACTGCTTGCCAGGTGCTTGCCACATATTCACTCACTCTATCCTCACGGCCACCATAAAAGGAGATGCTATTACCATCCTCGCTTTCCAGACAGGGAAACTGAAACCAGAGAGTTAAGAAACTTGCCACAGCCCCCAAGCAGGACTCTGAACCCACACACTCTGACTTAAGACTGTTTTGGCCACCAGCCTTCTGTGTATGCCGCGTGAGCATCCAAAACCGCAGGAGGGACCCACAGCCCGTGAGGGTGTTCCGGCTCGTACCTCCCGGACCCCTCTGTAGACCTCCAGGACCCGGGGATCCAGCTGGGGCACAGGGAAGCCTGTCGCCTCCGACATGACTGTCTCGACTTCCGTCTGCTTCTCAGTCAGCTTCTCCATGATGATGTCAGCCAGGGTGCGCCTGAGGGTAAGGGGGTGCAGAGGGAAAGGGAGGGAAGTAGGTGGGAGTGCTGGGGTCACAGTCTGGGAAGCTCTAGACTCCGCACGCAGTCCCTTATGAGCTCCAGTGAACCTGTCATCTTTCCAGGGCTGACCCCAGCTTCCCTCTGGGCCTGCCCACCCACCACAGGATCGCCGCAGAGCACAAATGACCTGAAAGTCGTTCAACTTAGGAGGAAGCAGACAGTTGTGTGCATATTAAGAACCTGGCCTCTGAAGCCAGTCTGCATGGGTTTAAATCCTGGCCGTCCCACTGCTGTATGACTCATTCTTGTATGACCTGGGGCGTGCGATTCTGCCCCTCTGTGCCTCAGTTTCCTCATCTGTCAAACGGTAATGATAACTGTACCTACCTCATAAAGTCAATGTCAGGATTCAATGAATTACTGCTTCTACATAAATGTGTAATGAGTGTTGCCTGTTTCGGACACACTCCTCACAGGCTGGCAACCTACTGAGGCCCCCCCGACCACAAAACCCCGGTCTGGCCTCTCATCTCAGAGTGACTCTCATCCGAGCTGTACACTGCTTTCAGGTAGCTGGGTTCCTTTAGAAAAACACCAGAGCACAAACCTCCCACCATTTTATTAAAATGTATGCAAGTAGTTCTAAGATTAATTATTTTTCTCAGCCTCCTTGAAAAGTGTATCAAACAGAATTTTTATTGTGATGATTCAGAATCCTCATTACACTAAGCTTTGGTATAAGAATGGCTTCTCAGAAGCTGCTACAGTATATTTAAAACAGCTCCTGTTCTGAGGGTGGTCTCAAGGCCAGGCACTGAGTACAGGCCTTCCCAGATGTACCTTACACAGTCCGTGCAACACGTGTGTGAGGGGGTGTTCCCCTATTCGACATGCGCACAGATAGACACTGCGGGGAGTCACTACCCCAAGGTCTCAGCGCGCTCAGCGCAGGGAGTGAAACCCTAGCTGTGTGGGCACTCCTGAGTACACTGCAATGTGCCGCCAAACTCAATGGCCTCTGACCGCCGAGTTCACGTGGGTCTAGGCCTGCTTTCTAAGATGCCAGCAGCACTTCTCAGGACTCTCAGGAGTTCCTGTCTCTATAGCTTTATTCTCCTGTTCACCGCAGGCTGGAAAACCGTTCTGCCAAGCTTGTTAGGTGAGCTGTTAACAAGGAGTTGTAAGGCACTGAGAGGATCCCTGGTGGGACGAGCACACAAGTCCCAGTATACACTGTGTGACGTCTATGTCAGGTGCTGGGCATCGGTCTGGGAAAGGAACTCCTTCTGTGCTCTCAGATAGACTGCCACAGACCTTATCACTCAGCCTCCCCTTCTTTTCACTGTATTATCAGCAACGAGAGATGCATGAACCCAAAATAGCGTAGAGAAGCAAGACTGATGTCGTGTTAATATCACAGGGTCAGAACGAAGTGGCTGGGGGCCCTTCTCCCAGACTCCCCTCCCCTGGGCTAAAACCCACATGCTCAGGAGTTGGACCACAGGAGCTTGAATACTTGCGTGTGTTGGCGCTGGCATTTGTTATGGATGGGAATGAATTAGTGGTTCTCACTGGGGGTGAATTTGCCCCCTAGGGGACATCTGTCAATGCCTGAGACGCGTTTGGTTATCAAAAATGGGGGAAGGTCACTACTGGTGCCCAGTGGGTAGAGGTCAGGGACGCTGCTAGTAGGACAGCCTCCACAAGACAGACTTATCCAGCCCCAAATGCCAACAGCGCTAAGGCTGAAAAATCCTGAACAAAATGAAGCTTAGGGTATGAAGGACGTTTACTAAGGAAATTAGGGTCACCACTAGGAAAACCGAGCATACAAAGAGCAAATGCGATGGGACATGTCTCCCTAGAAACATAAGAAGGCCAGGCAGCTGTTCTCCCAGGTGATCTGAGCAGCTCTGAAGAGTGGACAGAGTGGGCGCAGACGTCCCGAGTCCATGTCATTCTCACTCAGAACGGCCCTTTGAGGACGGGTCCATGTTACCAGGGTGGTTCCCCACAATCAGCTGTGCTCAGGCCCTCCCCAAAGGGAGGAGAGATCAAATGGGCCATATGCTTCCCTGTGGCAAGCTGCTACCAGGACCCAGACCCCAAATTCCAGGCCATGCCAACCCTACCTGGCAGGAGGGTTTTTATTCATGAACATCTCAATGGCACGCTCGTCCTCAGGGTCCACGACCACCTCTGCGTGGTGGCCCACCCCGGTCATCGTGGCAGCCTTCTCCAGGGTGGGCCACTCTTCATCCTCGTCATCCGATCCATCTTGCGGCACTCCTGGACCTAGAGGAGGGGAGATAAAATGGATGAGAGAGGCAGGTGGTGGGTGAGGGATTTAGAGGTCACTTTAACCACCGTGGACAGTGTAAGCCTCACATGTGCTTGTAACAGGCACAGGCGTGTGCAGTGAAATAGTGGTGCACATGCTATCTTCTTGCACCAGGGGCTTACAATCCTGCTTGAGAAGGAAAATGTACACATATGAACCAATGAGACAGCGGTGCCAACACCTCATAGTTAACACACTGTACTCGGTCGGGTAGCACGAACGGTTTTAAACACTGTATGTGACCCTCACACCCCCAAGAAGTATGTGCTATTATTATACCCAGTTTCAGATAGGGACACTAAAGCACAAAAAAAGGTTAGGTCATGTGCCTGTGACAGGCAGTCTGGATCTACACTGTGCACTCTTCGCCTGTATTCTACACTCACGGCAGGGCCTGACTATATGCCAAATGAATGGTCGAGGCAGTACATACCACAGGCACTTAGAAGGTAAGTGCAGAGGCTGGTTAGGCTCTCAGTGGGGAGCATGGGAGCAGGTGGAACATATTCCAAACCTGGGTTACAACACTGGCAAATGGGCTTGGCTACAAGAGTGTCCCGTTAGGCTGCCGCAAGAAAGAGGGCTGGATGGGTAAAAAGCCAAACCGTGGAAGGCCCTGAGGTCAGGCAGTGCAGCTCAGATTTCAGTGGACCAATGCGTTTGAATAACTGATTAGTAGAAGGCTACAGCTGGTTGGCATCTGGTAAGGGCCACAGTACTCCAATCAGGGAGATAAAATGTTGCATTTGAACAGGTCATTCACAGAGGGAGTGTGCGGTAAAAGCTAAATGAGGGGGGTGGGAAGCGCACGCGGTTGTAGGTAGATGTCCCTTCACTCCAGACTGGAAGTCCAGCTACCACCTGTACAGCCACTCTTGCATGACCCGCGGGCACTTCAAACTTCACCTATCATCAGCCGAATCCACTCTCTTTTCCTCCTAGATCTGTCCTGCTCACTGTACTCACCGTGTTCTACATCGAGGTACCTGACACAACCAACTCGATGCCACGCCAGACCCAGGGAGGCAGGCCTGTGTCATCTCCCGCCCTCCCCCCCACATCCAATTAATCACCAAGTCCTACTCAATTCCGCGTCATGCCAGAATATCTTTCAAATCTTTCACAGCTCTGTCTAACCCTAGGTCAGCATCTTCTCTTGCCTGGATTAATTCGGTGATCCCCTAACTGGTCTCCATATTCTCCAACAGTTTTCCATTGTCTTTACGATAGCTTTAAATCCTGGGAACAGCCTCCAAGGCTTTTGCAGATTTGGCTTCTACACACCTCACCATCATTCATTAATCCATTCATTACACAGTCCATTCAGCAAACACTAAGTGCCTACTATACAAGAGACACTGTTCTGGGTGCTAGAAATATTTTAGTGAACCAGAGAAACAAAACCTTTTGCTCTTACAGAGCTTATATCCTAGTGGGGGAAGACAGACATCACAACACCTAAGAGGTTAAAAGACAAGCCATATGGCAAAAGCAGTAGAGCAGAGTGGAGAAGCCGGGACTGGGGAGACAGCAGTGGGGGTGTTATTATTAATGAAGCGGTCAGGGAAGCCTCTCTGAGGTGAAGAAATGCGGGAGTATGCCTGCAGCTGCACAAGGACAGAAGGAGCAACCAGGGCAAAGGCCCTAACTGGCCATGTTTAAGCTTGTAAGGGGGAGTGAATGGGGAAAGCGTAAGTCAGACTGGCAATGGAAGCAGATCACATAGAGCTTTGCAAACCTCTGTACTCGTCTAGCTGTGAGCTGAGAGCAGGCTGTGGGGATTACGGGACATTAATGAGGAGGCTACTGCAATAATCCAGGTGGGAGCGCCAGATCGTGGTGGCTTGAAGAGCATGGTGTTCCAAGGTGGTGAGAAGTGGTCTGATCCTGGATATAGTTTGAAGGTAGAGTCAACAGGGTTTCCCAACCCATCAGATGTAGAATTAGAAAGAAACAAGTCCAAGGTTTTAGTCTTAAGCAAATGGAAAGGTATCATACTTATTAACTGTTTGGCAGGTTTGGTGAGAAGGTCTATTTTGGACATGTTATGTTTGAAATGTCTATTAGACTTCAAACTGGAGATGCCAAATTGGCAACAGAAATAGGTTTCATGAAAGAAATCGAGGTCAGAATATATAAAGGTGGGAGCAGTCACCAAATAGGTGGTATCTGAACCATGGAACTGATGACAGCACCAGGGAAATGAGTAAGAGGTCCAAAGACTGAACCCTCTGGCTCCTCAGTAAGAGGTTGGGGATCAAAAGGGGGCCAGCAAAGGATACTGAGAGGTGAGAAAGTAGTAACACAGGAATGTGATGTCTGAGAAGCCAAGTAAAGATATTTAGCCAGGAAGCCAATGTTTGACTCTGAGCAAAGAGATCTGAGATACGGATTAGGGAGGCCAACGCTCCCACCCTAATAAGAAAATATTGATCATCTTTTACTTACTTTTTCTCCATCTTTGTGCCCTAAACAATATTGTTATTTCTGCTCAGGGCACTCTCCACTCGTTTTTCAGGTCTCAGCACAAAGGTCATGCTATCTGGGGGAGCCTGACCCCCAAGATCCATGCTATTGTTATCAGAAGAAACTATACCATGGAATGTATTATTCTCATTGCCTATTGTCTACTCTCTCCTGGGCTAGACTGTAAAATCCTGATGTCAGGCACATATCTACCTTGCTAAACTTTCCAAACCTTCTAAACTCCTAGCACAGTACCAAGCACTACCAGACATCCGTAAGTATTTATAGAACAAATGCATACTAGGAGAACTTGGTGTGGGCAATCTCTTCTGGTTGGACTAACTTCAGTGGTACCTATAAGACAAGGCCTAAACCTGGTAGTGGGAGTGGAGGGCGCTGAATATCCCAAATCCGTTCCAGGGCTGGGTCTCCCGTTCCATTACCTTTGTAAGAGAGTACTATGCCCCCTCTTTTTTTTAATTCCAAGCTATTCCCCTGTCCGACACCGTTCCATCCTCATCTAACCTCCTTTTTCCTCGGACCCATCCCCGACACTCACCCAGCTGCGTGATGCGCTCCCGGGGCGCCGCGGGCCTGCGCCCAGTCCCATGCTCGGCCTCGAGCTCCTCCTGCTGCTGCCGCGCTTGCTGCAAAATCCGTCGGGTCAACCGGGGCCCTACATACTCTTCCTCTTCTTCGGTTCCGCGACCCCGCCGCTTCTCACGGGCCCCTGCCCGCACCGCGCCCCCAGCCAGAATCTGCTCGGCAAGGGGCGCGTGTTTTTCCTGAGCTCCCACCACGCTGATCGCCTTAAATTTGGGCATTTTTCTCGGAAAAGCTGCCCAGACAGTTCACACGTGGACACGAAGAAGAAGTCGTAACTGCGCTTGCGCGGTGAACTCCCAGCTCCTGAGAGGCCACACAGGTCACAGCGCCGCCCACAGTTCGGAGGCCAGGAGTGCCATCAGCGACGCTCCACATGCTAAGAACTCACTGCCTGCAGCTAGACTCCCAAATAAACTTGCTGCATTTAACGTTCACTTCTTTAAGGTTTGTGGATTTATGCACAGGATGTTGCATGCGGGCTGATACCAAGGGAGGTGTCACCGAGGTGACGCCTAGACGTGCCCCTGTTCCTCGTGGTACGTCGACTGGGCGCTCTGTTTTTACGTAATTTCCGCAACACCTCGGCGGACGCTTGCTGTGCAGGGCTTCACTTACTGTTCGCGGCCGGAGGGCTACGCGTTTCAACTGTTAGTCCCGGCCACCTTCCTTGTCCGATACCATGGGAGTGACTTGGTAGGAATGCGAGGGGTTTTGTGGGGCAGGACTTGGGGCCGGGAAGGGTCCTCGGAGCCTGGAGTGTACCCGGGAGAAGGATCGGGAACTGGGTCTGCCGTCCCTCAGGAGTTTAGCACGAAAGTCCTCAGATTGTGTGGGTGAGGGGGACACCGTGAGGGCGGTGGAGTCTCCGGGCCTGTCTCCTCAGACATGCGCCCCTTCCTCCCGGGTTTCATCCCAGAACCCATCAGGGTTGGGTACCTCCTTCCCATTTTCTTGGTACCTCCTCTTGCAGGTGCGGCCCGGGGTGGAACGTTAAGGATCGGAAATAGGATGTACGGGCTGGAGCCCATCTGTAGGCTGGGCTGCAAGGGTTTGGGGATAGGTCAGAAGGAGACAGTATCCCTTTTCAAAGGGTTTCGCCTGCCCCTCCCTACAGCCAGTAAATGTAGTTAGACCAGCCTCTGTCTGGTTCTGGTTTGGCCATTTCAGATCTTGGGGTCCACAGGGGGAAAAAGCTATTGGGAATTAGAAGATTGGGGTTCTAGGCACATCATTTCTTCAGGACATGTGTTCTACACTTTTCGTCTAGTTCTGTGGACTTTTTATCGCTAACGTATTATAAGTCACGGTGGCAGGGAAAGGTGGGTAAGTAATGCTCTTAGAGGCATTAGTTGCAAAATGCTAAATTTCAGGGCTTTTTTATTTTATTTTTTTTAGAAATATCAGTCAGTGTGAGCATTTCCAATCAGAGAGGCTTGGGGGAGGCCAGGCTATCTGAGGTCGGTGGCTACAGGCTTCTCCTAGGAGGGCCTTTGGAAACTGCTCCTGGTAGCCCAGGCTCTTGCAGGTTTGTCAGGGGTTGCACTTTTCTTTCCCACATTTGATACCACGGACCTCCTCTAAGTCCCCTAGTGCAAGGGAGACGTGTGAGGGGTGGCACAGCAAGTTTGCAGCGCAGGGGCTTGGAACCCCGCAAGCCGCTGTTGTTTTCAGTAGAGAAGGCGGGCAGAGGGTCTGTTGGGACCCTTATCAACTCTTCCAGCCTCCTGGGACTTCCTACCCCAGCAGCATCATGTTAGGGGTGCTCTTCCATTTCAAAATAAGGCGCATCATCATCATTCCTTGTCGGTACTTTTTCCCGTGGAGAGTAGTGACACTTTGTATCAGCAGTGGGACTCTACCATTATCGCCTCATTTGGCTGGTGGATCCTGAAGTAACGCAGTGCCTTACTCAAAATGCAGTCACTGCCTTTCTGATTTTTATGTAACTAAGTACCACCTGTACTATTATTTATTAATGTTTTCTTTTAAATCTATGTTTTTTTCTTAAAGGTATTTTAACTACCTTTTAAGGGAAGCAGTCTAGAACAGTAGTGAAGGCACAGACACAGAGCCGGCCTGCTTGACTTTGAGCTTTGGCTGCACCAAGCTGTGTGGCCTTGTGCAAGTCAGTCAGCCTCTCTGTGCGTCAGTTTTCTCATTTGGGACAAGGAGAGAAATAATAGCACATCTTCTAGGGCTGTTGTGAGGATTCAGAGTATGTAGTTAATTTATCTGCAGGCGTTTGGACGCTTTCTGGCACATAGTTGGGGCTTGGTGATTGATAATTACCACTCTAAAGGGGGAGCCAGTTTCACTAGCATAGAAGGAAATCTTGGAAGTGACATTTTTTGTTTCGTTGTTTTGATTACATTCTCGCCTCTCTCAGAGATTACAGACTCGAGGCTTTACCTTAGATGCTAGGGCTGTTGAATATAACTTTCTGCATCAGTGGGAAGGTTCTGTGTCAGTGCTGTCTGTTACACTAGCCCCCAGCCCCACGTGGCTACTGAGCCTTCTACTGTGGGTAGTGCAGGTGAGGAGTTGAAATTTTAACTTAATTCGTTTTATTAGTTGGCTGTAAATGGCCACGTGTGGCTTTTGGCTACTGTACTCGGCAGCGCACACCAGTGTTAGAGCAGCGATTTCCAACCTTTTTCATCTTATGGCACACGAACTAATGAGTAAAACTCCGCAGCGCACCAAAAGATATGTTTCCTGCCGATCTGACAAAAAATATAGGTATAATTTTGATTCATTCCCACCGATGGCTCTTGTTGCGTTGGCTGTTGTCATTTTTTTATTTGACAGTCTAAGGGAAAAGAGGTCAGTGCCCCTGACTAAATAGTCAGGTGTTGCATTTTAAAAAAATTCCGTGGCACACCAGCGTGCCTGCTGAGGCACACCCATTGAATTTGCTGTGTCGGAGAGTTGGGGAAAACACACTAACTGCAAATTGAAGCTTTCTCCTTGATATAGTCGGACCTGAAATAATTGTAAGGGAAATGCTAGGACACGACTCGGTGTCATCTAACGGTCAGCCTGCTTCTGTTGAATGTTGGCGCACACGCCACACTCGGGAGATTCTGGTGTGACGGGAAGTTCACCGCATGTTGTAAGAGTCCTGAATCCTGTCTCTATCTAGTTCTTAGGGACTGGGGGCCTCTGTTTCCTCATCTTTAAAATAAGGGGGTCATGACCTGGTTGGTGTGACCCAGTGGATTGAATGCTGGCCTATAAACCTAAAGGTCGCTGGTTCGATTCCCAGTCAGGGCACATGTCTGGGTTGCAGGCCAGGTCCCCAGTAGGGGGTGTGAGAGGCAACCCCACATTAATGTTTCTCTCCTTCTCTTTCTCCCACCCTACCTCTCTCTCTAAAACATAAATAAAATCTTTTGGTGGTGGGAGGGCTCACAATAAATAAATAAATACATAAATGAAAATATTAAAGTAAGAGGGTCGTGCCCTAACTGGTGTGGCTCAGTCGACTGGGCGTTTTGCAAACGGAAAGGTCACTGGTTCAATACCTGGTCAGGGCACATGCTTGGGTTGCAGACCAGGTCCCCAGTTGGGGGTGTGTGAGAAACAACTGATACGTGTTTTTCTCTCACCTCGGTGTTTCCCAACGTCCCTTCCCCTCTCTCTAAAAATAAGTAAATAAAATCTAGAAATAAGGGGGTTGTGGTAGATGATCCCTGAGGTCCCACTGAGCTGTGACTGTGCACGTGACCGAGTGGCTCAGTGAGTCCACGTGTGTCTTTGGATACTGATGGTTTGGTTCTTTCCCTTCCAGTGTGTCACAGATGCCTGTGGCCGAGGGCAAGAGTGTCCAGCAGACCGTGGAGCTCCTCACCCGGAAATTGGAGATGCTTGGGGCAGAGAAGCAAGGAACATTCTGCGTGGACTGTGAGACCTACCACACCGCTGCCTCCACCCTTGGCAGCCAAGGTCAGTGAGATGGGTCTGCAGGATGGCCGCAGCCTGGCTTGGAGTTGACAGACATTCATGGTCATTGACACCTTCCCGCTCTCCTGAGGGTGGTCTTGAATGTGTGTTCGGTGCATTTTTGAATTCGTTAATGCTTGGTCCTTCATCTCTTAGGCTGGGACTCTGTTCCAGTCTTTCTGCACTTTGCTCTTTTAAAGCAGTGTTTCTCAGAGGCTTGGTTCCTCATGGCATCCGAATCATCTTGGTTACTTTTCTTTTTTAATTGATTTGAGAGAGAGGAACACGTCAGCTTGTTGTTTCATTTGTTTTTGCATTTATTGGTTGCTGCTTCCGTGTGCCCTGACCAGAGATCAAACCCGCAGACTTGGCTATAGAGATGATACCCTAACCAAGTGAGCTACCTGGCCGGGCTCTCACCTGGGTTACTTGTTAAAGGTGCAGTTTCCTGGCTCTCTGCTTACTGACTGACCGACTGGTGTTGTGAGCCTCATAATCGACATTTTCATGAGTTCCCCAGATGTTCTTTATGCACTCTGCAGTTTGAGAAAGACTCTCGTAAGCTCAGAAGTCTTTGTATAGACTAGTTTTTAGAACTTTTTGCAGAAAGCCTTCCTGTTTCCCATACCCAGACAGTGGCTGTGGCTACTGTGTTAGCATCACTTTGACCAATGAATTGACCTTTGTTTGAAATGTGTTAAGAGGTGAGATGGCTGTGGGTGGTCCTGGTGGGGATGGTAAGGGGGCGAAGAGGGCCTTTGAATATGCGTTAGGGAGCCTGGGTTCTGCAGTAGCTTTACCTTGGATGGTCACATAGTACAGTGATTAAGAATCTAGTTATGGCTCTGACCGGTATGGCTCGGTTGGTCGGGCATCGTCCCAAAACCGAAAGGTCACGGTTTTGGTCCCCAGTTAGGGTACATGCGTAGGTTGTGCGTTAGGTCCCGGTTGGGGCATGTGTGAGAGGCACCAATCAATGTTTCTCTCTCTCTCTCCTTCTCTCTCTCTCTCTCTCTCTCTCCCTTTCTCCCTTCCCCTCTCTGTAAAAAATTAATTAATTAATTAATTAAAAAGAAATCTTGACATGAACCAGATAATTGAGTCCTGGCTCTGCCACATACTAACTGCGGTGCTGGGTAAGCCCCACGACCTTCCACTGTGTCTGTGCTGGTCATTTTCCTCTTTCCCCATAGATCCATTCCCTGAACTTCCCCTGCAGACTGCATTTGCCAGGCCCCCTTTTAGTTACCCTTGGCCAGTGAGAGGCATTGGGGAAAATGAGAGGACGGGAGAAAGGGGGACCACAGTTCCTCTCTCCCTCTGCCTTGGGCAGTGTCTTGGGTTATGTCTTCTTGGTTCTAGCTCCTGCTGGTCAGTCTTCGCCCCTGGCTCTCTGACAGCACTTCCTCTCTCTTTCCTTGTGGCCTTAGGGATGGGAGTGGCCCCCGGGCTGCTGATCTTTGGATGACCTCATCATTTCCATTTGGGGTTTCAGTTCTTCCACTTGCTGTATTTTGTTTCGTGTATTAAATGCCCTCTGATGAAACTATCCGGTGAGGGTCCTGCTTGTGCGCCCTTCTCAGTACAGTTCTCTCATCTGTGAAATGAAGATAATCGTGGGGCTTACCCCCTAGTGCTGCTGTGCTAATTAAATAAGTTAATACATGCAAGCACCAGAACTGAGGTTGTCCCGTAATAAACCTCTAATAAATGGTAGCTCAGAGCTGTACTGAGATTCCTCATCTATAAACTTACAATGTAACTGTAGACCATTGTTTTGCCTTTAGTAGGAAGGACGTAAGAATCAAAAGATACAATGGTTATGGAAGCATTTGGAAAACAAAACATTTGTATATGGATACACTACTTGAATGAAATTGCCTGGTGTGGGCTCCATTTTCCTCCTGTCCGGACCTTTATTTTCAAGGAGCTGCAGTCCAGCTGGGGAGACAACACATTCTCAGCAGGCAGTGGAGGAGAGTGGAAGGCGCAATAAACTTGGGGTCAGAAGACCTGCAGTTCCGGCTCTGCTGCTTGCTGGGTCTGTGCCTTTGGATCCGTACTTCTCACACTGACCAGCCTCAGCCTCACCTGGAGGGCTTGGTAACACAGGTCACTGGCCCCTCTCCCAGACATTCTGACTCAGTAGGTCTGGGTTGGGGCAGATAATTTGCATTTCTAAAAAGCTTCCATGTGGGGCTGCCGCTGCTGGTCTGGGACCCATAAGCTTCGTTTTCCTCATCTGTAAAAGTGGGACAGTAACATTGGTTCCGCTTGCTTCACACATTTGTGCAGATAAGAAAGTACTTTTGGCCCTGGCTGGTGTGGCTCAGTGGATTGAGTGCCGGCCTGCGAACCATAAGGTCACTGGTTCTATTCCCAGTCAGGGCCCATGTCTGGGTTGTGGGCCAGGTCCCCACTAGGGGGTGCACAAGAGGCAACCACACATTGATCTTTCTCTCCCTTTCTCCCTCCCTTTTCCTCTCTCTAAAAATAAATAAAATCTTTAAAAAAAGAAAGTACTTTTGTTGTGATTTAAATAATAGTATTGTCTGTAAACAACTGGGAGTACCTTTTTCAGTATTAAAAATAAAAACCTTAGTTGACTTTCAAAATATTTTCAAGACAGTAAGAATACCTGCAGACTGGTATGAACTGAGTATGTAATTACAGGGAGTTTGCACAAGAACAGAATGTAGATCAGCTTTGGATGTCTTTTTGAGGGTTGAAGAGTTTGGAGTGGATTTACTGGGAGGTGAAAGGTGTGAGCTGGCAGCACAGTCAGGAGGGATGTGCAGGGAGGTTTGTGCAGAACCTGTTGTGTTCAGCAAGAGACAGCAGGGTGGAGGTGTGCATAGAGGTCACAATGCCTCCTGCTCCCCAACCCCCTTCTCCTCTCTCTCCCATTGCTCCACTCTCATCTCTGTCTACAGTGTCTTCTTTCCTTCTCTGTGTGGCTGAATCCTGCCCTCTCTTTATATCCTAGTTCAGGTTCTCTTTTTTCCATGCAAGTTTTTCCTGCTGACTATTGCCTATATTTTAATCTCTTCCTACCCTGAAATCTTTCCTTCCTTCCAAAAAAAGACTTCTGGTCTGTCCCAGGTGTAAGCACTTTTGTTTATTGTCTTTTTTAAAGCTTTTCACCTATCTCTAGTGAGATTGGCAGCTTCTCGAGGCCAGGGACTAAGTCCTCCTCTTGTATGCTTCTTAAACCCTAGGACAGTGTTGGGAATAGTTTAAGCACCTAATAAATATTTGTGATTGTGGCAGTCTATCCATTAACTCTTGTAATGTATGAGAGAGGAATCTTGCTTTCCATTTTTTGCCTCTTTCCATTACCCACCTTACCAAATACATACAGCTTCCCTTTCTTCTTGCAGAAAATCTGTAGTGATCAATGAGAAAAATCATTTCTTAGAGACTGGACGGGGTGAGCTGGGACTGGAAACTAGATCTTTCGATTCCAGAGGCTGAGTTCTTTCTGCTGTGGTGCAGTGTTAGCTCCCTAAGTCAGCTGATGTCTTAGAATTGCCCAAGGCTTCCCCGTTGCCTTTAGAATGAAGTCCAGGTTTCCTGGGCGTGGAAGACAAGCCAGCAGCAGCTCAGCTCCGCCCCACCTTGCCAGCCCATGCTCAGACACTCCCCTCTGCTGTGTCTCGGGGGCCACTTCTTATATTTCAGAGAGGGGGAGGCCGGGGAAGGTAGGAGTGGACAGAAAAGAGCGTCTGCTTCGTTTGACCTGCTGAAATGCTGTTACTTTTATTTGATTTTCCTTACTATGTAATGTACGATTATATAAAAAACTTCATGTGTAAAAAACTATGTATAAAGTCCCTGTGAGTTACTAATCATCATCATTAAGCATCCATCTGTGAGCCCATCACTCAACTTAAGAATTCAACTGTGAGCTGGTGTGGCTCAGTGGATTGAGTGCCGGTCTGTGAACCAAAGGGTTGCAGGTTCAATTCCCAGTCATGGCACATTTGTGGGCAAAGTGCCCAGTAGGGGGGCCAGTGAGAGGCAACCACACGTTGGTGTTTCTCTTCCTCTTTTTCTCCCCCTCTTCCCCTCTCTCTAAGAAATAAAATAAAAATAAAATCTTAAAAAACAAAAATAAAAAATTCAGCTGTTACCGATGCTAGTGAAGTTCCCTGTGTGCCCCCACCTTGTTCTGTAGAGCAGGTGGGTTTTACCACATGCCGCCTCACCCGTTTTCTCCAGAAAAGGCTGTTGGTAAGGGGCCTTTTCTTGAGGTAAGACTGCCTCCGCCCCAGGACTGCTGAGGTAAGGCCTGATTGCCATTTGGCCTTGTCCCCACATTTGCCTCTATGCCAGGGCTTGCTGGCGGAGGAGGTCTTGACGCTGAGTGGGATCTCTGTCCCTGCAGGTCAGACCGGGAAGCTGATGTATGTGATGCACAACTCAGAGTACCCTTTGAGCTGCTTCGCCCTCTTTGAGAATGGCCCTTGTCTCATTGCCGACACCAACTTTGATGTGCTCATGGTGAAGCTCAAGGGCTTCTTCCAGAGTGCCAAGGCCAGCAAGATTGAGACCCGGGGTACCCGTTACCAGTACTGTGACTTCCTAGTGAAGGTGGGCACGGTCACAATGGGACCCAGTGCCCGAGGCATCTCTGTAGAGGTAAGACCTTGGTGAAACACAGGAGCACGGTGTGTGCAGAAGGGGCTGCTCGGCAAAGGGCTCTGCAGATTCCCACGGCCCTCTGTGTGCACACAGGTGTTCGTGCCTACCTGGTCCCTGTCTCCAGCGCACAGCATCTCTACCCGCTCTGCCCCCTGCACCTTTTGACCTTTCTTTAATCATCTGGGACTCTATCTAGCCCAGGATGGGAATGGGAAGCTGGGTTCACCGCAGGTAGAATAGGAAGGCTGGCTTGCTGGAGAAGGGAAGGGATAGTCAAAGGAGGCAGGTGAGTTATGATGTGGGGGACCAGTCACCTCCCACAGGAAGGACTGGAGCAGACCAGGGTAACTCCTGGGGCAGTTAACTTGGGGGGCAGGTCCATATGCCTCTCCTTAGTATGCTTTAAGGCGAGTCTCAAAAGTTGTGTAGCGAAGATGTACCTTTTCTTTTGCTAGGCTGTTCACCTTCTTTCGTGATGGAAAGGGGGGGTGTGATGACTGTCTTTGAGGGGGTGTGTTAGGACTTCACATCTTCAGTATATACTGAAGAAGGCAAAGAGAGAGTGTGACAGTACCTGGCTTTGGGACCAGTGAGAGTCTACAGTCGACCATGTGTCCCGCACTGTGTGAGATAAAAAAAAAAATAAAGTAAGCAATGGGGCCTGCCTTTTGCAAATTTGTGATTTAGCAAGGCTGAAACACAAACTGGTTTTTTTTTTTTTAAGATTTTATTTATTTTTTGGCAGGGGAAAGGAGGGAGAAAGAGGGAGAGAAACATCAGTGTGTGGTTGCCTCTCACTCGGCCCCTACTGGGGACCTGACCTGCAACCCAGACATGTGCCCTGACTGGGAATCGAACTGGTGACCCTTTGGTTCACAGGTCAGCACTCAATCCACTGAGCCATAGCATCCAGGGCACAAACTTTTTGAAGCTGGTCTATAATAAATGCCATGAAGGAGGCACAGACTGCTCTGGGGATTCAGGCCAGTGAGGGCACTGCTGACTCGGGGGATTGCGATGCCTCCTCCAGGACTAGCATGAAGGAGGGGCTTCAAACGCAGGGACGTGGGGAGAGCTAAGCATCCCTAAAAAGCACCTCTGGTGGAAAAAGGGCATTAGTGGTAATTACTGCTCTGCAGCTCCAGGGTCCTCGAGGACCGAGATTTCCTGACTCTTTTTTGCACGCGACACACCTTGTATTGGCTGAGACCCATCGGGGACCCACAGTTTATCCTCCACATTTCCAGCTTTATAGTCTCGCACACCCCAGATGTTCCTTTCCTGTTTCTCCTCCAGGTTCCCGGTGATTTCCCCCTGCTATCTCTCCAGTGACAAATTAAGAGAGAGGAATGACAAAGCTGAAGGTGTATCCTTTGGCCCCTGCTGCATTGGTCAGGAAATTAGTTCTTAGGGTTGGAGCCGGCTGGGTTTACCTGGGGAATAATGTTTGGCCTTGAAGAGGCTTATGAGCATGTTTGTCTGCTTTGCGTTCTGCTCATCCCCAGCATACACATGCTTTCTCCCGCTCTTTGTTTTCTTAACATTTTCCTGAGCTCTCCTTGAATCTTTCAGCATGGTAGGGATTATACAGTTCTGAGAAAATCCAAGGGGGCCCAGATTCACCTTTGCATCTGTGGGCAGGGCTGAGGGTTGGTAACTCCAAGATGAGAATTTCAAAGACGGCCTAAAGGGAGTGGTGGTGGTGCAGAAAATCCCTGGGGTTTGGGCTGACTATTTCCTGTGCGGCAGCACTGTGCTAGAAGGTGCGAGTCTTTGGCCTGGGGCTGGGGAACATGGAAGCAGAGGTAAGAGGTGCAAGGGAAGCAGAAGCCCTCATCCTTGCCTACATTCACCCTCATTCTTTGTTCCTTTGGTCCCCAGGTGGAGTATGGCCCCTGTGTGGTAGCTAGCGACTGCTGGAGCCTGCTGCTCGAGTTCCTACAGAGTTTTCTAGGCAGCCACACTCCAGGGGCCCCCACAGTGTTTGGCAACAGACATGACACGGTCTACGGCCCCGCAGATACCATGGTCCAGTACATGGAGCTCTTCAACAAGATTCGCAAGCAGCAGCAGGTGCCGGTGGCTGGGATTCGTTAGGGAGCTCTGTCACCAGAGGCCTCCAGAGGAGGAGCAGGGGCCACACCCTCAGGCCCCCGAGCCCCAGAAACCCAGGGCAGACTTGGAGGCCTCTCTCCCTCTCCAGTTCCCAACTATGGCTTTTGTTCCGGGGCTCTGGACTGTTCGCCCCTGACCCTCACACACAGCCCCCCGATTTCACCCTACGCCGTACTGGACTTGGCCTGTCCTCAAGAATGGTAACTATGAAGAGTGGAGAAGCTGGGCGCTTTCCTGCTGTAGGGGAAAAGGTAGGACAGTGGTGTCCCTGCCTAGTGATGGTGGGGCAAGTAGGCTGTCTCCAGCTGTTGTAGGTGTGGCCTAGCCACGGTGGACAGGCTGCATTTCATGTCTGGGCTGTGCTGTAATAAAGGCCTTTTCCGCTGCTCAAAGGATGCGGCTACACCTCTCCTGGAGAAGGAGTAGGCGGCCACCTTGTTTTATGGATGTCATTTTCTGACCTGTGTGTGGAAGTGAATTGTGAGTTGACTTTTCTAGGTTGTTGCCTGAGTCCTTTGAAGTCTGTCTCTCTGACGCCTTTCAGTTCTGTTGTGAATTATGTGAGGCCACAGGCCAAGCCACTATAGCAAAGAGAACCCAGCAGAAATTTCATTTTCCCTCTTCTAATAGTACAGAGGTAGTCAGATGGTCCAGGGCAGATTGAACTGTACAGAGTCATCAGGAATTCGGTTTCTCTTTATCTTGTTGTGCAGCCACCCCCAGGTTGTTGTCCTTGCCGCAGGGTCAAAGCAGACTCATCAGCTCCGTGTCCACATTCCACTGGGGAAAGAGGGAAAAAGTAGTTTCTTTTTTGAAGGATGTGACCTGGAGTTGCTCAAACCACTATGGCCACGCTTTGTGGAAAGGGACACTGGGACATAGAGCCTCTTATTTGGGTAGTCACGTGCCCAGTCAAAACCCAGGGGCTTCTGTGACTGAAGGATGGAGGAGAAAATGGATGCAAGGGTCCAGTTAGTGGCCTCCGATACTTGGAGCTCAGTGGACGTGCCCAGGAGTGCTCTTGGCTGTTATTTTGCAGTTAGCGCCCCCTGTAACTAGGCCCTTTGTTTATGAACTGGATTGGGACGAGGCCGATGCCAGAGCCCCTTTCAATTTAGCTGGATGAGTCGTGCCAGGAAGTCAGGTCCGAACCCCTGGCCTAAGTCTCAGCATCTAGGCCTCTCCAGTTCTCATGAACCCAGAGCTTAGCATTGGTACAGTTAACCTGGTACTGGCACTGCGCTCAGGTTTCCCGAGTTCTTTCTCCTCGTCTCATTTGAGCCTCCGAGCTGTGCGTTTGACGTGCATTGCCTGCCTGGCCCATTCCTGCTGCCACGTGTTTGGTCAGCCAACACGGAGATGCACGGTCGGGGGTGGTCTCAGGAAACGTGTCACTGTGCGTACTGCTGTACCGTCCTCACCGACACCGTCCCTTGTTGAAGGCACCTAGAGGGAGATTGTTTTCAGACATAAGGGCCCTACACCAAGAGTCTGATACTGGTCATGTTTCCCTTTTAGCTTTGGCTGGCAGGAAGCTCAGTTCCACTTTATAACTGCAGGACCTGTCATCTGCATTTTTTGTTCTCACTTTCCCCTTGTTTCCTTGTTTATGTTATATTGAAAATGAGGTGTTTTCAGATATCATTACACACAATAAAATGCACAGACCTAATAATGTTTTTGGCCTTCTGATTTGTGTTGGCTGTTACCCAGATTTATCGGTTTGTATTTTTCTGTAGCTGCCTTCAGTCCTATGAGATGAGACGGCATTTTGAACGTAACGTGTTCCTGATAATATATGGAGATTGAATGTGGTAAATTTGATTCTAGACTTACGCATTGTAAGGAGGGATTCTGTTCCCTAAAGCCTAAAAAACAACATAAACTCCCTAACTGTACTTCGCCTTTCCCGTTACTTGAGTGTGCGTTTGACCAGCTCTAAGTCCAGTGAACCCCCGATCTAGATTTAAGAACTGCCGCTTTAGGTGCTTTTACCCACGCCTGTCCTCTGTGTCAGTTAAAGAAAGTTTACCACTGAAGAAGTCAGGTAATGCAGTACATTTTAACAAATATGCCTCCACTTGCAAAACTGCCAGAGCAGAGCCGGGAACTAGTGAGAAGGGCCCAAATGTCCTCCAGCTTTTGTGTGCAAGTCTGAACGGGGCTTTCAGGAGTATTCTAGGGTTGTCAGCATACACATTCTTGTAGTTCAGACTGAGTGAAAGCTGAGGAGCAAATGCATACATTTAAGGAAAAATGGCATGATTATCCTCGTTTTAAAAATGAAAAAAACTTAGGCGGGTTTGCTAAATGGAGATGCCATATGTTTTGGATTCCAGTCTCATGCTCTTCCTTCTGCACTAGACTGTCTTCTACCCAGCTTCCTTTGCTTCCAAATGTGGTAGCTCTTTCCCTGTCTGTAGCTACCCCCAAAAGAGCAGAAGCTGGGAAATTTCTGGGACCCTGATAACAAGTCACCTTGGTGTGGGTACCTTTGCCAGAGCCACATAGAAATCTGCCCACCCTGACTGTCAGAGCAAGACGGGGAAGCTGCAGGGCCCATCCAGCTCCCCCTCGCTGTAAGATGGGGAGCGGTGGCTCTCGGCGAGGTTGTGCCTGGAGGTGAGGCTGGAATCAGGAGCAGACTTCACAGCCAGGGCCCTGGCGTGCAGGTCTGGCACCTGGGCCTCTGTGTGGTGCCAGGTGATTGCGAATGGAGTGTGAAAAACGTCTGTACTTTAGCGCTTCTGTCTTATTCTAATGTATATTAAAGAAAAATATAACCAGTTCTTTATTCCTTAGGATGAGGGTTTTTGAAAAAGAGTCCATTTAAAGACAACTGTGAAGTTGTAGTCGGGTAACACCTGGAAATGGCAAAACCTGTGGAGGCAGGAGGCAAATACTGGGATTTGGGAAAACACTGTATTCTGCTTTGTGTCTAGTCCATTTCTCGTACCCACTGGCGGCTCCTGCTCTGCCTGTCCTGTGCTGTTCTGGTTCCCTGTGCACCTGGTCCGTGCTGCGTCCGCTTGCTTTCCTCCCCACCAGCGGGCCTCCCCACCCAGCGTGTCCCCTATTCGCTCCTGAGGCTTTAGCATGAGGTAGTGAAAGTTTTATCTTCAAATCCTGGCAGGTAAGAGGAGTGGTTAGAAATGTCCACTTAAACATGTCTTCAGATTTTGAAAGTTGAGGCTCTTTAAGAACTATGTAGGAAGGGCTATAGGCTGAATGGGTTGAGGACATTCACAGGTCCAGAGCCATGCAGGACTGATATGTATGGTCTTTCTGTCTCCAAGCCCACACCTGTAACTCCTGGCACTGCTTTTCCCTTGCCACAGCCTCCCTCCCCATATCTGCTGCTCTCTGGGCGTCTTGGGCTGCAGACACTGGTTACAAGTGCCCTGTGGAGTGGCTGAAATAGATTGTAGTACAAGTTGGGTCCTCTCCTAGGGGGCGGTGTCGTTGACCTTTGAGCAGTCACTTCTTGGGGGGGTGGACTTTCCCCAAGGTGAGATTCTGTCATCATGTAGAGCATTCCAAATTCAGTCTCTTGGGTTAGAAGGGACCTTGAGGTCAGCTAGTTTGACTATCAGTGCTGACATCTTTGCTCGATCCCTCCTGGAGGTCTTGCAGCCTTAACTTGGCCTCATCCACTGCAATCCCTTCCCTGTGTATTTCATCCCTTTTCTTACTAACTTTTAAGACAAAAATCAAAACAAAACATACCTGCCCTTTCCCTCCCAGACAAGCCTGTGGGGAGAGTCTTGTGCTTAAGGAGGGAGTTTGTTGTAGTTGGTGCTGGAGTATGCAGGGACTACGACTCTAAAGCAGGGGTTCCAACATTCCCACAGGTCATCAGCCCCCAAGGGGAGACTCGAGGCTTAAAATGCCCTGCAGCTGGACACAGTTGTGTGGATATGCCCAGTTTTGGGAGAAGGGGATTTACAGTGCTCATTGGAGTTGTGGCAAAGGTTTGTGATTCAAACACTGATTCCCGGAAGGGAGACAGCAGGAGGACAAAAATAAAGCAGGGGCGAGATACGCCCAGCTGGCTCATCAGGAGCCAGACCTTGCCGTGCCCTTCGACACCTCGTCTGGGGTTCTCTCCAGCGAATTTCCTCCTTCACTTTGTAGTCCTTCGGGCCTTTCTTTCAGTTTCTTGGAAGCTGGACCGTTTTATTGCTCTTGTCCTTCCTATAGGTTCCCCCTTCTCTTGTATCTTTATACACATCCACAGAGCCTTTTAGAAATGCGTGGGAGTAAATATGATGAAGCAATCTTTATGGCTTTCTGGTTGGCCCCAGAAGTTACTCTTCCATGATGATACACTCCGTGGGATCTGAAAATTATTCTGGTGTGGTAGAATTTGGCATAATGAGTATATTTTCTCATAAGGAGGTGATTGCTGAGGTAGAGAAATAGTTCCTACTCCCTGTGATGAAATTAGCAGGTTAAAAAAAATTCTTGGAACTATTAGGGCAAAGATTCCTAATTCTCTTTTATTCTCTGTTCTGTTTCCCAACACATTCCTGCCCCATCGGATGGCATAGACCTGTTTTAAGGTTAAAAATCTTTTGCCATGACAATTCCTCTGAGGCAGCCTAAAGAGGAAGCGAACATGTGTTCGGAGACAGATGGCGGGTGCTAGCCATAGTACTGTCTCTAACTTGCCTCGCAACATCAGTCAAGTTGGCCTTTCTGGGTCTCCTCTGTAAAGTGGGAATAATGATGCTTATTTGTCGATAAGGACATGCTGTCTCTGTTCTTCTCTTGCATCTCTCTCTTTTTTTTTAAAGATTTTATTTATTTATTTTTAGAGAGAGGGGAAGGGAGGCAGAAAGAGAGGGAGAGAAACATTGATGTGTGAGAGATACATCGATCAGTTGCCTCTTGTATGCTCCCAACTGGGGACTTGGCCCACAACCCAGGCATGTGCCCTGACTGGGAATCGAACTGGTGACCTTTCCTGTTTGCAGGCCAGCCCTCAGTCCGCTGAGCCACACCAGCCAGGGCTGCACTTGCATCTTTTAAGTGGTGCTGAAGGTATTGATGTTTGCTTAGGATGTTTAAGATGGGAGGTTATGCGGTCATTACTGCTCAGTAGCAGGTTAAAACTGTCCGGTGCAGTGTTGTTTTAATAGAACACAAGCAGTGTGAGAGGTTCCAGAGAACATAGTTGTTGTATAGGGTTTTTTTGTAACCAGATTAGTGAACGCAGTTCTGTGGACCATCTCTTATTCATAGTGGTGAAATTTTACTTGTTCTCCTATAAACTAAAGGGTCTGGGCTTCAAAAAAAAAAGAAGTGGGGTACAAATGACTATATCTTTTCTGTGGAGCACATCCATTCCTGTTTCCCCGCACTCCCGGGCCTTTGTTATGGCTGTCTCTGACCCGTTTTTGTTTTTTTAATGCCATGTGTATCATGATTGCACTTGTAACCAGTCGTGTCTTTAAAGAAAGCTCAGTGTTCTGATTCTATTTTCCATTCCTCATTGATGAACTGTCTCAGCTCTTGACTCTGAAGCTACAATAAAACCTTTTGTTTGCTACCCTGCATGGTTGTTTCATATTTGAATTATCAAAAACAGCCTTCTTGTTATTCTTTCTGCTTTCACCTACTACACAATTCTCAAACGTTTTGGTCTCGGGACTCCTCGGTGCTCTTAAAAATTACTAAGTACCCCAAAGAGCTTTTGTTTATGTAGGTTACATCTGTTGACATTTACCTTCATAAAAATTTATAGTGAAAAGATGAAAGTATTTAATTCATTTAAAGGTAACAATAAACCTATCACATGTTAACATAAATAAATTATTTAATGAAAAGTAACTGTTTAAAAAAATTCAGTCAGAAGAGTGCCCTTGTTTTATATTTTTTGTAAATCTCTTGAATGTCTGGCATAATAGAAGAGAGTGAATTCTCGTATCTTTTTCTGCATTCAATCTGTCGTTTTGGTTGAAGGATATGAAGAAAGTCCAACCTCACATAGATGTGTAGTTGGAAAAGGGGAGGGGTGTATTAATCTTTTCAGATAATCGTGGGTAGTCTTTGATACTACATCACAGTTCCCTAGAGGTTAGTTGTAATGTGGAATCTCAAACTCAGTGAACTTTTTGTATTCTGTTATATTAACATTTATTGGTTTATTTTGCACTTTGAAGGGATCTTTTACTGAGGAGGCCTGATTTTCCGTAGCATCATGTATTGGTCATTTGGAAAATACTACAGATCTTTTAAATGTCGACATACATTTTATCATACAATATCAAAAAATTGTATTTGTTAATGTCACCACCAATCTCATCAGAAAAGTCTTGGGAAGCTGTTAAGCTCCCAATGGTGGATATAAGTTTTCAAAAGTGAAGTTCTGCTTGAGAGCTTGAGTTTGATCATTGCTAACAAATGCTGTAAAGCTCACGTTGTTTATTTTTGAGAAAATAGCTGTCAGAGACCTGAATCAGTTTTTCTGTTAGCTGTTCTTTCAAGTAAAAGTGGTATTCCACCAAGAAAAATTTCTAATTCAGCGCAAAATGCAGAGAAATTGCACAAGTGCTCTTCCTCCAGGAAAACATTGTACTTAGGTAAGGAACAGAAGTGCTTTATGCAGACATCCAAAGAATAGCACTACTGAAAACGTGTGTACTTAAATAAAACAGATAATGTTTAGTGCTTCCTCAAGGGCTTCCGTAAGTAGAAGAGGTATTTTTTTTTCCCGGGAATGGGTAGCAGTGAAGAATGAATAACCCTTATTGCTAGTACGATTTAGTGCCATTGCCTTGATGTGTGCTAAAGCAGTAACAGTTTTACGTGTCATTACTTTTGCATCATCAGTGCAAACGTCATCACAGTGACAAGGGCAAATAAAATCTTACTATGAAAGTAGTTTTGATCTGGGACCCCCTGGAAAGGGTCTCAGGGAACCCAAGGGCTCCACAGGCTACACTTGGAAACCACTGATTTACTACATGCTCACAGTGCTGAGACTCCTTCCCCCCTAAATTGCTAATCGGAGGTCATCCCTTCCTTCAAAAGTCTTAAGTGTCTCCAAAATCCTTCACTCGGCGAAAGCACCTAGTATGTGTCGGACTCTTTGTCAGGGAATTAACATAGAATAAGATAATGTACAACCTTTATTCTACAAGAAATTTCTTGGGTGGTTTGGGGACCAAGGGGATAAAATAGATAATTAAGGAGTTATCAAGTAAGATAAAGAATAACGTTAATGGTGATAGACAACAAAGGGAATGCTGAATTTTAGCTCAAACTCTTTTAACTCTTGAATCACATGACAAATCCTTACCAGGTCTTCTGCCATCAAATCTCTTGTTAATTACCTTTGGAAATGTTTTCATGCCTAATTGCGCTTGGCTCCAGGCATTGTAGCTATACACGCACATGCTGTTCCCCCCTTGTTTTATTGTTCTTTGGCTTTTGTGCTTCTCTATTTCACATTTACAAGTGTGTAGCCTTGAGTCAGTATAGCTGATAACGCATATGTTTATTTTTAACTTGTCCTTATATTTAAATATAAGCCTTTACCTGCTTTAGCCACGTGTTGGGTGATGTAATAGTGTTGGTCTTATTTTGGGTAACAGAAAACCCCCACTCCTACCCCCTGCCCCACAAGTTATGTCAGGACAATGTACCCAAGAGGCTTCCCAGGAAGGAAACTTTCTTGAGACAGAGAAGACTTGCAGAAATAGCCGCCGTTCTGTTTCCCTGTGATTTCTCTCAATCCCCAGCATCTGCAAAACGTCTTCAGTTTAAGGTCAAGCCTCTTCCTTGGGGGGATTTCCATAAAACAGCTGAATCCCGCTTGGGTCATCAGTGGCAAAAGTCAGACACGTGCTCACTCCTCCGGGAGCCAATAGTAACTTTTGCAAACGCAGCCTCAGGAAACCCCACCGCTTGCAGGCTGCCTGCTTTCGAACCAATGACAGTTAAAACTAAGTCTTTTAACAGAACGAAACGTAAACATAGATGGGATAGTGAGAAAGGCTTTACCCCTTGGCCGTGGTTAGAGATGTCGAGGTCCAAAAGAGTGGGGGAAACTAATGTAAAATTCCTTTTCTGTTCCGAGGCTAAAGGGGCTGCTGAGAAGGGAGCGGAGATGGGCTCGGGAGAGAGTCTCTGGCCCTTTAAGAAGGAGGGACAGACAGAAGATTCGGTACCTTAAGAATCTCTTTGTCTGGAAACCTCCTTATTTACTTTCCTGTGCTTCAACCAAACTTCGGCCCGCGATTCACAACGCCCCTCTACGCCGCCGCCCGTTACGCCAGGCTCGAGTTGGCCTCGCGTTTGTGGCTGACCCTAAACTTTGCGCCCGTGGCGCGAACCCTGGCAGCGGATAACGTTACCGGGGTCGGGGCCCAGCGCTGCGCCGTTGGCGCAATGCGGGGCCCAGGGGCGGGGCTTAGGGGGCGGGGCTCAGGCAGCTGGCCTACGGGCGATCAGGGGGCGTGGCCGAGTTCGGTTGTCTCGCGCCCTGGTGACAGCTCGCGCGTGCTGATGATGGCGGTAAATAGAGGGGGGGTCAGTGGAGGGGGCGGAGTGGGGGGGGAAGCAGTGAAGGGGGTAGCTCCAGGGGGTGGGGGGACAGGGACGGGGACCAGGGAGGACTCGGCGGCAAGGGAGCCCGTTCAGAGCCTCGGAGGCGGGGACAGGAATCTCCGGCACCCTGGCCCTCCCCCTTAAAGAAGCAAAATCCTCACACACCGGGTGAGGGGCGACAAAGGCAGCGCGCGCCGCACGGGCGGGAGGAGCGGCGGCAGGGGGCGGGACCGCGGCGCCGGCGGGCTGGGGGCGCCCGAGGCGGGGGGCCGGCGGGAGGCGAGAGCCGGCAGTCCGGGCGCGCCGGCGCTCGATTTTGGCGGGGTGGGCGACGGCAGGGTTTGGGTAAAAGCTTAGAGGAGAAGAGAAGGAAAGCTTGGGGGGCGGTTGCGGGGAACGGGCTGAGGACGAGATGAGGATTAAGGGGAGAAAGGGTTAGAAGGCAAGAGAAGAAGCCAGCCGAGGAGGTAGGACGGAGGCAAAAACCAGGGTGGGTGTTCAGGAAGCCGAGCCGGGAATGAGATTAGGAAGACCGAGGCTTGGAAGAGGGATCCCGGGGTTAGGTGCAAGAGCGAGGATTTGAAAGGGAAAGCTTTGCAGAGGATGGTAGTAGGGTGAGGGGTCCTGGGGTGAGAGTTGGAAAGTGGGCAGCAAGGAGGGGCAGAGCGGGGGTAATAGTTAGGAGCAGAGGAGAGAGAGTGATTAAGAGCTAGACGTGACAAGGGTGTGAACTAGTGCAGAGCGAGATGAGCTGAAGGACTAGGGCTGGCGGTGGGGTGGGAATGCGAGGTTCTGAGACGGGTATGGGCTGGTGGGCAATGGGGGTAAATTTTAGAAAGTGAGACAGGGTGAACGGTACACTGGACTAGGACCAGGTGGAGTTAGTAATAAGAGCGTAGTGGAAGGGAGGGGTGAAAGGACAGGCATGCGATAGGACGTTTATAGGACAATTTGAGAACCAGAAAAGCTGAAGGGAAAGGAGAGCAAGGGTGTAAGAAGTGCTGGCGGTGTGGGACAGGTGAACTGGGGAATTGTAGTAACTGACGAGCTTCAGCAAGACCCAAGGTAAAAGCTGGGAGGTGAAGAGACAGGGCTGAAAGCGGAGGCTGAAGGGAGTAAGGCAGAGATGGGCCCCGGGATTTAAAGGATGAGATGGGGAGGAAGGGAAGAGAACAGGGTTAAGGGAAGTCAGGGGAGTCCTGGTGGGTGCAGAACTGGGGCAGACTGCAGGAGTGGGAATCAGATGTGCGTGATATGGGGAGGTCCTCCAGAAGGTCTGCGTGGATGAGGGCACTTGCTGTAGTGAAGGATCGAGTGCAGGGAGCCTTTGGTGCAGAAGAGGAGGAACCATGGTGAGTGAAAAGAGACCTAGAGACAGGGGTAAAAACTGAGAAGTAAGGTGGGAGGGTGCAGGAAACGAGTTCTTTGTTGAGAAGAGAACTGTGTTGAAACTGTGAGTCCTTTTGTCCATAAATGTAGGAAATTCCAGAAACCTCTTTCTTCAAGGAATCTTGAACCTGTTTCTACCTTTCATTGCTTTTACTTCGACTTTTACGTCCACTTTGAAAAGATGAGACCCATTTTGATTTGGTTTTGTTCTTGCCTGCATGGTAAAGCATCAACGCAGTGCTGAAAACCAGTTCACTTCACTAGGGTTGTGATCCTAGGAGAGTGGGGTGTATTTTTCACGATGTGGCTGTGCCAGTGTAGTGTGATAGTGCTGTGTTGTCACAGTGTTGTCCCCGAGAAGTGCTGGGCAGGCAGGGTGCTTTATCCACAGCACCCTGGTTTTGTGTTTCAACCAAGAGCCTGCTGTTACTGAGATAAACCTGAAGATCTTTTTGTTTTGATAATCAACCAGATTTCTGCCTAGTTGTGTTTGGTGGCTGGAGAATACTGAGAAATCATTTCAGAGAAAAGCAAATAACCAACCAGGGAAGTTTGCTGGGGAAGAGATTTAGATTTAAATCAGGGCTGCAAGGGCTTTGAGTTCCCAAGCTGCCTTTAGCTTTGTGTGGGACATTTCATACTGGAGTAGGTAACTCACCCACTTAGCAAAATGGAATAAAGAAAGGGAGATTTGTAGAATAGTGGAGGATTTTGGAGTGGGATTTATCATTCAGGTTAAATAATGAATTTATGAATGATTTTGATCGGGGGAAAAGCCGCTACGAGGGAATGCAAGCTGGGGCTTGGACAGCTCCGCTTCCTCTCCTGTTTTGTAGGTGTGAGGAAGGAAGGCCATATTAATATTAATTTTCTAGAAGCTTTTGATTTTTAAGACACTTTTAGAAATTGAAAATAAGGAATTTGGGACAAAATTTAGGTTATTCTTCCTGAGTATGCATTTGGATGATTTTTTATTCTGAAGCTTTTACATTTAGCTAAGAATGTGAACAATTGTACTTTGCATTTGATGGTGCCCAAGGATAGGATATAATTTACCTAGGGAAAAAATGCAAACTGTTCTTGGTAATCTTATTTGAGGTTATTTCATTAGTGTACATTCAGATACACAAAGATACTTTTTTTCAAAGTGGTGTAAATTTTGGATTGCCACTGTTTTGTGGGTGTTTGTATAAAAGCAGGTTGAAGGCATTTGTAACAGCAAAGATTGCATTTTGATTCGTGTATATCAGAAATACTGGTTGTCAATACATACAAATAATTTGGAATCTTAATTCTGAGTGCAGCTGTGAACTGTATTCGTGGATTCTAGATTCTTTAAGCAGGCACTCAAGGTGATTAGATTGATTTACCAGTTTAACAGAGGATTTTTTAAAATGACTACTTCTGCTGCTAAGTTAAGGGGGTTAGTCTGAAATATTAACTTCCATGTTGAAGAGTAACTTTGGTATAAGTTGTGTGTTTCTGTGGGATGTGTGTGCATATTTTTTCCTTGCAGATGTGTTTGGGCTGGAATTACTACTAGGTGGTGTTCTGTGTTTGGTATTGCCATTTTAATAGTGTAATTGTTTCATAGTTGGTGTTCTTATATAAGTTATTTTAGACTTACTGATATCGATAAGGAAGAAAATACAAGCTATAAGATTAAGCAAGGGAAAGATCTGTTTCAGCCCTGTCTTTTTTTCCCACATGCTGCCATAGTGTGCTAAGTCATCAACTGTCTGTGAATCGTTGGGACTTAGTTGATATTCCTAAAACTGAAAATGGATGATCTTTTGGTTCAACTAATACTATTTACCAGTAAGGACTCCAGTGATAAATTTAAGCTTTATTTTCCTTTGTTCATCAAGTACAATTCTACTCAATTTAACTTTATTTTGTTTGTCATATTATTTGCTAAGCAAAAACTTTTAAGTTTTATGTTTTCAGATTTGAATAAGTAGGTTGTATATAATTAAATGTTTTTCTGGTTAATCGTAGATTCTTTGGATGGGACGAAACCTTGAAAGGACCTGTAGTTTACCCTGCAACTTCAGACAATATCCCATTTAAATTATCCCAGGTAGATGAAAATTTATGCTATTTTTGTAAATGTTCAGAGGTAGTGCAGGAACCTTTGCAAGTCATCTTTTCCAGCATTTAGTTATTTTCTGTATAAGGACCAGCACACGCTTCATGCTATATCTGTATTTATTCTCTTACTCCCTTCTCAGTTTTTGAGTAAAAATATTGGCTTACTGTAGAATATTAAGAAGATGCCAGTTCTTCATAAACTTAATAGGAGTAGCTGTCGTGTATAGTGCTTTTGTGTCAGACACGGTTGTAAACTGTTTGCAGATTTTAACTCATTTACTCCTCACACCCGTCCTGAGCTCGGCGCTGTTCCCCTTCCCATTTTACCTGTGAAGAAATAGAGGCTCCTTGAGATTAAGTGATTCTCCCAAGGTTATACTCAGACATTTTATTTGTACTAGAAGACAACTGATAATCTTTTATTCTAAATAATACTTGGGGTTTTTTTGTCAAGTAGTAACTAAATGATTTATTTGTTTATTCATTTATTTGTAGTTTTTTTTAAATAAGGGAAGCATGAGGAATAGGATTTGAACCTTGGCATTTTGCTGGCAAAGCCTATACTCAGATTCATTGTGCCCTGTGTGGTGTTACATCTACTTGGCTGTTGTGAAGTCATCCTTTACTCTGCTCTTCTCCAGATTAAACGGTGCTGGTTTATTTTAATCCTTTAATTGGTCCTGTTTGTCAGTACTTAAATGATCGCCGCAGTGGTTCTGTTATTAACTGTTTCTCGGGTCCTTTCTGGATAGGGAACCTGGGACAGATCCCTTAAGGTCATGTCTAATGCAAAGATCATGTCAAGGTTCTTAGGGGCTCCTATTTTTTTACTACAAAATTGTATTTACAAAACAAAGTGACCCCAAAACAATAAAAAATGTATAATGGCATTGCAGATTAATGGTTACCTGTCTACCTTTTTAGCTAGAAAAAGACCCTGGTCTTCTCATATACCCTACAGGCTTGTAGTTGAACGATTGTTGCCATTGAGGAAAAATGGAACTCTCAGTGTGGACGTCCATAAGCAATCTCTTTTCAGACTCTTGCAGAGGGTTTACTATCTTCTCTTTGTTCGCCTCTGTAAATAATATACTAAGTACATTTATGCATGCTTTAATTTGGTTGAGTACGTCGATGTACTCATTTTTAAAAAATTAAGACTTTTAAAAAAGATTTTATTTAATTATTTTTTAGAGATAGGGGAAGGGAGGGAGAAAGAGGGAGAGAAACCAGTCAGTTACCCCTCTCACGCCCCCAGCCAGGCACCTGGCCCGGAACGCAGGCATGTGCCCTGACCAGGGAACCAGCTACCTTTCAGATTGTGGGTGATGCCCAGCTCATGGAACACACCAGTCAGGGAAAGCCTTTATATTTTTAGGGCAGTTTTCGGTACACAGCAAAATGAAGGGTGTGGTATAGAGCTTCACCATTCACCCTCTGCCCCCACGCGTGGATAGCCTCCCCCATTACCCACATCCCCCACCAGAGTGGTTCGTCTGATACACTTGAGCCTATCTTTTAGAAAGATAACTGCTAATTAGTGTCTGCTAAGGGTCCAGCGTGAGCGAAGTATGTCAATGGGTTGAAACTCAACAACCCTATGAGAGAACATCTGCTGTTAATACTCCCTATTTTGGGTGTGACTTGACTTTTTTAACAATGTTTCAAACGTATAGAAAAGTTGCAAAAATGGCAGAAGGAACTTCTATATACCCTTATTTAAATTTACCAGTTTTCATTTTGCCCTATTTGCTTTATCATTTTATCGCACTTGAGGGTTTTTTATTAATCATTTTTAAATTGTTATTCTATTATAGTTGTCACAGTTTTCCCCCCTTTGCTGTCCTCTGCCCAACCCTCACTTATTTTTAAAGAAGTAAATTTGAAAAAAAAGGCTGTGTAGGCCTCAAGTTTTGAAAGAGAAGGCAAGAATGTCTTGAGTGGATCAGCAAGTTGGTATGTATTTGACTTAGTCAAACATGTGAAGCAAAGGCATCAGTGGATTTTGTGGTGTTATGGTTTGTTTTCTTCAGTCTGTGCTGAAAAACCTTATTTTACCTGTGAGTGATGAGTTTGTAGGCCCCTCCCGCATCAGCAGAAACTGTCATGTTGTGTCGCTCTGCTGGGGACCTCCCTGGCACTTGGCGCGATGTGCTCACACTTGGGTGGGCCGTCAGGATATGCGATGCATCGGTGTGTGGGTGCCAGCCAGAGCCACAGGGCTGTTCAACGCCATGGCTGAGACATATGTTGAAGATCTTTTTGTAGCTTCAAGGAGTTAGAAAAGATCTTTTTTAAAGATTTTATTTATTCATTTTTAGAGAGAGGAAGGGAGAGACGTAAAGAGAGGGAGAGAAACATCAGATTCTCACACACCCCACCTGGGAACCTGGCCTGCAACCCAGGCACGTGCCCGGACTGGGAATCAAATCTGCCACCTTTCTGTTCGCAGGCCGGCACTCAGTCCACTGAGCTAAGCCAGGGGTGAAAAAGATCTAAGTGCAAAATGTATAAGAACTTTGGTTGCAATTCATACAAATAGCTTTGCCTTATGGTAAGGGAATGAATATAAATATTGTAACATTCTATTACCTTCCCCCAAATAACCTAAATTTGGGGAGTCTTTTTAGTTGTCATATAAGGAGACTTAACCGACCCCTCTCCCCACTGCCACCTTCCAGCTCATCCTCAATCTTTATTATGAAAATGGTAGCCTGTCCTTTCGATAAAGGCGTGACCTGCAGAGTGAGGCCTGTCCGATTTCAGTGAAAGCACTATTATTATCTGTGTCCGACAAATGTAAAATACAGCACTTGGGAGCTTCTCTTCCTTTCCCCCGTTTTCAGTGATCATGAAACTGAGGAAATGTAGCTTCTTGTTAAACCTGATTGTAATAACTAAAAACACTCTGCTTTCATAAGGACGAGAAAATTACAAATTATTCGGGAAGCATTCTTCCCAGTCACGCATTATTGTCTGTGAGGTATGGGCAGTTTTTTAAGCCTGCGATACTGTTCCTTTGCCATTTACATGCTAATAGAAGTCTGAAAAGTACGGCGCTTTTCTGAAATGTTCAGGGCTGTTTTTATTATATGTCACGTTGTAAACAGCGTTCTGTGACAGGTATTTTCTCTCTTTGTCTTCTATTGAGCTAATTAGTGACTTACACTGTAGCAGCATCTCTCCCAGCCTCACTGTGTGAAAACGCCTGCTACCGTGTGCCTTCCATGCAGCCTCGGCTGGCAAATGATTGGGGGCAGATGTTGGTTAGCACATCAGAAGGATCAAGGCTAAAATTTATTTTTATGCTTTTATAGAGATACAGGCTTTTTTGTATATGCCCTGCCCCTTCACCCCTCCCCCCTCCCTTTAAATAAAAATGTTATGACCTCCTGTAATCCGGAGCAACTGTCCTTGATTCAACTTTGGGCTGTTTCTGTTCTGTCCCCACCCCCACCCCATCGTTGTGGGATTTGGGGAGGATTAGCAGGGCCGTCTGGCAGAGTTTAGAGCCCAGAAAGCTGGTCTTCACTGCTCCCTCCCATTGTCAGAATACAGAGCTCTTGTCATTGTCTTTAGGACCCAGCGGTCCTTCTCTTGCTGGGCCCCTTATGTGAGGGGTGGGAGGGCAGCACTGTGGCTAGCAAGTTAGGAAGATGCTTTTAGACACTCGAATCTACCCAAAGGAAGGACAGGCCCTACTTTGCTTCAGCGTTTTCACAATGCAGCTGAGAGTGGCTGAAAGATAATTCATAGCTTGGCTTTAGCACTTTGTCACATTGGTGTTCTGCCCTTTCCTGCCCCTGCTCTATCTTTCAATCTCTGACATGGGAAAGGTGATGTGTGGTATATGTCATGTGCTCACTTGGATAGACCATGTGGATATGTTCAAGAAGCAAGAACTTTGACTTTGAGATAAAGTCCTAAGGGTCAGTTTGTTCAGTGAGGAATATAAGTTTAATTGCGAACTAAAGGAAGGGTAGAGAGGGGTTTGCTGATTTATCAGTTTTGAGCCAAAACCTCTCTGGTATTCTGGATAATTTGTGGTACTTATTTCTGCGGTTTTGGACAGAATAATAAGATCAAAGTCCCCGTTAGAGTTCATTAGAGTCCACCTAACAAAATGTTGCCTGGATGTGGCCACAAAGAAAATCAGGTGAGAAAATGTGTGAACAGCTCTGTTCAGCCATCATTGCTAGTAGCATTATAATCAGAGACCTCCAGCCTTGGGCAGCGCGTCAGCATTCCTGAACAGAAGACACTTCATTTGCGCAAGCGTCCATAGAGTATGTGGGGCTGTGTGTTTTGCTCACATTTACTTCCTTTATTCTCCCTTTTTTCTGTGGTCTAACACAACAACCTATATCAATTGTCCAAATTATTTTGGAAGTTCATGGCTGGATATTAATTAATTAATTACACTCTTGTGTTGTAACATCTAAAAGAGGTTAACGGTCAGATTTTTAAGCAACATATATAAAAGTAAAATATCCAAGTGGACTGATCACATAAAGAGGTATTATGAGTAAGTAAAGGTGAGAAAGTGAACACATGACTATGGAATTGAGTATACTCATTTTTTTTTAAAGATTTTATGTATTTATTGATTTATTTTAGAGAGAAGGGAAGGAAGGGAGAAAGATGGGAGAGAAACACCGATGTGAGAGACATACATTGATTGGTTGCCTCTCACATGCCTTCATCTGGGGACCTGGCCCACAACCCAGGCATGTGCCCTGACCGGGAATCCAACCAGTGACCTCTCGGTTTCCAGGCCGGCACTCAGTCCACTCAGCCACACCAGCCAGGGCCTGAATATACTCTTTTAAAAGAAACATTTCTAAAATGTATAGCATAGTTTGAAGAACTGGTAACAGTGCATTTCACTTGAAAGTTATGTGTACTTTAATGAAGAGATCAAACTCATTTGTGCTTGGCCTCATTGTCTACTCCCTGCTAAAATCCCAAATTGGTTAATTCCCAGTTTCCAGTTACATTGTTAATGTGCTTCTTGAATTCTTTTTTTATCTTCATAGGCAGTTCAGCTTAGCCTATAACTAGTAATAAATTCAAAATCTGTTTTAAGCTATAAATTCAGTAATCCTAATATTTTAAATAAATACAAAATAAAACATATAATTACTACTTTTTGTGTATCAGATTGAAAGATGAAACAAGTTGGTGATAGCCGGTAGTGAATGAGGATGTGGGGAAGTTGAAATTAAGTTTCCTTGGAGGTGAATGTAGCCATGTCTACTGGAATTTAATGTGCATTCCCTGTGACCCAGCAATTCCACTTCTGGCAATTCGTCCTATAAATACATTCATACAATTGCATGAGAACTGTAGTACAAAGTTTTTCTTTATAGCTTGTTTGTTACAGCGAAAAATGAAGTTCCTCAGGGGCTGGTCCACACAGCAGAGCGCCACTAAGCTGGTAAAAACGCAGTGCGCCTCTGTGTCCTGATGGAGAAAGATGTCCGCAATAAAGCTAGTTAAAAGTCACACGATAGGATGATGTTTGTAGACTATCCCTAATTTTGTAAGGTGTGAAGGACTGTCACTGAGGTGTTCCCTTTTGGGGGGAGGAGATAGCCACTTTTTATACTCTAGATGCGTCTATACTGTTTACTTTTCATGAGTATGTGAGGAAGCGGTTAACTGAGAACATCTTTATGGTGGAAACCTCTGTGGCAGTAAGGGGAAAGAGGGAGGAGGCCGGCCAGAGTGCAGAACTGATCCATTCACATGAGAAACACCAGTCATATTTTTGAGTCAGAAATGTCTGGAATGCAGAAAGCGGGAATAGAGTGGAGGTTGAGGCCATTTGGGAGAGGCTTTACAGGTAATAGAAAGAGCCTGCATTTGATTGGTCAGTGATCTATAAACTGGAGATGATAATATTACTTAGTCTGCCCTGAATGGTGTGGCTCAGTGGGTTGGGCATTGTCCCACAAACTGAAGGGTCGCCAGTTCGATTCCCAGTCAGGGCACTTGCCTGGGTTGCAGGCCAGGTCCTCCCTTGGGAGCTGGTGAGAAGCAACCGATTGGTGTTTCTCTCACATTGATGTTTCTCTCTCTGTCTCTCTCTAAAATCAATAAATATATCCTTGTGTGAGGGTTAAAAAAATGTAAAAATACTGAAGAGTCATAATATTAGAGCTCTAATGCATGGTGTCCTACAAGTTGCTATTGGTTTTGTTTACCAATATTGATCGTGTAAGTATATTAACATTTGGGGTTTGTAAAAAAGAGGGGAACAGGTAATTTGGGGAGAAAGCATCATTTTCTGTGCCCACGGGATGCGGAATAGCTGTATCACTTTCCCCCAAATGTGTTAATCAGTTTTGTTAGCAGTGCTGCATAATGAGCATATTAGCTACAACACCTACACTGGCAGCCAGCAGCCGGCTCGTGAAATCCGAGAAAACAGAGATCTGGCGCGAAGTGTTCCTGGGCTGTCGAAATAGCTTTTGCGGGAAAATTACACGGAACAAATAAAGTAGACAGAATTTCTCCAAAAAGAAATAGGTTCATCCCTGAGAGCCATGAGAAAAGGTGTTTTACCTGTAAACTGAGATATGACAATGTAATTGTGTAGGGCTTTAGAGTTCTTTTTGCATTTCAACTTTTCATTTAAGTTTGTCATTTAAAAAAAAACTTCAGGGTATATTTATATTTTATGAAAAAACAAGTGTAAAGTTTTATACTATAAAAATTAAATTCCTCTATTTTAAGAATGATGAATTTCTCACACTGTAATATATACTGTGTTCCAATCAAAATTACTTTCCCCTTCTACTTCCAGTTGAAACATATCTTAAAACATATGAAATATTTTTGAGGATTCTTTAAAAAAATCCTTCAGAAATAATAAGTAAAGTTTATATATAAGCACAGTACTTGGCACTTGAAGTGTTCAATAAATTTTTATTGAATAAATTAATGCATGCATGAATGAAGATATTCTGAATTTGGACTTCATGCTCTGTGATTTGGGCACAGTCTGGCATCGGTGTATAAAGGCCCTCTGTTCAGCCCCCTTCCTGTGCCCAACTTCCTCTCCCACCCCACAAGCACCCTCTCTAATGTATTTGCTATATGTCCTTAATTCTGTATACATCTTTATAAAATACTTAGTGCTTCTTTTGTGTGTATGCACCTTTAATTCCAAAATTCCTCATTATATCACACTACGATAGAATTTGGCTATAGAATTCTCCCTGTAAAAATGCTATAGATCCTGCTCAGTTTTTACTTTTTTTCACTAACTACTGATTTAAGAGCTATGTGTGTTTTTAGATGTACATTTGGCTAATTGGTCCTAACTGCAGTCTCCATGCAGTATTCCATGGTGTGTATCCATTCCCATAGTGATGGGTGCCTAGGCTACCATAAACGGTGCTACCAATCAACAGCCCTGTGCGTGTCTGTCAGGGACTCATTTGAGAATTTCTCTGGGATGCAGACTCAGGAGCGGCACTGTGGCGTCATAAGTATTGTCAAGCTGTTGAATCAGTTTCCATGCCACGGGCATCGTATTCCCCACCACCCCAACACCGGGTATTGTCCACGTTGCTAATTTTTGCCACTTAATGATGTCTCACTTTATATTTTGTGAGTTTGAGCATTTCTTCATATTCTAATTAGCTGTTTCCTTTCTGTGAAGCAGGCATAAAACAATAAACAGTATTTTTTAAAAGGAAAAATCAGTTTTATTTTATTTAATAAAGATTTTATTATTTATTTATTTATTTTTAGAGAGAAGGGAAGAGGGGGGAGAGAGAGGGAGAGAAACATCAATATGTGGTTGCCTCTCACATGCCCCCTACTGGGGATCTGGCCCTCAACCCAGGCATGTGACCTGACTGGGAATCGAACTGGCGACCCTTTGGTTTGTAGGCTGGCATTCAATCCACTGAGCCACATCAGCCAGGGCTAGTATTTTTTTTTAAGCTCGAGGAACTTTTGGTTATGCATTATATTTTGTAAGATGTTAATGTACTTTCTCAAACTTCAAAAAGGGAGAATATCATACTTTATGTAGAAGCTTAAAGTATTGTTTTCTTCCTGATTGTGAGAAATTGTTTTTAAGCATTCAACTTGAAAGCTATAAAGTATGCTACATTGTAATCCACCTGGCTAATCTAGTATCATGGTCTTTTTATTTATGCTGAAAACTGAGAGCAAGTGTTTACCAGAATAGATTTGGTCAGAAGGTGCTTTCTAGCCTATTGGATTTTTAGAAAACCACCCCGGACAAAAATCAATAGGAGATTGTAATGATCCAGACGTTTCCCCCTGTCTACAGTGTCCCAGAAGCCAGAAGACCGAGTAGACGGCAGGCCACACCTCTGCTTGCCGGTCTGCGGGGAACCCGTCACAGGGTTGATAGCTGCACACTCAGCACTCCTGGGCTGTAAGAGATGATCCTAAAGATGATAAGCACGTGCCACGTTACACTCCCAGGTTTTCTGTGAGAGGGCCGCAGGAAACACAGACGTGAAGTGTTCGAGGGTAGAGAAGGTCGTATTCCCTAAGTGAGACGCCACTTCTCGGGGTCAGAGGGAAGGCCGGGCAGCAGTGTCTGTTTGGTGCGCGAGTCCCATTCCTGCTTGTTCGACTTCAGGAAGGCGCGAGTGGGCGACTCCCGCGGCTTTCTCCCTCGTTCCAGGGCATTCGCAGTGCTTGTGCTGTCCTTGCCTGGGGAGCAGTGCGGTTTTTTAGGTGTTTTCATTTCTCACTGAAACGTGATGCAGTCCGTTCGTTCTGTTGACTTAGGTTTAGCATCTGCTTGACTGAGTGGAGAAGGACATTCCATTTGTGACATGATGGACATAGCCGTAAACCATGAACTTCCCCAGTAATGTATGCCGTGGTAAACTTTTTCTTTCATTTTTCTTTTTTTGTTGGTGTTATGGGTATGACTTTTGAGTAAGTATCAGCAAAGCATTTTTTCCTGCTCTTAATTTTTTTTCAAAGTCACACTTTATGCTAATATACAGAGTTTTCTAAATGTTTTGATACTGCTCTGCCTTGAACATTTATTTTTCTCTCATGTTTTTTTCCTCGGAAATCTTGCTTGACAAATCTTATTTTTAGGTGTGATTTTAAAACATCTTTTTAAGACTTTCAAGGGTCTTTTAAAATGTAATATTTTAGGGTGGAAGCAAGGGAGGGGGGTGGGTTTGGCTGGGGTGGGGGAACAATGCAGACAACTGTAATTGAACAACAATAAAATAATTTTAAAAATGTAATATTTATCAGTGCTAACTAACCCTATCCATATATAGCATAAAAAGTGTGCTCCCTGCCTTTCCGCTCTGCAACAATATGCCTTTATGGGCGCCTCCGTTTTCTATCCTTTGAGCTGTTTCTTTTGATATTTAGTGACATTTTTCTAAACCTTGGGCTTAGACCGCTATTTTCAAAAATCTGTCCAGGTTGTTTTCTAGACCCGCACAGCTGTTGTCCTGGGATCAGCCTTCCTGCAAAGCCGAGCTGTATGCCCTCCCCTCCCTGGGACGGGGCCCCATGCTTCCTGCATGTGCCCCTCTATTGGGTACACTTTAATTAAGCAACTCCTCCATAAAGTTCCAAAGAAAAAGGAGCATGGGGTATAAATTTGTGAATTTGCACGTATGAATAGGTCTTTACTTTCTCTCATGCTTGATTTATAGTTGCCCTGGATATAGAATTTTAGATTGGACGGTATTTTTTCTGAGTTTCACAAGCATTGCTCTATTGGTTTCACCTGTTACTGCTAAGGAGAGTCTGATGATATTCTGAGTCTCGGGTTTTCTTTTTCCCTCCTTGGTTACTTTTAGGACCTTTGTCCCTGATGATAATCAGACTCCCTCGGACCTTGTTTTATCTGCTGTGCTGGGCACACTGAGGGCTTCAGTTTAGAAACAGATATTTCTTACTTCTGGGATTTTCTTGAATTCTTAAATTCAAACCAGACTGTCCCTTCTTCCCCAGTTTTCCTGTTCTTTCTCTCTGGAACTCTTATTATTTGTATTTAGAACTTAGGGACTGAGGAGTCTTTGAATTTTCCTATCTTTTCTATTTCTCGTCTTTCGTTTTGTTTTACTTTCTGGGAGGCGTCTTGAACTTTCCTCTTCAGACTCTTCTAATAAATTTTATCTATTTTCTATCTTGTTTTTAATTTTTATGTGTTTTTGAATGTTGCTTTTTAATAGTTTTCTATTTTTGTTTTATGGATAAAACAGCTGAGTATGTTAATTATAATTTTAAAAAATTTCTTCAGCCTCCTTCATCATCTCTGTTTCCTTAAAATACCTTTACTTGATCATTTGTTTTGGTCTTTCATTTAGGGAATTTCCTTAAATGTATAGCCTTGGGTATCTTACCCATATTCCAGAATGAGCCATGGGAAAACTGAAAGCTGAATTTGCCACAATAGGGGCTTCTGAAAGTAAACTGGTGGTCTTTATTATAAGGTGATTAGCCATGGACCCAGCTTTGGGGGCTGGGGTTGGACATGACCTCTAGCAGGCAGGTTTTGTAGGTGTTTTGCTCTTGGCCAGGTTCTTCCCTATTGAGAATGCTCCAGCCATGGGCTCGCACGCCTGGCTGCAGCATTTGGGTAGCTGAGTGCGGAAAGAGCCGGGGATATTTGACTGGCAAGTTTCCATCAATCCCGGTCTTTTTAGACCGGTAGAGCTACCCCTACTGGTGCCTGAGTCCAGAGCCCCTTTAGTTTCCGGAGAGCAAACTTCCCCTCTGCTGACCAGTGGATACCTGCAGTTAAGGTGGGGATCTTGGGGTGGAATTTGCACCCTGTTCTCCTTTTTTCAGGCCTGCCTGCAGTCTCCACTCTCTGAAGCATTCTGAGCTTTTCTGGGTTATTTCAGCACAACTCAGTTGGCTTTGGGCTTCCCCTTAACATGCTCTTAGCTTTTGCTTTCTTTGCTCTGCTCAGTCAAATAACGTAACCGTTTGCTTTTCAGCTTCCAAAAACTTTGTTGGAGTTGTTTCCTATTCTTTGTCCTTGTATATTTTATGTTTTTAATGCCATTTTAGTGGAGTTGCAAAGGTAGAGAGCAAGGGTAAATGCAGGTGTTCAGTGTTTCATAGAAAATTCAAGTTTACTTCTTTAATGCTTTGTTTCAACACGAGACTTAATAGGTGAATTGCTTATAGCACCAATTTTCAACCGATGTGCCGTGACACACTGGTGTGCCGCAAGAATTTTTAAAACGTGCAATACCTTACTGTTTAGTCAGGGGCATGGACCTTTTTCCCCATAGATTGTCAAAGAAAAAAATGACAGCAGCCAATATAACAATAGCTGCCTGGTGTGAATGAATCGAGATTATACCTATTTCTTGTCAGATTGGCAAAGAATATATTTTTGGTGTGCCACAGAATTTTAGAAATTAGTTTATGTGTGCCATGAGATGAAACAGGTTGAAAATCCCTGGCTTATAGCAATTGCAAATTTTTGCTACAGTAGCAGAATTGTATAAGACATAAATTCATTTGGTTTTTGCTATCCTTGTAGATTAATGCCTAAGCTTGCTATAAGAGAATGACATCTGAATGACTTTGGGAAGTTTGTAGGTAGGTGACATATTAAGGTTATCAGTCACTTAAAATGTTCCTTTTGCAGACGTGGAAACTGAGACACCTGTTTCAGTTGAGAAGCGGCTTACTTACATTCTCCCGTGTACTGAGAACTAGAACGGAGTCTCTTCTCCAGGGCTGTCCCTTCTCCAGGGTGGTTCTGTCCTCATTAAAGCACCTGGAAGAAGGAGTTTACCCGTTGCTCATGTCCCCCAAATGTCCTGTTAACTTAGCGTAGGTTTTAGGTTTCAGTCATGGAACTTTTTTAATATTTGGACATCTAGTTTTATTTTGGTGAACTTTAAAACTTAAGAAAATTGGTCTTACTATTTAAAGATGCGTCTGCCTTGAAGAATTTATATCACGCATTTAAAAGGTTTCTTTTTTCCTCCTACTGTTCCCTTCTCAGTAGGTTCCAAAAGTTCTCTGTGGGGGAAGGCAGAAACTCTTTCCTGGATATAATTATAACAGGTAAAACAAATTAGTATGCTTGTTACAGTTTTTAAATAATGTGGAAAAAAGAAGCAGGTTTTGTAAAAATGGCAACAGGTTTCTTTGGAGATATCACGGAATGCTTTCTGTACCAGCTTTTAAATTCTTAGTTCTTCTCTTCCAAGACCTCTTCCTACATTTTACCCTGTACTATATAAACCTTTTGTCTTATTTCTCCTTCCCTCCTCTAGTTTGCATTTTGTACCGTGTGTCCCAGAACACCAGTAAGTTCTACGTTGACCAAGAATTCTTTGGTGTTTTTCATTTGTGTATAAAATCTACAGTGCATAAACCCTGCTTTATACTTTTAAATAAAGTCACTTACGCACATTTATGGAGCGCGTTCTTTGACTGAGGCACCACGTCCCTCTGTGGGTGCTAGTGCCTTCTGGGGTGATGTTAGCGCTTTGACAGGTTCCTGATGGTCGGTACAAGCCCACCTTCTCTCCGGTCACTCGCAAGGCAGCTGAAAGAGCGGGCTTGTCCCCTTCCTGTGTGTCCCATTGGTGACTGGTCCTAATAGCTAGGAGCAGAGGGGGAACCTGCTGTTTGGAAACTAGGGGTCTAATGTCCCCTTATCTGGAAGCGAACGTGTTGGAAGAGAGGCCCTCTGAGAGTCCTTATAACCTTCGGATTTCATGACCATACACAGGGGCTCCCAGTAAGCCAATGACACCCCTTATAACAACCGGCCAGCAAAGCAAAATGTCTCTTGGGATGGAATGGAATCCAGTGGAAATTTTTTATGACTGAGCTAAGCTGTTGCAGACACCATCTGAAGGAACCTTAGAACACTTAGAATGGTGCAGCTTTGTGTTTTTCTCTCTCCCTCTTCCAAGCTTAAACAATGCGTGCTTTCTCATTATCCTTTGGGAATGTATGTTTGACTTTTTCTAACTTTTATTTTTTATTGCGAAATATGATATATGTGAAATACATTTAAAAACATACATACATTTTAAAGACTAGTATTACACTAAAAGCTGGGGTAACCATTCTGTAACTGTGGAAGTTCCCTGTGTGGTCCTCCTGTGTGCCCCATCTCAGGTTTAGCCACTACCCTGGCTATTATCAAGAAAGTTAGGATTTTGCATCTCATTATTATGTTTTAAATTCTAAAATTGAAAGCACAATAGCTCAGTGATGAAATGCCTTCAGTCTTCTTACATGTATATTTTATTTATTTATTGAGGTATAATTGACATACAACATTATATTATTTTCAGGCGTACAACATAGAGATTCAGTATTTGTACATATTATGAAATGATCGCCACAATAGATCTAGTTAACATCTGTCATCGTACGTACTTAAAAACACCATCTTTTTCTTACGACGAGAACTTCTAAGAATTACTCTCTTAGCAACTTTCAGATACGCAGGACACACACGTTTACAAAAGTCACCATGCCGCATGTCCGAGCCCCAGGACTGACTGACTTTCGAACCAAAAGTTTGTGCCTTTTGACCCTCTGCGCCCACTTTCCCCCTGCACCCTCACCCCCACCTCTAACCCCACCAATCTGCTGTTCGCTGTATCTCCGAGCTTGTGTGTGTATGTGTGTGTGTGTTTCTTGTTTTGTTTGGTTTGGGTTTGTTTTACTTTTTTAGATTCCACGTACAAGTGAAATCGCCCAGTATTCATCTTTCTCTGACTCATTTCACTTAGCATAATGCCCTTAAGTTCATTTGTATTGTCTCAAATGGAAAGATTTTATTTGATTTTATTTTTATGGCTGAGTAATATTCCTGTGTGTGTGCGTGTGTGTGCGTGTGTGTCTCACATTCTCTTCATTCACCCATTTAGGAATGGACACGTGGGCTGTTTCCATCTCTGGGACATTGTACGTAATGCTGCAGTGAGCATGGGATGGGAGTTCATACTTCTTTTGAGCTAGTGCTTTTGCTTCCTTCACATATATTCTCAGAAGTGGCATGGCTGGATTGTGTAATAGTTCTACTTTTAATTTCTTGAGGAACCTCCATACTGTTTTCCATAGTGGCTGTACCAACTTACATTCCCACCAACCATGTATAAGGATTCCCTTTTCTCCACGTCCTGGGCAACATGTATTTTATTTTTTACAGAGGGTAGTACTAGGAAAATAGTAAGTGAACTGTCTGAGTATTTACTTCATGCTATTTCTTCTTCTTTTTTTAATCTTTATTATATATTTTTTCCATCACCATTTAGTTCTGTCATACGCCCTAGCTCCCAGCAATCACCACACTGTGGTTCATGTCCATGAGTCATTTTTCCTTTTTGCTCAATCTCTCCACCCCTTAACTCCCCGCCCCCCCCGACCCCCTGCAACTAGCTGTCATCTGTTCTCCATCTATGAGTCTGTCTCTGTTTTGCTTGTTAGTTCAGTTTGTTCATTAGATTCCACATATGAGTGAAATCATATGGTATTTGTCTTTCTCTGCTGGCTTATGTCACTTAGCATAATGTTCTCCAGGTCCATCCGTACTGTTGCAAAGGGTAAACTTTTCTTTTTATGGCCGAGTAGAATTCCATTGTGTAAATATCCTGCAGTTGTTTTATCCACTCATCCACTGATGGACATTTGCTCTGCTTCCATATCGTGGCGATTGTAAATAACGCTGCAGTGAACATAGGGGTGCTTATGTTCTTTCGAATTAGTGCTTTGGGTTCCTTCAGATATATTCCCAGAAGTGGGATCGCTGGGTCAAAAGGCAGATCCATTTTTAAATTTTTGAGGTATCTCCATGCTGCTTTCCGTGCCAGTCTGCATTCCCACCAACAGTACCAAAGGGTTCTCCTTTCTCCACATCCTCGCCAGCACTGGTTGGTTGCCATTTATTCTGAGCACGTTACACATCCTACCTCCCCGACAACTGTATGAGTTAGTTGAGGAAATCGAGCCATGGAGCTAGGAATTTGGTCCCACTGGGATTCTAATTCAGCCAATCTGGCTTCTAAATGTGCTCTTTTAACTACTATTCCTAATTAGGGTATTGTTAAGATCTTCATTTATTTTGCATCTTTGGATACTCTAACCAGATAACAGTATAGCCATCAAGTTCTATGTTGTTTCTGCTGGAATCATTCTATGGAAAGTTCTACAGGCTTTTAGATCTCATTGTTTGCCACCGATAATATAGTCCATCAATTTACCGAAATCTTACTGTAGCTTTACTATTGTTCCTTTCAGAGCCCTTCTAAGTTTTAGTTTTTTAATGGAATTTTCAGGGAAAACCAATAATATCACTTGTATTTGTAGAATAGTGAATAGTGGTATGTAGGTTAGAGTTAACTTTACTTTTTTAAAGGGCTGTGGTTATAGGAAGCATTTTTCTAATATACTTAAAAATTCTTATTTAAAATATTTTCATGTTTGTAAGGCAAGTAACTTTGACACTTCTTTAGATATGATCTTCAAGAGATACTTTTAAAACAGTTATTAAATCTAGTTAGTGAATTAATGTTTCCTTTGCAGTGTTTTCTCTGAAAACAACCTGCTGTAATAAGTCTTCATGTTTAAATTTTAAAGTTAGAAACTGTTTCTTTAGGACAAGTGTAAATCTACAGCTCAGTAACTTCTCAGCAAGGCGGGTTAAGTGTCTCAGGATATTGCCATCTGCCAACTAAGTTTTACCATGGCGCAAAACTTAACTAAACCTCATGTTTTTTTGCACTGACTGCTGGAATTGTGCTAACTCAAAGCAGTTATTTTGGGTCGAGGCTCTGCTGTTTTCTTGCTGAGTGATCCTTTGCTAGTCATTTAATAACCAATTTGAGTATCCATTCTTCATTTGTAAAGTGCTGCTGACACTTCATTGTAAGAATTAACTGACACAGCATGGTATCTAGTAGGAGTATAATAAATGTTATAAATGCCCTCTTCCAAGAAAAATTGCCACACTGCTGACAAAATTGTTGTACAGTATTTATAAATGTGCTTGGTAATGATAGCATTAATGTTTTAAAAATGGCTTGAATGGATGCTGGCGGACTGAACCCTACCCATTAATAATATCATATGTGGCGAGTATAAAAAAGCAGGATTAGGTTTAAGCACAGGGATGAAACGGCGACTCTGGCGTGTGCTGTGTGGAAGGTCATTTTGTGGCTAACACTGGGGCCCCACGAACGAAATGGGGTTTGGTAGTGCTTTCGTTTGCATATATTTATCTTGGATGACTGGGGAGGAAGCAAGTACATCATGCCGTTGCTTTCAGCCCATTTTAGTTTTTTGTGAGAAGGAATTCCCAATCTGGCTAAGACCTTATGCCCTTTAATCCTTATTAAGCTGTTAGTTAAGACCAGCATTAAATATTTAGTTAAATAATATTTAACTAAAATAAAGACCCAGGTACCAAACACATTTTAGGATTCCTGAGCTCTACCTGAAGATCGGGCTCTGTCATCCCCGCAAGCCGCTCTGCCTCCTGGAATGTTCAAGTATCAATGCCTCTCTCACCAGAATAATGATCTCAAGCCTTTGCTCTTTCTGGTAGCAAGAGAAGAATAGCTGGCCCGTGTGCAGCTCCTGTCCGTTTGTCATGCGCTTAGGCACACAGTCTCTTATTTCCTCTTCACAGCACCCTTGAAAGGGAGTAAGAGTCAATGTTACATCCATTTGTAGGTGAAGATGTGGAGGACCTGATGTTAGTGAGTTGCCCAAGTTCACACTGCTAGTAAGTGAATAACCGGGGGCTTAAACCCAAGCCTTCCGATTCTAAATCCAAAGCTTTTTTACTCTCCCATGTTCTTATGCTCCTTGTAAATTAACAGACCCACTTAATCTCTTACTAGATACGAAAGTCAATCAACAAGGCAGTGGGTTCCTAAAGCCTGTTTGACCCTGACCATTGCAGAGACGGTTGGGGAAGAACGTTGCTAACGCGGGGCGTGGCTCTCTTTCAGTCCAGACGCCGGGTCTTGTCCACGTTGTAGTATTGATCCCGGTTGTTCTTACGTAGGAGGCCAAGAGAGGGTGGGGAATTTGGTGCTAGTACGAAAATGTACCTTTGAAAAGGTGATAAAAATTATAATTTACTGAAGTAAATGCCATGAGAAGTTTTTAATTTAAAAGACATTATAGATGTTAGAAAGCGTGAGACCTAAGAAGTAAGCTTTGTGATGAACTTGAATGTATGTGTGTATTTTTAAAGCTTCTTGTTTTAATAAAAAACAAGCACATATTAACAGCCTTAATGAATGTCAGATGACTAAAACAGAACAAAAAAGCGATCTGCACTGCAGGTAGGAAAGCAGACTTCCGGGCTTCAGAGAAAGGTGTGTGTGTGCACCTGTGCGCGTGTGCGTACCCCTGGGGGTATTTCAGGAGAGCCGTCGTTCCAGTCTGGAAAATAAACGCACAGGCCATTTCCGACGACTGGGATTGTTCCACCCGAAGTGAACACAGCGGTTAGAGCATTTTTTAAAAACAGCAGCAATTGCACTCATTAAAAAGCCTTTTCATTGAAGGAAAAAACCTTTCTGTATGCAGTGAGAACACAACCCGATAAAGTAACTATTTCAGTTCTTTTCAGAGTTGATTGACTTTTTAAAGGCCTTATGCTTAGTCACAGGTTAGATTTTTATTTACCAAATTTTACTGACGACAAGGATCTCCTAGGGCACCTATGAAACACATGAACGCCTGGGTCCCACTGCAGACGTCCAGGAAAGCTGGCCAGCTGACAGGTGCTGTGGCTCCCACCACAGCAGCAGCACTCCGTTCCGGAACTGCTCTGGGGTCTTCTCCTTCGCCCACCCCTACCCACCACCCTGGGATATTTTTTGAGGAAAAAACCTCAAAGTCCCTCTAATGTTACTGGATTTTCTTTGAGCATCAAAATACCTTGTCTTTAGAAACACACACGAACAAATTGAATCCCTTTGTGAAGTGGCTCAGGATTGAGGAGACGCGGAGATTAGCCTGGCTTCTACCCAAAGCAGTGCTGGGACCCCCAGCAAATCCCTTAACTTTGCTGGGCCTCAGTTTTCTCTTACAAAAAAAAATTGGATCATGTCTGTCTTGTGGACCGAATTTTTTTCTCCCTTAGTACAAAATTGCTGCCTAGTCATGATAAACCTAAATTTAAAAGAGGGGGTCCTATATCAGTGATTCACTCAAACAACAATATAAAGACAAGGGGACACAAAGATGAATGAGAAACAACTTTGTCCCCAGGGAGCTCACAATCCAGGTCGTCATGTCATGTATACTGTGTAACAGCTTCATAAACCCATGCTTAATGGTGAAAAAAAAAACATTTTAATAAGCAGCTTGTAAGAAGTCAATCCAGCTGTGTCCAGATGGCTCACGTGGTTGAGCGTGGTCCCGCACACCAAAAGCTTTCGGATTCAATCCCCAGTCAGGGCACATACCTAGGTTATGGGTTTGATCCCTGGTAGGGGTGCATACGAGAGGCAACCAATCGATGTTTCTCTGTCACATCAGTGTTTCTCTCCCTCTCCCTCCCCCTCCCTTCTTCTCTCTCTAAAAATTGATAAACATATCCTCGGATGAGGATTAAAAGAATGAAAGAGAGAAGGAGGGTGGGGAGAGAGAGAAAGAAAAGAAAGAAAGGAGGAAGGTAGGAAGGAAGGAAATTTATTTGGCAAATGAACTTAGATTTTACCACTAGGTTATTCTTAACCATGGTCAGAGGGTGTGAATGCAAACTTAGCACCCTTTGTGTTTCACAGAAAACCATAAATCTCTGTTTCACAATTTCTGTGCAGAGGTCCTGAATTTGAACTGAAATCATTATTCAGGGCTGTTACTGGGTAAAATCCATGGCAAACTAATAATTTAGAATCTTAGAACAGTCAAGTCAGCAGACCTGGTGTCTTTTGTTGCACTGAAATGTAGAATGTTATGTTTCTTTTGCATCTTTAACTACTTGGAGTGCGATACTAAAGGTAAAGAGATGAGGGATCATCAGCTATGTGCCAGGCAGTGTACCGGCATTTTACTGGTTTCACATTTGACCTCACACCAGTGCTATGACGTAGATGGGAAAACAGGCTGAAGGAAGTTCAGTCACTTGCGTACGGTCTGTGCTAGAAAGTGGATACCCTGGTGATGACTGCTCTCTGTTACTATCTACATCTTGCCTCGCATGACACCAGAAAGCCTGAGAGTTCAGCAAATTTCGTTAATAGATCAGCTTGAATATGCTTGTTGGGGACCTTATTTCAAAGACCATTGCAGGGGTGTCCAACCCGCAGCCCGTGGGCCACAGGCAGCCCAGGATGGCTGTAAATGGGGCTCAACACAAAATCGTAAATTTACTTAAAACATGAAATTTTTTTGTGATGACATGTTGCAGAGTATTTAATGTGTGGCCCAAGACAACTCTTTTCCTTCCAGTGTGGCCCAGAGACGCCAAAAGGTTGGACACGCCCAGGATGTCATCCACATTCTGTTTGTTTCTACCGAAGTGATTTATTTTATGTTCGTATTCGGTCATTTCCCTTCCTCCATTCAAAAGTGTATTGCAGTAGTTTAAGTGATATAAGTGGGGCCTTGCTGGAAAATATTTGAATATGTGGAGTCTTATTAACAGTAAGTGATTTATTATAATTTCCCAGTTTTCAAGATCACCATCCTAATTATTGAAGTCATTACTCTTTAAATTAATAACTGTTTCATAGGGCTTTTAAGCCTGCCTAAACTCCATGTAAGTAAATATCCTAGGTGCTGTTTAGAATAGAATTGATGATTGTGGTCAACTTCTAGGGAGATCCAAGCACTAGTTAGAATAACTTGGATAGAGCCCTGGCCAGTGGCTCAGTTGGTTGGAGCGTCGTCCCGGACTCCAAAAGGTCGCAGGTGCTCTCTGGTCGGGGCGTGTGGGGGAGGCAGCCACTTGATGTTTCTCTCGCACGTCAATGTTTCTCTCTTCCTCTCTGAAATCAATGAATATATCCTCAAGTGGGGATTACAAAATAATAAAAAAAAACTTGGATTTAAGTGTAATTAAGTTAATCTTTAATCTTTTGGTGTTCTTATATTGAAAGTAGGAATATTTGGGTAGGAAAGAGGGAAATTTTGAGGATATAAAAACCCCATCCACATAATGTTGGCTTAGCCTCCCAGATACGGTTGCCTCAAATCTGCATCCTAGAAGGTGTGGAGATGCTAAGCTCTTTCTAAAAATATTTGTGCCTTTCCTGAGTTTTATCTTACAGCAGTTACTCCTGCCTCCTAGACCCCTATTTTCTTACCTTGCACCTTGAATTTAATATAAGGCACTGTGGTGCACTCAGATGTGAAACTGGGTTCTTCCTCTGAGTTTTAGAAAGACCCTAGTTCACGCAGGACATTCGTGGATGTGGTACGCCTAACTGAAGAGAGGAGACAAAACAGAGGAGGGTATTTTCACAAAGAAAAGTTCCTTCTAGGAGGAATTCTTATGTCAGTTATTGGATGACAAAATAGGCTGACAGTGTACTAATTTCAAGCTTTTTGAGTCTTGCTTTCTGAATAAAGTGTCCGAAGCCTAAAAAGTGATTACACATGTGGTTTGTCCAAATCGTGTGCTCTGGATATCTTTGGCCAGTCTGATGTCCTTGCGTATAGAATGTGTGCTGCTTTTAAAAAGCATGCTGCTTCCCTGAACGGCGCTGACCCACCTGACACAAAGGGGCCATCTCATGGCATCTTTCATTATTACATATTTCACTTACACACAAATCATTTAGCTTTTGATACACAAGAACTTTTGTTGCCATGAACTGGTTTGGGTTTTACTGACAGTTTGGGGTTGGTTATACATGTAAAGACAATGTATAATATCTAAAACCTAAGGCAAACGCAGAGGTGTATTTTTCAGGACATAAACCTTTATTTCCACTTATGAATCAGCCTGTTCATTAGTGACTTAATCTTTGATTGCCCTGAGCTGAAAAAAGATCACAGCTTTTTTCACTCTTCTGCATTAATTTTGGGTACTTGTATGGAGTTCATTAAATTTCATTTTAATATACTGAGCCTGTTTTTGAATTTATAAATAAAATTCATGAAATCACTTTTCTCTTGCCCACCTTACAGAGTGTTTTTCTCTCTAGGTGATAGAGAAGAGGAAACCTAGTCCATGACTGTGGAATAATATGGAAGAAGATGGAAAACAACTTGTTTAATGGGTAAGAAATAAAATTATAATAAAAATACATTAATAAAAACTATTTCTACTAGCATATGTATAGCCAATCTGTAATAGGTGGCCAAGGTTGGGACACTGTTACTGTGAGTGAGCAGTCTCTGTTTTCATCTTATCTCCATTCTGAACTTTCTCCACTTCCTTCTCACTGTTGAGAGTTTTTCAGTGTTATGAATTAACTTAAGCTGAGAGAGGACACAGCCATATCCGTGTGTCAGGTGGTAATCAAATAGAATTCCACAGAAAGCCCACAAAAGGTGTGACTAACTTTATGATACTATACAATTGTTTAATTACACAAGTCCCCGCATTCTCGTTGTCAGTAATTTAAACATGCTTGACCGAAGCCCTCTCCCTGCATCCTGGTACCCTCACAGAGAGTACACAAGGTCTGTCTAGAAGGTATCCAGCCACGTGCTATGAAGAATAGAGAAATCTACTGAAGAAGATACAAGATACAAGAAACATTGCACAGAGGACAGTGACACCTCAGTCCCCTTCAAAGTAGGCCCCTTGGGACCTCACCCAGTTCTCCCAATCTCCATCAGGTGCCCCGTTGTATTTTCCTGAATTTCATTGATAGTGTGAAATGTCTTCCCTTTCAAAGGTGATTTTAGTTTTAGGAAAAGCCAGAAGTCACAGAGGCCAAATCCGGGCTGCAGGGGGGCTCAGTCACCTGGGTGTTCTGGTGTTTCCCCCCAAAACTGCACAAGACGTGAGGCATGAGCGGGTGCGTTGTCATGATGAAGCTGCCAGTCACCAGTTGCCCAGAGCTGTGGCCTTCTGAATCGTCCAAATAGTTTTCCCAGGAGGAATGTTCAAGCTTAACAGAAAATTTGATGCAGATTCATTGCTCTACTCACTCAGTCATTTTGAATGCCCTGGCCACATGGTACACATGCGCACTCAACGGCGTCTACTGCTCCCACTGACTAGTGCAGTGAAGTCGTCATCGTTCACACATGTGCATTCCAGTCCTCTCTCCTTGGCTGCCAGGTTACATCGGTGTTGCGCAAACTGTTCTCATTGTATTGACACTGGCTGGGCTTTTCCTGGACAGACCTCATATAAGTATATGATACATATTTGTGCAGTGTTCTTCCTTGCCTAGTATTTAATAACTTGAGCATAGGAGTCACACTGTTTTTGACTAGCCACTGTTAACTTGACAGTTGGGAGGTTAATTTCTCTGTGCCTGGATTCCTTGAGTATAAGGTGGGAACAATAAAATGCCTATCTCATGCCATGTTGGAGATTAATTAATCCATATAAAAAATTCTGGAGTAATGCCTGGAAGATAGTAAGTACTTGGTAAATGTTAGCTATGATCCTCATATGCGTCTGAGTTTATGCACTAAAGATTAATCTTTTTCTGATATCCCCAAGAGCTAAACCTTTTTGGATGAGGTTAAACCTGGCGGCAAGGATTATTCTTTTTCTTTTTGGCTTCCCGCTTTGCTTCTGTCAGATCATGCTGCTAGACTAAGTGAGAATAGTTACACACCTTCAACTCTTACTGCATATCTTACGGTGTGGGTGGTGCTTATAGGCACGTAAGAGTAAACTGTCTTGGACTGTGAGAGTTTCATCCTGCTCATAAAAGCACCCTGTCAAAGCTGGACTCGTGATCGGTTCTCTGGCTTCCGGATAGGTATACCGAAATGTCTGATTCCTTCAGTCTGTTTTGAAGGACAGGTCCTGTGAGTTTCCTTTTTGTTTGTTAAGTTTCACAGCATTGTAATAGTTTTGAAAATGTCTTTGATAACTTTCCTATGGCCTGTCAGCACTTTCTTAGTTGGTATAATTGTTTTAAGAAGCAAGGACACTAAAACCATCATTTCTTTTTAATATTTTTTCCCCTGTGTTGTTTTGGAGCTGTCTTAGATTATAAGACTAATACATAAAAACAAGTTAACATTTATTGAGTATTATGTGTCAGACACTCGCTTTTTTTAGTGCTTCACTCATTTATTCATTACCTCATTTAATTGTGTCATTCACTTATGAAGCAGATACTATTATTATCTTCATTTTAAATCTGAGGAAAGTAGACGCAAATTGAGTAATTTGCCCAAAGTCACAGAACCTGTACTGTGGGGTAGGGGGTTGCCATTCTAGTTAATAAAACTCTTTTAAGGTTTCCTAAGATAAGTGTGAATTTAAATAAAACAGAAAAGCCAAATATCTTCTTAAAAACAGTCACTGTAACAAATCTGTTTTTGCTTGCTTGTGGGAGGGAAAATTTGAAATCATGTGTTTTCTTAAGTATGAGAAAGATGATGTGAGGTGATTATTTGTAAATAATTATTTTTCTTGACGATGCTTAAATGAATACAGCTGTTTTACTTCAGTGGGAATGGTTAGTAGTGTATAGAAATCACCTGAACCTAGCCAAGAGCCAAATATTGAGTACATGTTTATTGGCAGGGATGCAGGGGTGTCCAACCCTCAGGCTGCGCGCGGCCCAGGATGGTTATGAATGCGGCCCCACACAAAATCGTAAATTTACTTAAAACGTGAGGGGTTTTTTGGTGTGTGTGTGATTACGTGTGGCAATGTATTTAACGTGTGGCCCAAGACAACTCTTCTGGTGTGGCCCAGAGACACCAAAAGGTGGGACACCCCTGGGAGTGAGTCGATCTGCTGTTTGTAGACACAGGCAGACAGAAGGATTTAACTGTGCAGCAGTTTGGAACTGATTGGTGATTGGAAATTGTTCTTTTGTCCTGTTAAATCACATTTGAATGACAGTCAGCAGAAAGTTGTTCAAGGGAAGAAAAGGCAGGAGAAAGGTGACTTATGGGTCTTATAATTAGAATGTCACTTATAAATGATGGTCTAAAAAGTAAATGTGCACTAACAGTCGACATTCATACAGGAACTGGGAGGACTTACAGTGCGTCGTTTTTGTTCTGGGGTCTGTGTTGTCAGAGAGAAACATTGGCTTTCTTACCTTCAAATAGCAATTATTTCCTGTTGAAATACGATAAAGTACAAAGAGTAAGCGACATTTAAAGTAACAAGTATGCTGATGAAACGTTTTGGCTTCTGTGAAGTGTGGCTACATGTAATCAGTAACGTTTTCCTCTCTCCATCTTTTTAAGCCCCACTCCCTTGTTTGAGAATCCCTTCTGAATGTCTCTCAATGTCTCTGAATAGCTCTCAGGGTACATATTTTTTACAACAGCGCCTTGAAGGGTGGTCCTGGGGCCCCTGAGGCTCTTTCAGGATTCAAAACTATTTTCATAACAATACTGATACATTACTTGCTTAACAAGAATGCAGTGGAGCTTTCCAAAGGCTCCATGAAGGGCAACCAACTGAATGCAGAGATCTGGTAGGAGAATCCAGCTGTCTTCCTTAACCCAGGCATTGAAAATATTTGCAAAAGATGTAAAATGAGGTCAGTCCTCTCACTAGACGTGCAGTGGGGTGCACGGGTTTGTTTCTGCTTTAGAACACTGCAGTGACCCCAGGGTGGGTCAGAGTGCCCCGAGGCCCTCGCTTGTCATTGAGGGAGTGCACGGTGAGTGGTCACAGGTAGTGCCCACCTCTCACTACCTCCACGTGGATTCCAGTCACATCCTGGTAGATGGGGGCTGTGTCTCCCAGTCTAGAGAAGTGTAAACCCTGTTACTTTTTCATAATTGTGCCCGGGGGTATGTTCTAGATTGTAAGAGGCTGTGGAAATCCAGACTTAAAGGAGAAAGGAGGGTTTGGTGAGTTAAGTAGAAACTCCACCAGCCTTGCCAGTTGTTCTTTGTGTTGGTTGCTCCCAACTTGGGGAGGACCAAAAGGACCTTTTAGGACAGCCTCTCCTCAATATTTTTCAGTGTTAATTGAGCATCTACTATGTTCCAGTTGTGTTCTTGGGGCTGGAAATAAGTCAGTAAACAAACTAAAAGGATAAAACCTCTCCTGTCATTGAGTTTGCATCCCAGCCTTTGAGTCCTTTGTCCTTGCCACCCCTTCCTGTCCAGGGGAATCTGAATTAATGGTAGCTTAGCCACAGTGGAGCTTGAACACTGGTGTTTCTCATCGTCTGAGTGTTGAAGATCGAGTGGAAACTGCTTGACATTTTGTTGTTTTTTTGAAGGCACCAAATGGCCCTGGCCCGATGGCTCAGTTGGTTGCAGCATTGTCCCATACACCAAAGGTTGCGGGTTTGATTCCCCGTCAGGACACATACCTAGGTTGCAGGGTCGGTCCTCTGTTGGAGCACGCATGGGGGGTTCCGATCGATGTTTCTCACATCGATGTCACTCTCTCTCTCTTTCCCTCTCCCCTTCCCTCCCTCTTCCCCTCTCTCTCAAATCAATAAACATATCCTTAGGTGAGAATTAAAAATAATCATAATAAATACAAATTTAAAAGCACCAAATGGTTTGGGATTTTTCCAAACTTACATGGAACCCCAATATACCATAAAGGTGGGCCTATTCAGCCACCCGTGTGGTGGTTTTAATCTTATTTTTCTCAAAGTTAGTGCTACATTTGTTAAGAAATTTAATTTAAAATATTAAATACCAAGTGATGTTAAATTTATTCTAATGTTTTCTGTTATTTGAAGAAAAATGTTCACACGTGTGTGAGACAGTCCTGGCCTGGTGAGTTGTTCCCAAGACCCTGTAATTTGTTTAACAGACTTTTCTACAGAAAGAGATTACTTGGCTCATTAGATTCTGTCACTTAATAACGACTTGAAGGTTAACTAATGCGGCAATCATACTCCTGCTCACTGGCTGAATGGCTGTGATATCGCTCACTAACTTCGGCCATTTCCAAGTGCAGAAGATTGGGAGTACCAAAAGCAACTGGTGTTCAAAGTGTGAATGACCAAAAATTGTCTCGACAGATTATTTTAATTTAAAATACACTTCAGCCCTGGCTGACGTGGCTCAGTGGACTGAGCAAGCCCTGGCCTGTGAACCGAAAGGTCACCAGTTGGATTCCCAGTCAGGGCTCATGCACGGGTTGTGAGGTAGGTCCCCAATTGGGAGCGTGTGAGAGGCAACTGATCAGTGTATCTCTTTCACATCGATGTTTCTCTCCCCCTCTTTCTCCCTCCCTTCCCCTCTCTCTAAAAGCAAATAAAATAAAATCTTTAAAAGGAAAGATCTCATTTAAAAAATAAATAAAATAGCCCTAGGTGGTGTTGCTCCGTGGGTTGAGTGCTGGCCTGTGAATCAAAGGGTCACTGGTTTGATTCCCAGTCAGGGCACATGTCTGGGTTGCGGGCCAGGTCCCCAGTAGGGGGTGTGCAAGAGGCAACCACACATTGATATTTCTCTCCCCCTCCTTTTCCCTCCCAACCCCTTTCTAAAATAAATAAAGTACACTGTAAGAGAAGTTTTAAAAAATGGGTGGCATTTGGCTTTCCCTTCATCAAAGGTGTGAAAGAAGCATTTTAATCAGAATTCACCAAATGGCTGTCGTCTTCCAGCATTGCTCCCTGTCAGGCGCCCCATTCTCAGCTGTGCCTGATGTACCAAAGACCAGAACACCTAAGGTTCAAATAAAACCCCGGGCTTCTGCCAAAGTGGAGAAGACATAGTCATTTGGCCGCTCAGGGCTGAGCAGGAGGAAATGGTGTGGGATCAAAGGTGTCCAACCAACTTTTTTTTTTTATCCCATACATTACATCTACCTTTATAGGTGTGCAAGAGCTTCCAATTCCTGGGCCTGTCCAGGTTCTTGAGTTCTAACCCGCTTGCTTGTTTATTTCACCCACACTGGCGTTTGAGTTGTAGCGTGCTCCTGTCTCTTACACTTCCATTCCTCCATTTACTTTCTAGATCCTAAAATTTTGATGATACTTCTCATCAGCTATTGTGTCAACTCCTGTTCTTTCTGTGCTTAGGAATTTATGCTATTGTTTACTCATATTGTGATTTTACTGTGATTTTGAGAGGAGAGGAGGTAAATGTGTATTCATTCTGCCCTGTTTTACTAGAAGCCCAGGTTTTCACATAAATTATCAAGTGCCTACAACTTACCACAAATTGTGTTAGACACTTGGTCTTCTCTCTAGTCTAAAAATCTTGTCAAATTCCACCGAGGTTTAGAAAGTTCATTCACATTATCAGCATTATTCGCCTGTCGCTTTTTGAGCACCTTCTACATCGTAGGCACTTTCGTATAAATCATTTTATTTAATCATCATAAGCTCTGGGAGGTATATAGATATTATTCCTTATTTTAATGAATATGGAAACAAATTCAGTGTCACAGACCTAGTAAAAGGTAATGCCAGGTTTGCGACAGATTTCTAAAATAAACATACTTTCTGTTATATTGGGTTGGCCAAAAAATCCATATGGTTTTCTTTTTTCTGTAAAATAAAAGACACATTTTTCATCTTCACCAATAACTTTATTGATTTGGATATTGTGAGTATGTCAGCTATCTCCCACATGGTATAACATTGATTATTTTCAATTAATGTCTCAATTTGATTGCTATCAAATTCAACTGGTCTACCCAACCATAGACCATCATCCAGCGAGAAATCTCTGGCGTGAAACTTCGCAAACTACTTTTGACATGTTCGATTGCTCACAGCACCTTCTCCATACACTGAACAAATCGTTTTTGCATTTCATTTGCGTTTTTACCTTTCTTGAAATAGTAAAGCACAGTATGCCAAAAATGTTGCGTATTTTCTTCCAGCTTTAATATTAAAACGGCTACACAAAAATTCACCAATTTTGATAAGTTTTTTTAAAATGCACGCTGACATGACAGCTGTCACAGTACAGTCTAACAAAATTCTTTCAAAGGAAGTTAAAGACGACTAAGCGCTACCATAGCCGTCTTACAGAAAAAACCAATGAACTTTTTGGCCAACCCACACCTCTCTTCTCTCTTTCTTAGATATTAGGTCGATAGCTATTGTGGGTTTTTAAGGCCTGGGAGGACAATGTAGGATGAAAGTGCTGTTTTTGTTCAATACAGTGGTATTTATGGCTTGTAGTAAATCTAGAAAGATAGGAGGCATCCAGATCAACTGGAGGTAAGGCAGTAAGTAGTAATGCCGTTGTGTGGAGGTACAGGCCTAGATTTGGGGGAAAGAGGGTAGTAGTAATAATGGGGAGGGTACTTAGGTTCAGAATGCCAGGGGGCATTTAGATCCATTCACTTAAATGAGCTATTGTAACAAAGAACCTAGACCAGGGCCTGCTACTGTCATTTCTGAATGCAGATTAGTTAGCCTTGGTAACTTACTTGACTATGACATGAATAAGGAGTTAAAAAGAATGTCAGGTTTTCACCTCAGGTGAATAGCAGTACCGTATCTAGGTAGGGAGGAATGCAAGGGGAAATGAGTAAATGTAAACAACTCACATGCGAATTCATGGCTTCTCGAAGATAAGAACAATGACAGGTCTTTTGTATGTTTTGGGTTTGGGTTTTTTTTTTACCTTTATCTGAATGTCTTGTACTCACATATACACAATTACAGGAAGTCAGCTTCATTCAGTGACATTGTTTCTTGGTAGGTAATACGTGCTTGTGTTTTTAAGCCATTCTTTAGTATTTTCAAATCTGTAGTTGGAGCATTATTTTTTTCCTTTACAAAACAAGTACTCTGATTTCTTCAGCACACAAAGTATTTTTACCAGTCAATTTAAAAGACCAAGAACCGCCCTGCCTGGTGTGACTCAGTGGATTGAGTGCTAGCCTGTGAGCCAAAGGGTCACTGGTTCGATTCCCAGTTGGGGCACAGGCCTGGGTTGCGGGCCGGTAGGGGAAGCGTGAGAGGCAACCACACATTGATTTTTCTCTCCCTCTCCTTCTCCCTCCCTTCCCCTCTGTCAAAAAATAAATACAATCTTTAAAAAAAAAAAGACCAAGAACCAGTGTAAAAGACATGAATCGACAGGTCACATAAAGAGGAAAAAAAGATCAATAGTTCCCATAATGAAAGACAGACATACAGACAAAATATGTAGGCATATATATAAAATTTTCAAATGTCAAATTGAAAGTGATTTAAACGAGTGTCAATCCCCAGTGCTAGGGAAACACACACTTTCAGACACTGCTGAGAGAAGAAAGGGAGCGAGTGTCAATTAGCGCAGCCTTTTTGGAAGGCAGTTTGATGATAGCTGTTCAAAATTTAAAGGCATATGTCCCTTGACACGGCAATTATCTTCTGTAAATTATCTCAGACACACTTGCCTAAGTGTGTCATGATACATGCCCAGGAATATCCACGGTGCGCTGTTTGTGAGAGTAACACACTGCGAAGAGCGTAATTTTTTATTTGTAGGGGATTTAGCGAAATGAATTATGTAGTCCATGCCGTAGAGTATGAGACAGTTTTTAAAAAAGAGTGAGGTAAAAGCAGATATGTGGGAAAATGTCCAAGATATATTAAATTAAAAAGAGCAAGATAAGGGATAATACGTATGGTAGGATTAAATTTATATTAACTGTTTTATTTCTAAACACATAAACTATTCCTGGCAGTGTGCTCCAGAAGTACACTTAATGCAGTTAACAGTAGTTACCTCTAGAAAGGCAACTGGGGATGGGAAGCAGAAGGAGAGTTTTAGTCTTGAAATTTCTATATTCTGTAAAACATACTCATATTTTAAGTATAGATAATTAATATGAGAAAGCTAGGACTCCAGTTGTCCTTTGGCAAACATACAATGAACCTTGCTTTCCATAATTTTTAAATACATATTCTTATGGAAAATTTCAAACTTTGTCTATACCCCTTTCCTCTTTCTTACCCTACTCCTGGATTATTTTGAAACAAATCCTAGACATTATATTATTTTATCCATAAACATTTAATCATGTGCCTCCAACAGATACAGACTTTAAAAAACATAACCACAGTACTTATCACACATAAAAGTTGACAGTAATTCTTTAATATCACCAAATATCTAGTAGTCAGTGTTCAAATTTTCCTAATGACATGATTTTAAAAAAGTTTTATTGTTTGAATTAGGATCCAAATAAAGTTTAACCACCGCAGTGGTTGATTTTATCTCTCTTGCCTCCCCTGCTCTCTTTCTCCTTTTTTGTAATCTATTTGTTAAAGAAACCATATCGTTTGTCCTTGAGTTTCCTTTCCAGGGGTGTCAAACTCATTTTCACCAGGGGCCACATCAGCCTTGCTGTTGCGTCAAAGGGCCGAATGTAATTTTAGGACTGTATAAATGTAACTACTCTGTAACAGTTAAGTGAGAGCTCGGTGCTGCTGGTAGAAACAAGCTGGAGGGCTGGGTTTGGCCCTCGGGCCTGTGTTTGCCCCCTGGGCCCTAAGGGAAATATATACATCAAAGCTTACTATTTCTTAAAAAAAAACCAACCCTCCATCTAATTAGTCTCCAGATTTAACTACAGATGAGTAAAGGACAGAGCCGACTGATACCACTGGGACACAGTCACCAGCATTCAGACTAAGGCACGGGGGCAAACACAGGCCCGCAGGCCGAACCCGGCCCTCCACCTTGTTTTATCTGCCCCGCACCTTGTTTCTACCCGGCCTCAGCGTGGAGCTCTCGCTTAACTGTTAAGGGTAGTTACATTTATACAATCCTAAAGTTACATTCGGCCCTTTGAAGGCAACCTCGAGGCTGATGTGGCCCCTGGTGAAAATGAGGTGACACCCCTACGTTAGGGGGTATACGATGTCTGGTTGTGTTTTTGTGTGTGTGATATTAGTAGTCATTGGTGATCATTGCCTAGGCCCACTAAGTCATCAGAGTCCTCAGTAAATGCAACTCTTGGCTAGTGGGTTTGGTTAATATATTAAGTATATATTAAGTAAGGCATACAACATTTAGGTACAGATTATTTTAAACATTTTCTAATTTTTATAATTTTTTAAAATATTTTATTTATTTAGTTTTAGAGAGAGGAGAAGGGAGAGAGAAAGAGAAGGAGGGAAACATCAGTGTGTGGTCACCCCTCAAGTGACCCCTACCGGGGACCTGGCCGGCAACCCAGGCATATGCCCTGACCAGGAATCGAACTGGCGACCTTTTGCTTCACTGTCCAGTGCTCAATCCACTGAGCCACACCAGCCAGGGCCCCTTTTTTACTTTTTATATTGTCTGTAACTATTTCCATTGGTGTGCCAGTTTATCTTTGGACCCTTTCATCGTGGTTGAAAGTCCTCGATTTGATCAGACAGGCCTTCTGGTTTTTCAAATGCCAGTGAAAAATTACTTTTGATTTTCAGTTTTCATCAGGACATTTTTTCCTCCTGAAGGTGTGTAAAGTGCACCTTAGACCTAACTATTAATGATTTGCCGACGAGAACATTAAAGTGGAAAGTTCTTTGTTCATTCCTGCAGTCTTTCACCCAGCAACGTTTGCTAAGTACCTGCTATGTTCTTGGCACCATGCCTACCTTCGGTTGGTCGTAGTTGTGACACAGTCAGTCAGACACGCAGTTACTGCGCATCACGGTGGATGCCGAGTACGGGAAAGCATGTATGTGTATCTGAGAGCACACGGAAGGTACAGCTAACCCAGCCTTGGGGAGCAGAAGGTTTCCTGGATGAAGGAATGCTCTGCTGATGCGAAGGATAAGTAGTCAGGCTGAGGCAGAAGTGGGTGGCCAGGGTCATGATGGAAATGTCCTAGAGGAGGGTGCAGGTTATGAAGAGGCCTAGAAGCGAGAGAGAGCAGCTTCTTAGGGGAACTGAGAATAACTTAGAACAGCTGAAACATAGCCACGGTGTGAGGAAAGCGGGATGGGTTGGAGAGGTGTGCAGAGTCAGACCACAAAGGACTTGGCGAACCATGAGTTTGGTGTCGGTGCTAAGCAGGTCTCCGGAGATGTCTCCAGCCGTTGAGTCGTCATCACTGATGACCTCTATAAATCTTTCCTGTGATACAAAGATGACAATGACATGGTCATTGTTCCAGGTTTAGAGGACTTCACAGTCTACTAAGTGGACAAAGGAAACCACTTGCTGTGAGGCCTGCCGTAGCATTGGGTGTGAAGATGGTGCTATGGGAAGACCAAGGAAGGGTTCATTAAGCTCTAGGCTAAGTTAGGCAAACTTCTAAAGGAGGAGAATAACTTCTTAGTCCATTGCTTTTTCATTTATTGCCTTATCTGTGTGTAAACTTCCTCCTACCTCCTTTCTAAGTCCCTCAGACCCAGCTTCCTAAGGAAAGCTTCGTTTACAGGTCCCTGAATGGCCTTCCTTATTCTTTCCCAGTATTCTGCAGATGTAATGGCCAGAAGGAAACAACTACAAGCAAATAGTATAAGCAGGTTCATATGTCATTTATTTTCATTAGTTTATCATTGAAATGAATAATGCTATTATAAAAATAGAACTACAAAGAAGTAGCTTTAAAAATAAGCTGGCGTCTGTCCTGAAGAACAGCATCTCACAAGCTTCCCGCATTTGTGTGCCGCTGTACACATCCCAGTAACATCTGCAGTTTTACTTAATAGTTTTCTGTAAACCAAATTATTTTTTTTTAACTTGAAGAGCCTACTTGAAACTCATCCTGAAAAATATCCATGGACTTAGGGATTTTCTGTTATTTTATAAAACATTAAAATAATATATAACTACCACATTAAAAATTAGTTTCCCCTGGAGAGTTCCATTTCTCCCATCAAGTGCCGCTAAAAATCTGGATAGAAGCAATTTGAGGACTCTGAAAAGTCTTCAGTGGCTATTGGATTAGAGAAGACCAAGATTTCGAAGTGCTGCTATCCAGCTGGGGGTTTCCCTTTTTCCTTCTAGTGCCGGCTGGTTTGCACGCAGTACAGCCCACGCCTGGAAGTGGACACCAGGCATGGAGGGAGAGTTCCCAGGGTAAACCCTCTAGTTCTACTTGAGTCAAAAGGAGACATTTTTTAAGAAAAGATTTTACTTATTTATTTTTAGAGAGGGGGGAAGGGATGGAGAAAGAGAAGGAGAGAAACATCGATGTGCAATGTGCCAGAGAATCATCAACCAGTTGCCTCTCACACACCCCCAACTGGGGACCCGCCTGCAAGCCAGGCAGGTGCCCTGCCAGGGAATCGAATAGGCAACCTTCCAGTTCTCAGGCCGGCACTCAGTCCACTGAGCCACACCAGCCAGGGCAGAGAGGAGACTTCTAAGGGTCAAAGAAAGGGTGGTACAGAGTCCCCCCTTTAAAACTTTTCCCTCCGTTCTCTCGTTTCTTGTAGTGTTGATACTGGCGGTGACGGCAGCAGGGCCCACAGAGGCCTAAAACTCTAAGGGAAGGGACCCTTCTCCACTTGGAGAAGCTGTAGTCCAAAAAGGTGGGGCCAATCCCTATCACTTCATTCTTTCTCTGTTTACGTACTGCCTAACTCCCAAAATATGCGGTAGAACGGGGTAACAAAAGCCCTGGCTTTCTGGCTGAAGACAGCAAAAGGGAGCTCGAAGGAACTGAAGAGTACCTGGGAGACAATGGAGAGGAGGAGCTTGGGAACAACACCCCACGGAGTTGTTTGGAAGTCCTGGGGTCACCACCAAACAGCACGTGCACAGATCTGATCCTAAACCCCATACAGAGACTTTGAGAAGTGAACTAGGAGACAAATCACTGTCCAGGTCCTAGACCGGCCACTGGGTAGCACCCATGCCAGACGGACCTGAATTGCTCTGCGGAGGCTTTGAATGTGCATCCAGTGTTTAAATCGTACCCCACGGAAGCCTAGTCGGAATTTTGACCTGAATCCAACCAGGTTGATCGCCTGCTAAAACAAACAGACAAAATCAATGTTTTCCGTTTGATTTAAACAGACTCAGAGTATCATAATGGTCAAAATATTTAGAACACAATACAAAATTATTCCACCTACAAAAAACCCAGTAAAATCTCAACTAATGTGAAAAAGACCACCAGTAGACGCCAACACTGAGATAATACCGGGTCCCTAGAGGTGGAATGTGCCCTTCCCTTCCGTTTGACTGGCAAGGCCAGGACACATACCCACGGCTGGAATTGTGACATTTGTCAGGGAGTGCCCTGCACAAACTCGCTGAGACTTCTCAGGAGCCCCCGGGGAGTTAGTGCTGAGGCCAGCTTCTCCTAAAGCGCATGGCCCTATAGAAGAACGGTGGCTACTCGGGGGAAAAAATCCCCCAAAACAATCCTTACTTTCAGACTTCATGAAAATGTATTTAACTTGGGTTGTCTGATTTTAAGGGGCTTTTCTGTAATAAGGTACAAAGAGGGTTAAAAGGAGATAACATATGGCTGGGTACAAATTTTATTTTTTTAAATAATTGTTTATTTTTAATTGCAGTTGATATACAATATTATATTGGTTTCAGGTGTGCAACCCCATGATTAGACATTTATAAAGCTTTTGAAGTGATCACCCTAATGAATCTAGTATCCATCTGACACCCTATATAGTTATTACAATTTTATTAACTATATTCCCTATGCTGTACATTACATCCCCGTGACTGTTCTGTAACTACCAATTTGTACTTCTTAGTCCCTTCACTTTTTTCACCTATCCCAACTCCCCTCCCATCTGGCAACCATTAAAATGATCTCTGTACTTTTTTTTAAAGATTTTATTTATTTGTTTTTAGAGAGAAGGGAAGGGAGGGAGAAAGAGAGGGAGGGAAACACCAATGTGTGGTTGACTCTCACGTGGCTGCCACTGGGGGGACCTGGCCTGCAGCCCAGGCATGTGCCCTGACTGGGAATCGAACCAGCCACCCTTTGGTTCCCAGCCTGTGCTCAATCCACTGAGCTACACTAGCCAGGGCCGTTCTCCATATTTTTAGTCTGTTTCTGTTCTGTTTGTTCATTTATTTTGCTTTTTAGATTTCACATACAAATAAAATCACAAGACATTTGTCTTTTTGTGTCTGATTTGTTTCACTCAGCACAACACCTTCTAGGTTCATCTGTACTGTCGCGGATGGTAAGATTTCATTCTTTTTTAGAGCTGAGTCATATTCCAGTAATACAAGTTTTATTAAGCCCTCTGTGTGTTTTGCCTTTGTGTATGTTTATTTTTATTTTGGGGGCAGATGGGTAAATATGCCTGTAGGCCAACTGTCACTTTAGCACAGAGATAACTAACCAGTGGAAGAATGCAGACACAGAGAGCCACAGCTCAGCCTTTGTAGCTGAAGATGATCACCACTAACCAGTGACTGCTGTCTAGCCAGTGGGTCCCCAGCAGCTGCCCACACTGGTCCATGATTTGTAGCTGCAGATTCCCTGTGCTAAGTCTGGCTTAGTCTGCAGCTGCCCTCCTCTCTTCAGTCAGAAATACCGCAGGTACTCACTGGTGCTCCCTAGGTCTGTCTGCCACTGTGATTTCTCTGAGTCTCCAGTGGTGCCATGTCATTTGAAGTTTTGCTTTGGTGGGCGTTGTTTCTTTTTCCTGTTCTGCTTGAGTTCTCTCTATTCAGCTCGTCACACAGCAGCTACTTAGGAATGCAAAGCAGAGAATTTCAGAAAGCAAGCTTGAGAGAGAGGCTACAGAAAGTGGGGGAGCTTATTAATACCGTAAGTTCTTAACGCCTTAAGTGTGTCAAGTTTCGAGTTGTGCAAGCAAAAAACGGGGCTAAAAGAAGGTAGTTGCAAATTGTAAACAAACTTATAACATTAAAGTGGCAGGATCAGATTGTGAGGGACTAAGTAGTTGGATTTTAATGAAGAGGTGACTAATAAGAGCCCAGAGTAAATAATTTGCCCCAAAGTATCTGTACATTACCTTTATAATAGTTTACCAATGGGAAGGGGAGTTCTGTGGATCAAGTGGAAGGATCTTAGCAGAGAGCAAGCTAGTCATGGTCCTAACAGGGTCAGCTTGTGCCCTGCAGCAAGTCACAGGGTCACTCTGTATAACACAACTGTCTTTTCTGGGGCTCTAACTATGTGCCTGCATTGCTGTAAGCATTTTGTATGTGTTAACTCATTTAGTCCTCACCGTGCCCTGCGAGGTAGGATCTATAATTGTTTCCGTGTTACAGATTAGGAACTGAGGCCCAGAGAGACTAATTTTTCCAAGGTCACATAACAGCGAATAAGGGCAGAGCTAGAATTCCAACCCAGCCAGCTTGGCTTGACCTTTCAATAACTATGCTGTACTGCCTCTCAATTTATTTATAAAGGACATGTTAAAAATATCTACCATAACTATTTTATAGAGCTGTAGGAAGCAAAAAATGAAACAGTAAAAGCACTTTTAATAAGGAAATAATACTGTGCAAAAGAAAACCACAGAACAAAGTCCAACGCCATTGCTGGCGGTTTTCACAAGAGCCCTTCGCTGAAGAACTGTGGTACTTACATGTGTGTGTACTTACTTATTTACACACACACACACTGGAAGGGTCTCTACTCCATAGCATCCTAGCTTCTATAGGAAGGTGACATGGAGAACACTGGCTGTGAGTCAGGAAGGCTGGGCTCCAATTCTAACTCAACTAAGCAGATGCTTCTGATTGTGTGAGTCTTAGTTCTTTGTCTGTGAAATCACAGAGCTGAACCAAGTAGATTTCTCAAAGCTGGGAACCTCGGTCCTCTCAGAATCTGGTTGTACAAGTCTTTTTTTTAAATGTCTTTTAATTTTATTATTTTTCAATCTCCTTTTTGTTATCTTTTACACTGTATACGTAACAATGTATGTAACACATGTTAACTTGTGAAACATAAAAATGTGATAACTACCTGTGAAGTCACCACCAGGACACTGTCAGCATCTGCATCCTGTTCCCCTTCCCCGTCCCCCAAGGCTAACTGCCGTTCCAGTCACAGTTACAGTCTTGTAAGAGCCTCTGGAGGCGGCCTAGTCCCACGTGCCTCACTGTCTAAAAAACTAGCTCACGGGAGCTCAGCAGCTGGTCACCACATTAAAACTCCGTACCCAGGAAACAAAAACTTTCTTTTTCCTCCTCTCCCCAGCCCTGGTAACCACCATTGTGGAATACAGTGTATGTCTTTTTTGTGACTAGCTTATCTCACTTAGCACAGTGTCCTCAAGGTTCATCCATGTTGTAGGATGCGTCAGAATTACTTTTTAAAAGCTGAATAATAGCCCGTTGTATATATATACCACAGTTTATCTATTAATCCATTCATGGACATTTTTCTAGTGGGTAGAGATTTTGAGCATCTTTTCATGTACTTGTTGACCATTGATATATATCATCTTCGGAGAAATGTCTATTTAGGAGCTTTGCCCATTTTTAATTGGGTTATTTGCTTTTTCGTTGTTGCGTTGTACTGGTCATGCTTTCTGGGTAGTAACCCTGTATCGGAGATGATTTGTAAATGTCTTTTCGCATTCTGTAGATTGCCTTTTTACTCTGTTGTGTCCTTTGATGCACAGAAATTCTTTGTCTGTTTTCGCTTTTGTTACCCGTGCGTTTGCTGTCATCCAAGAAATCACTGGATGATTCCAGTCCAGTGTCGTGAAGTGTTTTCCCTGTGTTTTCCTCTAGGTGTTGTATAGCTTTAGGTTTCTTGTTGAGGACAAAAGTTAATTTTCGTATGTGGTGGAAGATAAGGGTCAGAGTGCATTTCTCTGCATGTGGGTAACCAGTTCCCACAGTTTGTTGAAGAGACTGTCCTCCTCCCACTGAGTGGCCCTAGCAGTCTAGTCAAAAATGGTTTGACCATGTACACAAGGGATTGTTTCTGGCTCTCTGTTCTGTTCCATTGGTCAGTTAGTCTGTCTTTATGCCAGTACCACACTGTTTTGATTACTGTAGCTTTTTAACAGATTCAGAAATCAGAAAGTATGAGTCTTTCAACCTTGTTCTTTTAAAAAATTGCTTTGGCTTTTCAGAGTCCCTTGAAATTCCATATGAATTTTTGGATGAATTTTTCTACATTTGCACAAAATACCACTGGGATTCTGATAGGGATTTTGTTGAATCAGAAGATCACTTTGGATAGTATGGTCATCTTAACAATATTAAGTTTTCTTATCCATTAATATGAAATGTCCTTTATAGTTGTTCCTGAAAACCCTTCCCCCATTATCCCCTCCCACCTCCCTTCTTGTTACTGTCAGATTGTTCTTAATTTCAATGTCTCTGGTTATATTTTGCTTGCTTTTTTCTTTTGTTGATCAGGTTCCTGTTAAAGGTGAGATCATATGCTATTTGCAATATTAGATATATTTCTATTGATAGCACCTTCAAAGCACTTTAGTTCTTAATTAAGTCTGTCAGATTCTTATTTGAGTGGTGGGTGTCGTTGTGAGTGTATGTTTTGTCAGTTCACAGAACAGAAAACCAAATGACCAATAGATGTGTGAAAAAATGTTCAACCTTAGTCCAGTACTCAAAAAAATGAAAATTAAAACAATAAGATCTTAGTCATGTACCAGCATTGTAACCTTGGAGAAGCTTCTTTACCTCTGTGAGCCACTTTATTCTGTGTTAAATGGGGCTAAAAAGTGCTCCCTTATCAAGTTGTGAAGAGTAAATAATAGATTTGTTTTGGAACAGTGCATGGGTGTAGAACAGTGCCTGGATGTAGTAAGTGTTCAATAAATGATAGTTGATTTAATTACTTATAATGCAAGTTAATTATAAAAATGCTGAAAAATCTAGTCCCAGCCAAATTTTGTCCAACTCTGTCCTACTTGGAGGACTTCTAAATGGGATCTCTCCTGAAACTGCTAGCTAGTTAGCTTCTTACTTCAAGACCTCTCAGGTGGCATTAGCTTGGTGAAGTTATAACCAGAGTCTATACCTTAACTCTAAAGGTTCAGAACCTCAGTTTTGTGAGAACAAAATATGAAGACCAGTTTCTTAGGAACTGACTCACGTGGTCAGAGTAATCAGAGTGAAGCTTCATTCACAGTGAGAAGTCTGACTGTGAAGCATCCTCATACTTGACTTTGGTAGTTACTGCATTGTCTCCCCGAGAGCCAACGACACGGAAAATCAGTGCTGGCGTTCTGTGCGAGGACTCAGTGCGGAGGGGGTCTGCAGAATGCTTGTAGTGACTGACGACTGGCGCCAGGCCCTCATATGACATCGCCAGGCTCACGTAGTCGTACTTATGAACTGGGGGACCTGCTCCCATCACCAGTGTAGGAAGGTGCTGCCTGATTACTGATCTGAGGGTGCCCCTTCTTACGCTGGCCTCCAGCGGTGGTCAGGCCTGGGCCCAGAGTCCTCAGTGGTCGTGTTCTCCCCGGCTCTCTGAGGTTACGCCTGGGTCACATTGATTAGGTTTAGGGGTCCCTAGAGCTCTGCAGTCATTCAGACCTCAGATTTTTGGTATTTTGAACAGATGGATTATTGCGCCCACTGTATTTTTTCTTTCGAATTTCAATCTCAGAATATAAGCCTTACCTTCTATTTTGGAGACATTTTCATATCATTGCCATGTACAAACATGAAGTGATGATTCCTCATTTCTTGAACCTGCTCAATGACATCAACACCTTTATGGTCCTTTCTCTCTTTCCATTAAGGTCCAGGGTGTATCCGGAAAAATTCTGTAAAGTATTTTCTTTACTGTCAGACTTATAAGCTAGCGTATTAGAATTAGTAAAGCATTATATGGTCCCTTAGAGGTCTGTTGGTTGGTCTCTTGGAATATGGAATGTATATTGTTTTACTTCTGCCAATATTGGATATGATGGCCCTGGCCAGGTGGGTCAGTTGGTTGGAGCGTAATCCTGTGCACCAAAAGGTTATGAGTTCGATCCCCGGTCGGGGCACATATGGGAGGCAACCTATTAACGTTTCTCTCTTACATGTCTCTCTGTCTGTCTGGCTCCTCCCCCCTTCCTTCTTTCTAAAATCAGTAAACATATCCTCGGTGAGGATTAAAAAAAAAGACAGACCAAAATGTACTGAGATGTCAGGGTCAGACAATACATGTTCATAAATGAAAGGTTTAATTTTAGAATAGTTACTGGTGTGGTTATTCGTGTGTGTTACGTAGTAAATTACACGTAGACCGTGTTTCACTTGACCTCACCAATATTATAACTTGACGAGTATGAACACCATTCAGCACTGTTACTACAGGCAACATGGGAGGGATGCTTGAAAAAATTGTGACGTCAGCGGGCCTTTTCTGTGTGTAGTATTGTATTTTTTAGGGGCTTCCCCCCTTTGTGTCCGTTACCCCCTTAGGGTCAAGTCTTGCTTCTTTGGGGTCTCAGACAGTTACTCATACTTCTCTCTCCCTCTGGCTTCTTCCTCATTGCGTCTCCCTGTGCAGTGTCCTGTCCCTCAGAGCTCTGCTCTCCCCTTCCTGCTGTGGTAAATTAATCTGCACTTAGTTACTAGTGGTCCATTGGCTTTGTGTGTTTCCCTTATCAGAGTCTATATTTGCCTTTAATGGGGATGTCAGTGTCTTAATCCAGATGGTGGGGCTGACTGGCAGGCCAGGAGGGTTGATATTGTTAAAGTGGGAGCAGGGATGGCTGGGATTCAGGGGATTTGAACTACAAGAAGTTCATTGCCTGGGTGTGCACTGGCCCTCTTTTCTCTTGTGCTTGCTCACTGTCGTTGAGTTCCCAGAAGTACTTCTGTTTTATTTTTAAATGAGAGATGAGGGTTCACGCACAGTTCACGTCTTTGAAATGCCTTCTGTGCCTTATTTGAAAGAAGGCCCCTTTATGTTTTTGCCATGCGGCACTTTCTCTTGGACCCGTAAGTATTCAGGGGGCATACCCCCGTTGGAGAGTGAGTGAGACTGGTTCTGCCTCCTCAATTCAACTGCATTTTATGGTTTGTTTTTCACAAAGCCTAAAGAAAAAAAGATAATATTAGAAAAGCCTTTAGCTTACTTTGGAAAGATAGTGATATTTCTCATTTTTAGTACAGAAGTTCCTCTGATTTCTTGTTTAGCATTACTCTGCTGTGCGTGTTTTGTTAGCTTAAACCATCCAGATGAAACAAGACCGACGGTCAGTTACCTAAGCTGCTCACTGAGCCAGCTGCCAGTAGGCTCAACGGAGTCCGAAATCAGTTTTCAGGGATGGGTGACCAGGCAGCCGAGGTGGCCAGTGCCTCGGTTAGAGCCGGTCATCTTCAGAGTGCAGTCACCTGGCCCCCTTGTTTGAGCCTCCTCAGGACAACTCTTTGAAGTAGGTGCTGTTGCTCCGCAGTTTCACAGCCTGAGAAACTGAGGCTTCCTCTGCCCCTTTTATCCCTGGGACGGCATCGAGGAGGGCCTTCGCCGTTCGGCCATTACCTGCTTCTCCCTTAACACACGCACTCGCTGGCTGGGTGTTGAGAGAGAGATGTTGCTGACCCTTAAGCTGGAACGGTGTGAGGGACTGTCCCGCGAAGGAAGGGAAGATCCCTCGAGGGTTAGGAGGGGAAATAATCTGTCTGCAGAATTCACTTCCTTGGGTAGTTTTAGGTCGTGGTCCCTGGGGGAGCAGAATAGAAATCACCCTGGTAACGGGCTGATACAAAATTTCGAACGATGGACACCTGACTACTGAGGCTCCGCCACGTGGCCACTCTGCAGCAGGCCGGAGGTTCGCACCATGCTGGTCGCAAGCTCGTGGGAACGGGGTGGGGGGCTTCCCTTTGCGATGGTTGCTGCTTCTAGAATATAATTCCTTAGGTTCTCCGTGCATGGCATATATCATCCGACTGCCTGTCTCTAAGTCTTGTTTCCTAGTGAAAACATAATAAACCATAAAGGCTCTGTTTACCTCAGTCATCTCGCTGGTGCCAGAAATTTTAAGATTGTCGAAACCAACCCCTCAGTGTTACATCTTTGTGGGCATCGATAACACGGTGGGTCTCCTTCTCGTCCATCTCCCCGCAGTGTGCTACCACAGGGCATGCGGCCTTGCTGTTTGTGCACCCTTCCAGTTGCAGGGGAGAGGTTTCGAGTGTGTAGTTTCTTTCGGTCACCGTGGCGTACAACACGCACCGTTCTGCCCGTCGCTTTTCTCACACCCTTTTATTTTGCATTGTTTCACACAGGGTCCTGCCTCTCTGAAAACAACCCAAAAACCACTGGTGGCATTGTATGGCCAGTTGATAATTTACTCACCTGTTCTCTTTGTTGCTTCCAATTTTCTTCTTTTGTGTGTGACAAATACCCACCTTTTTGGGGGGCCCTTCTTTTTGGACATTTGTGGTCTTTGCTCTTGAAATGAAGTGCTCCAAAGCTGTGTCCCAGCCATGCCTCCTACGACAGAGCTCGGCCCTGACAGCTGTGCTTCGGGGTATTTTGGGGAGGGCGCAGGACCACGTGCACCGCTGTCATTTTGAGAGCCAGGCCGTCAGGAAGGCGGGTTTCCCGTTCCTTAGCCACTGAAGTAGCCACCATGGCATCTAATCCTGGCGATCCGTTTGTGCATTCTGGTCAGACTTATCTTCTATTCACAGAGGTTGTTCCTTTTTCCCCACTGCGGGCAGTTCCTAACATATATATGTGCCTGCCATACAAATGGCCACGTGTGGAGAGCCCTCTGCTGCCGTGCGGGGAAAGTTGGGGGAGGGAGATTCCCAGCTTCACTGCCTGGGCTGCAGCTGGGAAAGCAGTTCTGGGCACTTCACGTTGAACTTGGAATTAATTTTCTCAGAATAACACGTTTGGTAGTTAGCTTCCGTGGCGGTAGCACTCGTGAGTGTTCCGGTGCTTGGTGGGCTCGAGAGCTTTCTTACAGGACCAGGCCTACCCAGGGCGTTATTTCTGTGAGCAACGTGCTCCGGAGTCTCAGCTGCAGAGCCACCGGGTGGTCGACGTGATGAGTGTTGTATCGGACCTGTGTGGCCTGATCTTCTTCGCCAAACCTCGGGTGGACTGGGAGTAGCTGCCATCTGACCAGGGTGAGAAAACAAAAACATCTGGATTTTCTAAAATGTGACTTCTGTGCTGCTGGCTGTTGTGACGACAGTGAGACTGAGAAAAGCGGTACGAGCGCCTGGCCACCTGGATGGTCCGAGGTAGCGAGCAGGAAGCAGAGTGGTGAAAGCATCAGAGATCTCGCTTTCCCGACGAGGGAGGACGTTTCAGAGAGAAAGACATTAGACTAAGCCAGAACCGTTCAACAGAGTGACTAAAGTGGCTTCTGTCCCCAAAAGACAAAGATACTCAGGAGATTTTCGTGGCCAAACATCTGGTGGAGTTATTGAAAGAAGTTTTGGGGGGCTGCAAAGAGGTTGCCACCTGCATCCAAAGGCATTCTTGAGGCTCAGGCCAAAAGGACGACATTAGCAATCTCCGTGACGGCACTGTCGAGAAAGACCGTGTTACCCGACTGGGTGCGTCCGTGGGGGGTGGGGAGGGTGCACTTCAAAGTGAAACTAGACGTGATGGTAATGACAGAGACGAAAGGTGGCTCATAACTTGTCTAATTTGTGAGGGCTCTGCTTTCTTTTGCTATCAGAGAGTATATTGATTGCTTTTTTCCATCTTAAAAAGTTTTTATGGCACTTTATAAGCGTTCACCAAAACAGAGAGAATAGTGAAATAAACTCCGTGTGCCTGTCAGCCGGCTTCCATAGTATGAGTGTGTTGACAGGCTATTTTCGTGTCTTCCTGCTACTTCCCCTCCAGAGCATTGTGGCACACGTTCCGTACGGCACAGGGCTTCACCCATAAATGCTTCAGCGACATCTCTAACATGTAAGGACTGAAGACCTGCAGTCACAGCGCCATTGTCACATCCGACTAATAGTAACTTCACGTTATCTAATATCGAGTGTGTGCTGAAATTTCTCCAGTTGTAGACCCGGCGTTGCAGGAAGGAGGCTGGAGGGAAGGGTTACAAATGGGAATGAACAACATTTGAGGGTAATGGATGTGTTCGTTATTTTGAATGCGGCGATTTCAAAAGTGTATACCAGTATGTCAAAACATCGAATCGTACACTTTAAATATGTGCAGCTAATTATATGTCAATTATACCTCAATTGAACTGTTAAAATAATATAGTGATATAGCTAGAGGCAGACAGTATTTTAAAACATGTTTTCCCAGTTATCTCAAAATATCCTTTCACAGTTGGTTTCTTCAAATAAGACTCTAAATAAGAACACATTGTATTGGGTCGATATGTCCCTAGGTTTCTTAGAATCCATAGCATATCCATCCATCCACTCACCCACCTCCCTTTTTCCTCATGCGTTTGTTTAATTAAGCACTTGAGACCGTTGATCCTGTGGCATTTGCCACACTCCGATTTGGCTGATTCCAGCCTTGCGGCAGCATGGTCCTGCCTTCCATGTTTCTTATTTCTTACAACTTGGTATTAGATCCAAAGGCTTCATTGGACTTGGGTGCAGTTCTTTTAGCAGGAATGCTTTACAGGTGATGGATGCTGCTGTGGACCTCTTACTGCAGGATATCAGGGAACCACGTAACGTCTGGTTGTCCTACTTTCAGTGTGAAATCCACCAGTGGAGTCAGGTGTTTAAACTACATATTTAAAGGGCACAATTCAAGAATTTTTGACATACACACATGCAGACATACTTTGACATATGTGTACACATGTGTATATATTTTTGATGACTGCCTAGCTGCTTCAGAAAACATAGTATTTTGGAGGCATACTGCAGGGACAAACCATGATTCTTTCGGTGGTAGTGATAGAATTTTCCAAGTGGCAACAGAGTAGAATAGGGACCCTTTAGTTAGGACCTTAGTTTTACACTAGCTTGTCAGGGAGCTCACACTAAAACAACAGGTTGCGGAAAGCAGGCCCTTTGATCCGGAAGCAACGGAAACTACTGAGCTCTGAAGCAGACCTGTTTAACCTTACACAGCCAGCCTGTTGTCCTTCACTCTTGGCTGCCACTTCTCTGCACAGTGAGTCACAGGTAACATTTTTAGGAGAGTGTATGTGTGCATTCTTCCAGTTTACCTAGATTAAAATCTTCCAGATTTTAATATGAGCAGTCTTCTTTGGCCACCTTGCCCCAGTCTACTGTCTTGGAGAAGGGGTTAAGTTTTAGGCACAAAGCTCTTTGGCAAAAGTATTAGGTTAATGAATCAAAAAGTCTGATCCCTTGAAGGCCAGTTAGCTTAGCTTTGCTCCACAGATGGCATCTCCTTAGCTCGCTATCAGTCATCTTACATATCCTGATCACCAGGAGACCTGGGTGAGACCGTGTGTACACGTCGGTGCACGATCATCACTGCTACGCGGCAAACAAGAAAGCACAAAACATAGCTGCAAGTGTCATTAATAGCAGTAGTATGCCATAACGCAGGTGTCAGGGGGTGCGCATTCAGCCCGAGACTGAGGCTCTGCAGTGAACGGGAAGGCTTTCTATTCAAAAGTATTTACAGGACTCAGTGGGTATACTAAAAAGTATTTATGCCTTAAATGAGTAGATTTTGTGGCATGTAAGTTATATCACAATAAAGTGGCTTTAGAAAAGTATTTGTGAGATTTAAAATAGATTCTCTAATAGAAATGATACTTGACATTCTAGGAACAGATGAAATCACTGAGAAGAGAGCCAAGGACAGAATTTTAGGGAAAACCTAAATTTCAAGGAAGAGAGACACATATGAAAACAGGAGGTGTGACTACAGACATAGGAAGAAAACCAGAAGAGAGCAGTAGCCTAAAATGCAGGAGTGAATGTGTACTCGGTGTCAAGTGCAGAATGGACGAGGATGGGGACTGAGAAAAGGCTGATAATGAACCTAGCTGTAAGGAAATTGCTAATGACCTTTTGAGAAAATAGTTTCCATGAAGTGAAGGGGTTAAGGAGCGAGTTGGGAGGAAGATGAGGCTGCACATTCCACTTGCTAGAAATAAAGTAGGCAGAAGGAGAGCTGGCAACAGTGTCAAGGATAGTAGGCTAGCGGTAGGGCAAACCTGGGTCTGTTTGCTTCTTTCTCTTTCTGACGGGAGAGGGTTGGCCTGCCAGTACCTAGAGAGGAAGGAGGCCAACTAAAGAGCAGAGACTGAAGGTACAGAGAGCTTACACCCAACTCTGGCTCGTAAGTGGTTGGAGAAGTTGGTATTCAATACAGGGCAAAGCATTTGTTGGAGAAGTTGGTGTTGGTACAAAACGGAGGCAGTGCTGGTTGTTCTGCCTGTGTCATTTCCTTGCTCCATGGCAGGCATGCCCACCCCCCCTCCGGAAGCCAGGGTGTGCTGTGCGGCCCTGCCTCCTCGATGAGCTCTCCTCCTTTTTCATTGCCGAAAGCACCCTGATGCAAGTGAGACCTTACCATGTGGGTATAACCTTAAATCCGTTGTAACCCACGATTGGCCAAACTCATTCTGGAACCTCAGCACTGGATTAGTGACACCGAATGTGTGATGGGTAGCTCGCCTCTCAAGGCTCCGGCACCCCCAGCACATCAGCGCACCATCACCTGTGGCCAGCAGCCTCTGCTTAAGTGACCATTCCAGCTCTCAGGTCAGAGCCTCTGAACCCCTCTCAGAGAATTCAGCTTCTCCAGGGCTCTGTGAGCTGTCTCTGACCCATAGGGTACCCCTCGTTCAGCCACGCATGCCCACATTCGGGGCGCATGGTAATGAAGCAGCCTGTGAGGACTCTCCACCCAGTCAGCCATCCCCAGCCCCACACGCTGACCCTTCGCAAAGGCCTTTTGAACAGTTTCTTTCCCTAAACTTACCCTTCTAAGTCTCTGCCCCTAATTTCGTTTTTATTATTAGCTGTATTTATTGTTCTTTTGTTTTTATTTTAGCCAGAACATTAAAAAAAGGCTAGTTTTATTGTACTTATAATTTAGCCTTTTAAAGCCCCCTAGAATATTATACAACCTAGCGTTCTCCCCTTTTGAGCTATTAATTGCATCTTTTTTTATTATGGACTTTAGAGAGGAGGTGTGGGGGAGAGTAAGAGAGAAACATCACTTTTATAGTTCCACTTATTTATGAATTCATTGGTTACTTCTTGTATGTGCCCTGACCAGAGATCAAACCCACAACCTTGGCCTATGGGACAATGCTCCAACCCACTGAGCTACCCAGCCAGGGCATTAATTGCATCTTAATGTGAGTTCTACCTCATCTTTAAAACTCTCTCTCTTAATTGTATATTGTTATATTTTCCCATATCTCTTGGAAATAAACTATTAGCCAAAAATAAAATTCATTTTTCACGTTTGTTATTTGTAAAAATATATTCGCCATGTCACTTAAAGCAGCCTCTGCAGGTTTTGTGGTGCGTGTGACTTAGGTTCCATTAAGTAAGTTGAAGGGTTAAAATACCCTGCACTGTCGCATATGGCAGTGAGCAGAATCGCAGATGTTGATGATACCGCGTAATTAGTATTCTTTTATGTAAATGAAGGCTGTCAGCATGTTACCATAGTGTCTACTCTCTCTGAAGCCAGAATTTATGCCACTTGGTCTCACCAAGACCAGGCAGGATTATTCCACCGTCCTTAGTTAAGAACTGGGAAAAAATTAATACAATGAGAGAGAAGAAATGGAAATCTCCTTAAAGTAGACAGATTCTCTTCATTTTTTTTCCTATTTGCTTTTGTTGACTTTTTTTTCCCCACAGAAATTCCATTTCTGGTGATGCAGAAATGTATTTAGGATAAGCTAAGAAATTTGCCATTTGAGAATAATTGAAACAGCCCAATAAAAAAATAAATCATATTTTCAAGCTATAGATTTTTAAATTGTTATAGTGTTCAGTCATTTCATACAGAATTTGTTAAATAATGAGATAAATCTAGAAATTTCTCATCAGAACAAAAGGCAAGAATTGAAAAGATTTCATTACCTTTTTTTAATTTACTATTTTACAGATACTAAATGTATGATGCTTTTAAATGTTGGTTATAGTTTTAAGCTCCAGTTGATCCAGATTTTTAAAATAAACCTATGGCAATGAAGGAAGCAAAAACTAGTATTTTGTCAGGTTTACTTTCTACCTATGCAGGAAGGTCTAAGGTATGCAAGACATTTATTTAAAGGTGCCGACCTGGCTAATGCGGGAGAGCAGTTAAGGCACATCACGCTCCTTCCCAGTGACGCCGCAAGTTTCTCTCTCCTGGACTTCGGGCGCCTGTCACTCTGAATGATATGTGTTTTAAGTGGAAAGGTCAGGATTATAAAGTGGTCAGAATACGTGTGAGAGGTGAGTTACACGCATTGTCTTTCTTGAACTGAGTATTGTGTTCTCTTTATTCCCTATGTTGTGTGTTGCTCAAGGTAGCTTCTTTCTTTTGTGTCACTTTTGGGTGATTTCCATTTCATGATCAGAGCTGGTTTTCCTCGGGAGAAGCTCGTCTGCCTAGCTCAAACCAGTGTGGTGAGGTGCAAAGTACCGCGTGCTTTCCTGAATGGCCTTACTCTGCCATATGGCAGGTTAGCGAGTTGCCACGACAGATTTGTAATGGGAAAGGCTGTGCAGGAAAGGGTGTGCGTGATCAGCAGATTTATAGATCGGAAAATGAAATCAGAAGAGTTTCCAGAGTGCCCTTTCCATTCGATGGCTCTCCACGGAGAAAGTGTGGAATGGGTTGTTGTTGCTGTTGTTTTTAGTGTTTTTCTATTTTGGCTTTTAGTTGTCCCAGCATATTTTTTCTAGCACAAGAGTTGATTCCATCAGGCATCAGTGTTCTGGTGGTGTGTTGCTGCATTCCCATTCACAGAAATATTCTCTGTAGGATTTGAAGCTGTGCTGTTAAATGTGATAAGATCTCAGTAGCAATTAACTTCCTGAAGACACATGAAGCTTCCTATTGGCTAAAATGGGGATTTGCCAGGTTTTGAGTTGTAAGAAGCTGTTCAGATATGATTCAGTGCATACTGAATCTTTCAAAGGACGGGAAACAAAAAGCAATGCCGAGCGAGCTAAAGGTGTGTCCTCGTACGTGTGAGTCCGTGCTGTCCAACACGGCAGTCACTATTTAAATTTGAGTTAATCAAAGTAAATAAAATTAGCCATGACTGATGTGTCTCAGTGTGTTCAATGTGTGTTTAATGGGTTGGGCATTGTCCTGCAAACCAAAAGGTCATCGGTTCGATTCCCGGTCAGGGCACATGCCTAAGTTGCAGGCCAGATCCCCGGTCAGGGGAGGGAGAGGCAACCAATCGATGTTTCTCTCCCTCTCTTTTTCCCTCCCTTCCCCGCTCTCTAAAAATAAATAAATAAATAAATAAATAAATAAAATCTTTAAAAGATAAAAATAAATGAAAGTATATAAACTGAAAAGTTCCAGAAGTCGATGCAGTCCGCAGTCTTTCTAGCCCCGTTTCGAGTGCTCAGGAGGCACGCACGGCTGATTGGCACAGTATCGGACAGTGCAGCTAAAGAACGTTTTCGTCACGGCACGAGTCCTTTAATTTCTAGGAGGAGTTCTCACCCCTATATAGTTTATTGGATTTAGTGCAGTGGTTCTAAGGTGTTAATGTGCACATGAATCACTACAGAACCTGTTAGAAATGGAGATTCTAGACTCTCCCCCAGGCTCTGGTTCGTAAGGTTTGAAGTCACGACCAGAAATCCATACATGTAAGTGTCCGAGGAGATTCTGATGCTGGTAGGTGGTTTAGGAAACACATTTGGAAAAATCTTAAATTAGTGAGGAGCTCGGGAACTGCCCCTCTTGATATCCCCCCTTCATTCTGTCATTACCGACTTTCTTTTGTATCCCTGGTAATTGATGGAAAGCATAGTGGTTTGTGTACTCGACTTCACTGGGAATACGTAGACAAAAGAAAATGCACTTCCTTATTATTTCATCTTTTTCTTAAGAGTTTATTTGTTTATTTTTAGAGAGGGAGAGGAAGAGAGGGAGAGAAACATGGATCAGCTGCCTCTCGCACGCCCCCAGTCAGGGACCTGGCCCACAACCCAGGCACGGGCCCAGACAGGGACTGGAACCAGCTGAGCCACACCAGTCCGAGCTATTTCATCTGTTCAGTGTGTTGTAATCTGGTTCTGCCCCAGAGAAAGTACGTTCTGGACTGTGTGGGAAGGCAGCTCTGACAGAGCGCCTTTGACCGCTCAGAGTCGGGCACCCGCAAGTCTTGAAATTACAAAGGAGTATAAAAAAGGAAACGTAACACATGATCTCTCTGAAGGGTATTACATCTTGTTAGGAGATGGATACATACATCTAGAGGAATGACTTAAAGGGCACTTAGCAACAAGTTAATAATTAGAGAAATAGTGGAGTAGAGACTAAATCCTGGCAGCCCTCAAAAGAAACGCACGCTCTGACCTGACCGGAAATTCTCTAGGCTGCTTTCCTCTGTGTGGTTTACGGGTTTCTTCTATAGAGACACGGCCTCTGCCGTCCAGAACGGGCAGTGAAAAATGTGAAGGGTCTCTAATTTGGTCCTGTGGTGTGTTTGTTTGGTCCTGTGGTGTATTTGTGGTGTATTTGGGGACCAGCCCAAAATGGCATCTGGAAAACCAGAGAGGCTACTCGGGGTGCACTGCACTAGACTTAGAACTTCTCTGGGTGACCCCATAATCGTGGAACCACACCTGCATTTCACAGAAATGAAAGTGGAGACGAAATGGAGGTGAAGCAAGTTCTCTTTATAAGAGGAGCTACCTTTGGGGAATTTTAAATACCAGTATTGGGGGGGGGGGATGTGCCAAGGTTCCAAAGAATAAAAAGTTCACTTTTAAAATAATTGGTTAGTATCTTTCCCTGGAGAACTTGCCCACTAGGTGTCTGTGATGAACACTACTGAAGAAACAATGTAGGAAGACAAGGAAAAAAGAAAAAACAAAGAAACACTTCAGTTTGTTGCCACTGTTTTAAAAAGCATTTTCACATATATCGTGGAAGATTTGTTCCTTTTTCTTTTGTCTTGGTAGTTTAGTTAAATAATGTAATACCAGTAGCCATGCCACCTCTTGTCCTAAGAGTCAAATCTATCATATTCTGTACTTACCTATCCTTTTAGTAAAGAAAATAAAAGTTTTTCCACCTTTTCTATAAGATGTACATGTTCTTTTCAAAAAGAGACATTGTCTTTCTTCTTCAGGGCTGCTATACCAAAAATACCGTACACTGGGTGTCTTACAAACAGCCAACACTTACTTCACACAGTCCGGAGCTGGGAAGTCGCAGATCGTGGCACCAGACTCCGTGTCCAGTAAGGACTTCCCGGTTCATAGCCGTGCACAGCTTTTCACTGCACCCTCGCAGGGCAGAAGGGGCGAGGGAGCTCCTTTCTAGGGGCACTAGTCCCATTCATGGGAGCTCATCCCAGGACCGTCAACCCATTTATGATCTAATCACCTTCCAAAGCCTCCCACCCAATACCGTCTGTCTCCTTGGAGGACACGATTTTAGCATATGAATTGGGGGAACGCGATGTTAACTTAGACCGAGGCTCACAGTCTGCCTTCTCAGTCGGGTTCCTTGGACTCAGGAAAATAAAAATGATACTTTGTACTGTAGAGAACGTTTTTTTCTTACCTTTACCTTACCCTGTTGTCTCTGCTTTGAAATACATTGTGACTTACCTAAGATTGCCTTTTTAGTTGAGGGTCTTCATCCCTCCTACTGGCGTTTGAAACACTATGTCTCCTCTTCTTCCGTGTCCCCTGCCCGTTCTTCACACAGCCAGTATCTCCATCAGTATGAGATGTAGGAGCTTTCCTTCCAGTACACCATCAGTGCAAAAATGGCTTAGAATACAGCTTTCTTTCTCCTGGCGACTACTTGGGTACACTGTGAAATAAGGGTACTGACATTTCCCAAGGAACACAAAATCAGCCTCATATAAAAATTAGTTGATTAAAATAGGCTTAGAAAATGTAAAGTTTCAAGTTGGTGCTAAGGCCCTCCATATAGTATTTTATGATTCTTCCTTTTTAGGGAATTTGCCTTTCTGTAATTCTCATGCCACACCAAGTTTTCTTTGTTTAACTTCCAAAGGAACCACTTTTGAATTGAGAATGAGTAGTGAGTTGAAAATGTCAGTTGCAAGCCTTTTTCTGGGAAAATATTTGCTAAAAGTTTTGTCTCTCTCTCTCTCTCTTTCCGGGGGCCCTGTTGTGCCAGGGTGAAAGCGTGGAGCCTCTTGTAAGACATGGATAGATGCAAACATGTCGGGCGGTTGCGGCTGGCCCAGGACCACTCCATCCTGAACCCTCAGAAGTGGTGCTGTAGGGAGTGCACCACCACGGAGTCGGTGTGGGCTTGTCTCAAGTGCTCGCACGTGGCCTGTGGCCGCTACATTGAGGACCACGCCCTTAAACACTTTGAAGAGACTGGACACCCTCTTGCCATGGAGGTCCGGGATCTCTACGTATTCTGTTACCTGTGCAAGGACTACGTGCTCAATGATAACCCGGAGGGGGACCTGAAGCTGCTGAGAAGCTCCCTCCTGGCGGTCAGGGGCCAGAAGCAGGACCCGCCCGGGAGACGAGGCCGGACACTGCGGTCCATGGCCTCTGGCGAGGACGCGTCCCCTCCACGGCGCACTCCTCAGGGACAGCCGCAGATGCTCACGGCTCTGTGGTACCGGCGCCAGCGCCTGCTGGCCAAGACGCTCCGACTCTGGTTCGAGAAGAGTTCCCGCGGCCAGGCAAAACTGGAGCAGCGGCGGCGCGAGGAGGCGCTGGAGCGCAAGAAAGAGGCTGCGCGACAGCGGCGGCTCGAGGTCAAACGGCGGCTGCTGGAGGAGCTGGCCAGCGCCCCTCCGCGCAAGAGCGCACGCCTTCTGCTGCATGCGCCCCACGCCGCCGCCCCGCGCCCAGCCGCCCCGCGCGCGCCCACCGCGGGCCGCCTCCCACCGCGACGTGCACCAACTGTGGCTCCTGGCGTCACTGGCCTCCGCAACCTGGGCAACACCTGCTACATGAACTCTATCCTGCAGGTGCTCAGCCACCTCCAAAAGTTCCGGGAGTGTTTCCTGAACCTCGACCCTTCCAAAACAGAACAGCTCTTTTCCAGAGCCACCAACGGGAAGGCGTCACTCTCGGGCAGGCTGGCCAGCAGCTCAGCCACGGAGCTGTCGCCACAGAGTGACAGGGCTGAGTACTGCGAGCAGGAAGGCCTCCGTTGGAATGGTGGGGCCTCCATCACCAGGAGTCTAGAACTCATCCAGAACAAGGAGCCCAGCTCGAAGCACATCTCCCTTTGCCACGAACTGCACACCCTATTCCGAGTCATGTGGTCCGGGAAGTGGGCCCTGGTGTCGCCCTTCGCCATGCTTCACTCCGTGTGGAGTCTGATCCCCGCCTTCCGCGGCTACGACCAGCAGGACGCTCAGGAGTTTCTCTGCGAGCTGTTGCACAAAGTGCAGCAGGAACTCGAGTCCGAGGGCACAGCACGCCGGATCCTCATCCCCTTCTCCCAGAGGAAGCTCACCAAACAGGTCTTAAAGGTGGTGAACACCATATTTCACGGGCAGCTACTCAGTCAGGTAGGTGTGTGTCCACCCTCACCCCAGCTCTGCCCATGGTGTTGGAGGGTGGCTTGTTTGTTAGAGTTTGGCCTCCTGGTGACCTTGCCATATCGCTCATTTCAGTGAATGTCGTTAACCCTTAAGGACAATATGGGTACTCTAATAGTCTCATTATAATTAAATACCCGTGGTTGGCATGCCATCCTTTGATCAGTTTTGGGAAATTGAATGGTTTGCCTGTAACCCTGGTCCCACAGTAGCCTGAAAGAGTATGTACTCTTCCTAACTAGACATTCTTCATATACAAGGAAGGGAGGAACTTGGCTAGGAGGATGCCAAAGGCCTAAACAAGCCTCCCTCCTGTTCCCCATTACCTTTCATTTTCTAGATCTTTAGCCATGTAGGGACAGAAGCAAAGACTCACAGATAAGGCTTTGTGAGAAAATGAAGAAAGAGAATTTTTAAAGTTAAAAAGGTAGGCAACTTCAGAGATTCAGGTAAAACCTTTATGCTACTGAGGTTTGTGCATTGGTACTGAAGGTTTTAAAAGAATGATGAATAGGATGGAGAGAGAAAGTTTACTGGTGTTTAGGCTGTTAGCACTTGAAAGGGGCGTATTTATCGGCATTCCCTATACCGCCTGAGGGTCCACAGGAAGAAAGGTGCGTGTGAGGAGTCCTGGTCACAGGGTACTTTGAGTCTCTGCAAACACAGGGTCAGTGCAGGGATGCTGCGAGAACTGGGGGCAAGAAGAGGCAAGTTGGGACTGCACGGAGGGAGCACAGACGGGAAGAAGAAGGAGTGTGGGATGAGAAACGGACCCTGCAGGTTCTTCCTCTCAGACTGGTTTCAGGCAGCCTGCAGTCCGCGCGCCAGCGTGGAGTCTGGTAGAGCTGGCTCTGGATGGGGAGAGAGAAAGGTGTGGGTAATGGCCTCTGTGCCGGGTGGTTTTCCAGTTCCAGCTGGACTCGCATTGTTAGAAATATATACAGAAGTAACACGCTCTAATTCTCTTAAAAGTTATGTTTACTATTATAATTAAAATATGGTTTGAAAATTGTACACACTCTGGCTTGTGTGAGTCAGCTGGTTGAGCTCTGGTCAGCGAACCAAAAGGTCGCTGGTGCAGTTCCCGGTCAGGGCATGTGCTGGGTCGCGGGCCATGGTTGGGGGCATGCGAGAGGTAACCGATTAATGTTTCCCTCACACATTGCTGTTTTTCTCCCTCTCTTTCTCCCTCCCTTCCCCTTTCCCTAACAAAGTATTAAAAAAATAAAACCAGTACACTTATTTTTGGTCAAGTTATGTGTCTTGTATAAATCAAGCAAAAACGTTTTGGGGAAGCATGGAGTTATATAACCTATAAATCAATCTTTTAATTCTAGGTCACATGTATATCATGCAGTTACAAATCCAACACCATTGAGCCCTTCTGGGATCTGTCCCTGGAATTCCCTGAACGCTACCACTGCATAGAAAAGGGGTTTGTCCCTTTGGATCAGACAGAGTGCCTGCTCACTGAGATGCTGGCCAAGTTCACAGAGACAGAGGCCCTAGAAGGGAGAATCTACGCCTGTGACCAGTGTAACAGTGAGTGCTGGGCCTGGGGGGTGGGGGCGGTGAGCAACCGGAACATCAGTTTCAGGCGCCTCTTTTGCCCCTTTTAATCAAGAGTAACACTGATAATACTGAGTGTTTCTAAAGCATGTTTTTCCTCCCATTTTACTGAAGATAAGCATATGAACACTTATCTATTAAGAAACCAAAGCAAACCTGGGAGTAGTGCCTCCTTTGACTTCTGGTGTGATTGACATTAGCTGTCGTCTTGGGAGGCATTCGCAAGCGTGGGTCCTGAAACGGGGACTCCACGAATGGGAGTACTTAGCTTCATAGTGCTGCATAGGTGCTGCCTGGATTCATGAATACAGGTCTGACAGTTCTTATTTAATCTAAATTCAGATGACATAGCCTGTTTGAGGGCTGTGGCATCAAAAAAGTGTACTTCTGTACTGAACTTGTAGATTTAAAGTATCAGAAGTGATGCCGAAGGTCTGTACAGTAAGATCGAGGAAGCAGGTCGTAAGGTGCGTTGCTCTGTGGAAGTACATTCTGCATTTGTTTCTTCACAAGCTTGAAGGGTTGCAGTTTGGAGGGGTCAAAAGGAAGTACTTCTCTATTGTGGCTTTAATTTTAAAGTGGAACTCTTTCCATTCGGTTCCATGGGCATCTTATCCAGGGCCCCTTCTGTCTCGTCACACTAATGCTCAATACTTTTGTTAACTCAGCATGTACGGAGGAAATGCAGAGCAAATGTTTGGAAACTCGTGTTTGAGTTTTTTGGTGTGTAAAGATTTGGAAATTAAAATTAATGGATTTTGCAGAGATCTAGAAGTCAACTTGCAGCCATATAATAGTTTTACAAGTTTTGGGAACAAAAATCTTATGGTAGTCCTTTTTAATATATTTGCATATTTTTTTAATAGTAAATTTTGGGAAACCTGTTCTCTGAAGAATCAGGACAAAAGTCAAAAGTAATACTTGATATTATTTTTCTATTTTAAAATAGAATTTGAAATGCTGTACTTGATTAACTGTAGACTCACGTATCCTGATCTATATTGAGATATAAAGGCAGTGACTTAAATGACCTTATTAGAGCAGCATCAGTTTTTAAAAAATATTTATTGATTCATAAAACTTTTTACTTATAAGGAACAGCAGAAGGATATAAACAGCTTTAATTCCATCATTCTCAGACATGATAGATTAGGCAGGAAATCCCTTTATTTATTTTTGCAAGAAAGGGTTGTTTTCCTGGTGGCCAGATGTGCCAGTTTCTCGGGATTTCTCTAGGCAAGTTCACATAATAGCAGGGAAGGAAAGCTGTGGTAAAGGGGTGAGATGAATTGAGTTTTTTGCTTGTGAGTTTTCAAAACTATGAGCCTTCCACCTCTCTTTGTGACCAGCTTAATCAAATGGAGACAGAAGTGATCAGTCTCAATTGAATCAGTAATTTCTTTTTCTTTGTGAATTTCATTTTCGGAAAACAAAGCCAGATTCTATGTGGCCTTCATCCTAGCTCACGCACTCCCTCTGCTGACAGTGGCAGTCACTGCCAGGGTTCCCAGGAAGGGCTACAGTAATTTCCAAAAGTCTGCTGGTGAGTAGGAATGTAAAATAAGGCCAGGCCCTGCTCTGCACTCTCTTTCTGCTCATGCCCCCGCATGGCGTGACTGGCAGCCCTAGCAAATGCAATGGCACACTCATTCTGCCACAGTCTGTTGTGAGAAGCAAGAGCCCCACGACCTGTTATCACAGAAAGCTCCATGACGTGTCAATTGCCCGTGATTCGGTGCCTTTCACAAGTGGCACAGACAGGACTAGAAGTCACATCTCGGGCTCTTCAGGCGCCGAGACCATGATTCCAGCAGCTCGCAGACAAGTATTAGCGGGCACCGCAAGCGGACTGCTGACGAATTTTATATTCCTGTCCGTTCACCAGCTTAATCACTAACCGCAGTCATCAGTACATGGTTATAGAGAAGGCTTCTACAGGAAACTGAGAGCTTTGTTTCCACCGGCCGGCCGGCAGCCTTGTCCTGCATGTCCAGCAGTGTGCTTTTATCCAAGTAACGTATTTCAAAAACTAAGTACAGCATAAAAATATAAAACCAAAAAAGGTTCTTTTCTAAATATTTGTATATGCCAAAAACATGTCATGCTGGGGGAAAATCTGTTTAAATACTTTGCCCATTAGTAATACTGTATTTCTTAGCTCTTTTTCTAATAATACATGCATTACTCTCCATTTTACAGGGAAGCAAACTGAGATTTGGAGTGTTGAGTAACTTGTCCAATAGCGCATACAACTAGCTGTGAGCAGGAAATAGAATTAGGCCTTTCTGATGAAAACAGAAAGCTCTTAATGATATATTAGGGTGCATCATAATTTAAGTTATGAGCCCATATTTAAAGGCCTAGAACCCTGACATATGCCTCTATGTGCATGTTGTTGTGGGGACCTTGCATTACGTTCCATTAACGAGCCCATGACATCAGGGGTGTCTCATCCTGAGCCCACACCAGTTTTGGAAATTGCTAATGGCAGACATTTGAAAATGGATGTATCAGGATTAGGTTTAGTTGCTGTTACGTCAACTCAAATAACAATGACTTAAAATGAGACATATTTTTTTTCCTTCTGTTACATAAAAGAAGTCCGAAGGACATTGAGGGGCTTGCATGTTTCTTGGGTACCCAAGCCCCGCCCATCTTTCAGCTTTGCTGTCTTAGTCCAGGGCTTCCATCCTCAAGGTTACCATGGTCCCAGGGGAACTCCAATGGTTGCAAACAGCGGGAAGGACAAAGGATGCACCTTACAACTGAGTCAGCCCTCTTGAAGCTGCCATCCCAAGAATGCCACACAGTCATTCGTTCATCTCTGCCAGAACTCCCACGGCCGCAGCATGGAGACGTGAGGCTGGGACATGCAGTCAGAGAGGGCCATATAGCTGCCCCAGGAACACTGAGGTTCAGATATCAGAAATAAGGGAAGTGCATACATACTGAGTGCCGAGTCACTGTCTCTGCCACAGCTAGGACAAATGAGACTCCTCACCATCTGTGTCTTGTACCTTCCCAAACCATGTAGGCAAACGACGAAGATCCAATCCCAAACCCCTTGTTCTGAGTGAAGCTAGAAAGCAGTTAATGATCTACAGACTACCTCAGGTCCTCCGGCTGCACCTTAAAAGATTCAGGTGAGCTTGCTCATGGGCATCCCAGGTGGCTGTAAACTGTAGGGACAACTGCTTCAAAAGCAAATGGTGAGGCCACAAGTCTCTGCTGTTGGGAGGGGATGCTGGTTCCTTAGGGACCTCGTGCTTTCCACGGGGATTTAGGTGCGTCACATGCAGGGAGGCAAGTTGATGTTGGGGCCCAGCAGGTCTGGGCTTCTGCTCTCCCGGCCCCATTTAACCGGCCAGCCAGCACCAGGCATGTGTGCTTGAAGATCTTCTAGCTCCGCTTGTGCTTACAGAGGGTCATCTTTAGAATCAAGTACGAGATAATCTGCGGAAAGAAGGGCAGGCAGTGAGCTACAAAAGATTATTGCCTGAATTGGTTGTTCAGGGATCTGTAGGTTCAGGGTCCGTCATGGGACATTCACAAGAAATACACGTGTACACTGACTACTACTGTTTTATTGGCGTGAAAGCTGAAGCCTGAGGACTTTCTCAGTTCCCAGTTTTACCTGTATGAGGGGGTACTCAAAAAAACCCCAGATTTTATAAAAAACTGTATTCTTACATGTTTAAACTTCAGTCCCCTTCAAAGTACTCTCCATTTGATGCACTACACCTGTAAGACATTTTTTCCACTGCCATCCCAAGAATGCCAGTCATTCGTTCATCTCTGCCAGAACTCCCACTGTCAAGAGAGTTTTTGAACCCCTTGATTTTGATGCCTTTTAGTGCTTCTGCCGTTTTTCATTTCAGCTCTTCCACATCAGCAAAACGTTTCCCTTTGAGGGCTTTTTTTTCATCCAGGGAAACAAAAAAAAAGTCGCTCAGGGCATGACTGGGTGAATAGGGAGGGTGGGGCATGGGGGTTGTGCCTTTGTTGGTCAAAACTGCTGAACACTGAGTGCAGTGTGGGCAGGTGCACTCATAAATCACCCATCATGAAATGGGCAGACGCATTAAGAGTCTTCAAAAAAAATTCACTGAAGCCAAATGCAGCCTCTCACAACAATGCCAGCTGGTACACTGATACAGAGGGGTTCCTAGAACACTCACCGAGCAGGGGAAGCCTGTACTATAAGGGGCCTGCTCTCCAGAAGATAATTCTGGTTTTTTGGGGGGGTCCCCTCTCAAACCTCTGATCACTGATGCCATTTGTTACCAGTAAGAAGTTTATATCCATGTTCTAGGTGGTCTGGCCGTAATCATCGAGAGAAGATTGGGGTCCATGTCGTCTTTGACCAGGTATTAACCATGGAACCTTACTGCTGCAGGGACATGCTCTCCTCTCTTGACAAAGAGACCTTTGCCTATGATCTCTCCGCAGTGGTCATGCATCACGGGAAAGGGTTTGGCTCAGGACACTACACAGCCTATTGCTACAACACAGAGGGAGGTGCGTGCGCTTTGCTCTGTAGGGCGGGGGACACGGAAAAGGGCTGGTTTGTCCACATTTCATTTCTTTCCTTTTTATTTCATCTGTAGGAGGATGTTACATACATTGAAATCCCATTGGAAGAATTATGGAAGTTTGATTGAAATTTTCGATATATTACTAAGTGACAGCATAAGATTGTTCTAAAAAGTAACAAGAACTGACACATGTAAAAGTGCTTAGTGTGTGCCTAGCACATTATGTTCAATTGATGTTTGAGGTTATCGTTATTGTTGATACTGCTGCAGACCTCTGTTTCCTTCTTGGTTGTGCAGAAATGATATGACCCATCTAACCTCTTGGAGATACTGTGTGAATCTCACTAGCCTCCGCTCCTAATAAAGTTGAGGGCGTTTACCAAGCATCTACTATGTCCGTACTGTATCCCTTACAATGGAAGGTGTGGGGATACAAGGACCCCTCTGAAGAAGCTTTTAGTCCTTGTCCCCAAGGCAGAACCGCCCAGCTAGTGGGTTGCAAAGGTCTGTTCAGTAGAGTCCTGGTCCTGAACCCCTCAGTCCTTGGGCAGCCAGAGCGAGCCTGTGAACGAAGAACTTTTTATCCCTTTCTACATGTCCCCTTATTCCTCCTCTCTGTTTACATTCCCCCTGTCCTGCTCCTCTTCCCCTTCCTCACCCGCAGTCTCACGGCTGTCTTGTAGAAGGCCACTGCGGGGTGAAAAGGCCCGAGTGTGATCAGGATAAAAAGTATGGGCAGTCGGGGTTGTGAGCAGTGCTGTGGTGGGGTTCGGTGGGGGTAAAGCCAGTGTACAGGGAAGTCTCTTGGTCTCACTCCCTCATCTCTGCTCCCCGACCAATAACCGAGGGTCGCTCTGTTCACACTCTGTCCCTTCTTCATCTCCTGGTTTTGCCTGCTGATTGGAAATGCAAGTTGGACGGCCATTGACCCTTTCTTTCCTTTGGTTCCCTAGGTTTCTGGGTCCACTGCAATGACTCGAAGCTGAATGTGTGCAGTGTCGATGAAGTGTGCAGAACTCAAGCCTACATCCTTTTTTACACTCAAAGAACAGTTCAGGGCAATGCAAGAATCTCAGAGACCCAACTCCAAGCTCAGGGGCAGCCCAGCAACAACAATGAGGGCAGACCACGGACCTTCCCCTGAATGGGAGGCACGTATCAAAGACTGGCTTGCTTTTAAACGATTGGTGTCCACACATCTTTCCTCTTATAGGAAGTAGGGTTTACTGCAGGAACAGGTTCCTAGGTTTGCCTCACTGGGTCTAGAGCTGAAGGTGCCAAGTGACTCATGTGCTATCATAAAATCTGTAGTCACTTTCTTTTGAATGGATCTGGAAATTCCCTCCTTTGATAAAACAAATCAGAAAGGAGTAACTTGAATGAAGATTCTTTCCTCAATTATTTCTGAATATAGAGGGAGCTGGGTAGGGCAAAGAGGGAGGAAATTGATCATATCCAGCCAGGAGAGAAGCCATGTTTTCTTTCCAGTATGTGATTCTTCTGCTAATTGGGACCTCCTTGCAGCACCAGAAGAAACCTCCTGATGTGAGTAGCCCTGGACAAAGCAAGTGAGGAGGGCCCTGGGCTGGCAGCTTGCTGGATGGAATTGGTTCCAAGGCAGCAGGTGAAGTCTAAGGAATTGTTCCTACAAAGGAAGTAACCTTCGAGGGTTGAAAACTTGCAGACTGACCTTTTGGGGGCATAGCAGTTAAAGATTGGAGTGAGATGCCTGAGTAAACTTCCCCATGCCAAACAGAAGGTTTTCACATGTCGCACCCTCCCTGGATGCTGCTCATTTAATCATTCCACACCTTCCGAGACTGACATGACCATCCCTTCGTTCCAAAGGAGCAGTGCACATGGGGATCGGTAAACTGGCACACGACATGTTCTTTGTCGCATGCTGAGCCTAAGGGCACTCCTGGCTGCCCAGTTCTGTGGCAAATCCTGGGTCAGGTCAGGTCAGGGTCTAAGGTTTGGTTTAAATTGGTCTTTAGGTCAGTTGTCTGAGGCTTTCTCAGAACTCATTTGAGGGTGGGCAGGAATAGCTGGTGGCCCAGGGCTTATCTGAATGCCTGTCGCTGGTTCTCACCTGGTGCAACATTCAGCTTTCTTAGCTCAAAGCTTCTTTCTTGCTTCTGGAAGGTTAGAACATTATTGTTCGTTATTGTTCACCACAAGGCTTGGGAGCTGTTGCTTTCCTAGGGCTTAGGAAATCCATCTCCTGTGTCCAAACAGTTTACTGCTGATGGCTCTGGCCTGTTTCCTCCCAAATCCGATAATCCCTCTCATTTCTTCACCCAGCCACACTGAGTCCACCGGAGAAAGCAGGAGTGCCCTGTCTTATACTCCAGTGCTAGTGAAATAGGTCTTTCTTTCTAAACTGGGTCAGTTCTAAGTGAAATGAAATTGCCCAGGTGGAAACCGTGCTCCCATCCGGCACCACTGAACTTCCCGCCTCAGCCCTTGGCTTTCACTCCCCGTGCAAGTGGACGCAAACTGTGGCTCTGTCGTACGGTCGCTGTGGCCTGCCTCAGCCTGCCACGTGAACGCTCATCTTCTGACTGAGTGTATCATACCACTATTCCAATTCAGGTAGAAGAACAGTTGTCACGTGAAGGGAGTAGATGAGGAGGGAAGTTTGGGGAGGGGCAGAAGTCGGGAAAGGAGGATGATGAGTAAGGGCCGTAGCTTTAGCTCTGTTGATAAGCCCCATTCTGGAGCAGATGGTAGCATTTGTTTTCCACCTCTTTTGGGACAAACGCTCCCACAGGGGCAGCCAGACAGCACTGAGACATGGAGGAGATTCGGAAGGAAAATGGCTTACCCTGATAAGGAAGGGGGGAGTGACTGTGTTTTAAACTTGCTTTTTCCAACACTGTGAGGTTTCTGTAATATTTAGCTTTTATTTGGAAGCGACAGTGTATGGCATTTTTTATGCTATTTGGTTTATATTGTGTACTGCAGGCTTCTTTGTGTAAGCTTGGCCTGGGCTCGCACTCTCCCGGACACTGTTTTAAAGTGTCACAGGGCCCACCCCACCAGGGGCTCTGACGTGAAGCTACACTCTCTAGATCCACATTTTTAAGTCGGCATGGTTGATGATGACTTTTTGTGATACCAGAAAAGCACATTAACAACAACAACAAAAAAAACCCAGGAGAGTAAAAAGGAAAGCAAAATATAAGTTGTGCCTCATTTTACACTGAATGCAATATTTATTATTCTAGAAAAGGAGGACTGCAAATGAAGAACTAATAGAGCATCTACTTCATCCCTCAGGCTGTCCAGGGGAAATATTTAAGAAAAATGAACATTTAATGGAAAATTAAAAGATCTTCAAGTTTAATTTTTAAAAATAGTTTTATACCAAATATAAGGACATTAAGCAGATTAAAACTTTGTAAAATAAGTGCTTAATTTAGCTAAACACCCCTGTGTCAAGTTAATAAAATTGCTAAGATGAGTTGGAAAGGATCTGATACCAGAGCCCTCACTGAGCCGCGCCCCTGAAGGCAGCCCCGCAGGCACCTCCGGTTCCTAGGGGCAGCAGCACTGCACGCAGCCGAGACGCTAGTATTTAGGAAGATTTTCCATTAAAGAAGAGATTCCTGCTACGTAAGTCAATGGCTGTTGTGAGGGAAATGCCCCTTTGCCTTTAATTTATTTACATATTGGAAGTAGATGAATTTCTTAGCTGCATCTTACAATACTTTAAATTGAAACATTCTAAAGAGAAGAAAATAAGAACCAGGTAGAAGTTAACTAGATGCTGCCAAACCAAACCCAAGATCTCCTAACTGAACCTTACAGACCTGCTTCTCTCCCAGACCAGTAGTTAGCATCCTGTTCCAGGGACCCTTAGCAGTTGGCTGGTGTGTTTACTTTCTGCTGTAGCCAGCCAAGATGAATGCACCCTGGCCCTCAAAAAGGATTCTTACCTCAGTCTAGCTTGACCTTCGTACTTGTGGCTGCCTCGGAGATGAGCATCCATGCTAGCATAGAAGAGATTAGGAATACCCTCAACAGCCAGAAACTGAAGCTCTTTTTAAATAGTGGGCAGAGCTCTTGCCAGCCTTGAGCCAGCCCCTCTCAGGCTGAGGGGGGCGGGGCCACACTGTAAAGAATTTCCAGATGTGTCTCTAAATGTCATGAATAAAATTGGAAACTATAGAAGTGTTAATGTGTCCTATGGACTCAATAGCAGAGTTTATTTTTGTTTTTAATGGTCAGGCTTCTAGAGTCAATGATTGTATGAGTTCCCTTCTCTTCCTATGCTTATAGTTCCATCCAAGTGCAAGAACTAAGGGGGTGGGCTGGCTGGCAGTGGGACATGGCCCTAAGCCTGAGAGGCCCGACAGTAGTGCAGCAATGAAAACTTGGTTGGGTGTGGGGGGTGGGATGTGGGTGGGTAGGCAGGGAAGGAGAAATGGAGTTTGTTTTACTTACTGATAAAGCTTTGTGAACTAATTTTATACAATTCATAAAATTTGGTGCCTTGTACCCAATTATGGTTTGCATGGAATTGAACAGATTAGGATTCCTTCCTGTCATTTCAAGTGGCAAATTGGTTTGTATAGTGTAAAGGACATTTGGTATCAGATTTTTAAAAAGCATTTCCTATCTTGTGTGTGAAAGCAGATTATTCCTACCAGGTCTGAAATGTCTGTATGTCCAAAGTCTGTATTTGTGGTTATTCATGAAGCGTCTGCTTCTCAAGGCAGACTCTACTCCACTCTTCTTAGCCACCCTTTTTATGTTTAAAACTAACTTAACCCAACCGAGCCTTTTCAAATCAGGCTGGGAGGGCCACCTTTCTTAACCATATACCATGCCCCGATCTGGGGGTGTATCTTATGAGCGGAAGGGTTGCTTTTCCAGCTGGTTGGAAGAGCACAAAAAATCAAAAAAGGCCTTTTCATTTTTCTAGTGCTGGGCAATTTACGGTAGAAGTCAAACAAAAATGGTTCCCCCTGAAGTGCTACCTTCATTAGAAGTTCTTTTGCAGAAAATTTCAGGAGGCAGTAAAGAACACAATCCCCTATCTGTGAGCTTTTAATTTAGATGTGAGGGCAAGCCGGCGCACTGTATAACACGCAGAAGAGAAGGCCCACGGAACCTGTGCAGCCCTTTCACCCCGCGGGTGCCGGCTGGGATGGGGCCGAGTGGCTGTGCAAGGTTAAGACCCAGTGCGCACACCTGCAGGGCTGTTTACAGCATGTCCTTCTACTCCAACTCACATCTTCCACTGAGGTCATGAGATTTCACCAACAGGTGTTTGGGAAGCTCACCATTCAAAGCACGTTTAATAACAGGGGTCCCTCAGCTGAATTACTGGTTTAATTAGGTGGAGGTTCTCTCTTTGGAGTAAAACCTTCCATGGCCACTTAATTTTTTACTGGGTAAGTATGCATCTCCCCGGTGGCTTGGATTCTTTTACGTTAGCACTACAGCTGAAAGCGCCTTCCAGATGTGACTGTGAGTTTAGTTTTTACCTTCCACATTTAAATTACCATTCTCTTGGCCTAGGGCTTTGACTTTAAACACTGTGTACCCATTCAACCCATACATTGCTCTGAATACTCCATACCTACTATAGCATTGAGGTGAACGGTCGCTTTTGTGGACTCTTTCCATACTTATTCTATTGGCATGTTTTCATTTAAAATCTAAGTAGTGTAAGATTTTCATAGTACTGCGTTAATTAGCCAGGACTGAAAGCTGACAGGATGTAAAACTGACTTCCCTTGGGGAGAATGTTATGTGTTGGATGGTGAAACCAGCACTTTCAATTATAGAATAATTACGCATCATTATTTTTTAAATTGTAGATTTGGTAGCTTTATTTGCTAGTCTTACCACTTTGAGGAATTAAGCCAATTTAAATGAAACTTTACCTTACCAGCATATGGCTTTACAAACCAACAGTGAACACATTACTTGAAGCTAAAACATTTTTTAAATATTTTTTAAAATTTTAAATCAAAGTTGACATAATATAAAGCATTAAATTTTGAATGAAATTTCAATTACGATTTTGAAAGCTACCATGTCTTAATTGTTGCTGGGTTTTGATTTTTAACTTTGAAGGTTTCTATGAAATAGGACTGCTCGTAATTAAGAGGTCTGGTAGCAGACTTCAGGGGCGTAAGTCTCATCATTACAAAGCACAGGAGGTGCCCATGTTTGTCTCAGTGTCTGATGCAAGGGGGAGGGGGGGTGGGCACAGATCCATGCCTTGGCTTGAGTTTCCTTCCTGGTCTCCATTTGGGGGTTGATGGCTTCAAACCTAAGCCTCGCTCTCATATATGTGACCCTTCCCAATCTTAACACCCAGTAAGACATAAATCTGTCAGATCATCTGTGGTCCCACTGGAGACTCTTAGAGGGTCTTGGTTTCTGCCACAGCCCTGAATTCACTGGCTCAAACTTCTTCCTCCTAACAAATGGGTACCTACCTGATTAATACTCACAAGAGAATGGTGCTTTTTAAAAGAAAATATATTTAAAATCTAGTTCTCAAACAGCTTTCTTAATGTGGCTGATGCCAGCAAAGTCAAGAAGGACCATATTGTCCTATTTATCTTTAGGGAACAGATTCTAGAGACAGCATCTGTCAACTGTGACAATTAGGCCACTATGGCATGTTTATACCGACCCTCCTTTCCAATTCACGTCCCCCAAACCCATACCAGTTCCACAAGAGACTTGGCACAGAAAAGCAGTATTTTTTAAAATGCCTACTAGAGTAAATTAACTATGAAAAAGAGTTGCCAAAGGCAACCTGTCTCTATTTCCACATCTCTCCTACTGAGTGTTTCCAGGCCAGTTCGCTACATATTCCATTCCCAAAGAACCCCAACTCCTGGTCAGGGGCACTACCGTGAATTTCAGGGTCAGAAAATATTTCCTTGTGAAGGAAGCAGTTTCCTCAGGCAGACAGCTGCTCACTTTTGTGCCCATCACCCAGGCTGGCTTAACACCTTGCCTCCACCTGCTCACCGCTGTCCCCTCTGCCATCCTGTTACCGCAACACTGCCTCCCTGGTGCCTGGAAAACCCACCTGGCGCACTCACATGCTATGCAACACCAAATGGCTTCTGCCCCTAGTGTGCTCAAAAACGGGAACTCCTCAATAAGCTTCGTCCTAGGTTAGCATCAATGGACGGTGGCTACAGTTTCCATTGCTTTTTTCCCCGATTAATATGAAGCAAACCACCTCTGTTACTATCCATGTTTGGGGCTTGTTCCTGTCTCTCTTGAGTGTGAAATATAAATCATGTTTTTATGATTTTTGTAAATCAACTTTTTACACCTTGTTTTTGTAAGCTGAAGTTTCTTATTAAAAGAATAAAAAATGGCTTTGTGTGTAGTCTTTATTTTGAATAACTTAAAATGCCATCAGGTTATTCCTCAAAACAAAAAAAATCACTCCCTGCGGAAACTTAGGAACTACGTACAGAACTTTACAAAACAGAGGACAACACTTTAGCTAAAGCCTGACTGCCCACCAGACAATGGAGTCCTGAGTGGACTCAGCGAAGAAAAAGAAATCAGGCAGGAAGGTACCCATCTGAATCAAGCTTCAGCTGCCATCAGGACAAGTCTTGTGATGGTCAAGGGCGGGAGGCTCTGTGCTTGGAAGGTTCAAGTACAGCACGGGTTCCATATGTCTGCAATCAGATGACAGGATGACAGGTGGCATGAGAAATCTAAAAGCACTGGAGGGAAATTGATAGACTTAAATCCCTTCTGACATATGGGAACACATTTAACTAATATTGCCCAGGGTTTTACATCAAGTCTCTTCCCTATACTTTGTGAATAGCTGATGAAGCTACTGCTTCTCCCAGCCTTTAGGACCCTTACGGCACACGGAGCAGAGGTCAAGTGCTTACCTATCCAGCTACACCCCTGGCTGAGGTGCCATTAGGTCAATGTCACTCAAATTCCTGGCCAGCCAAACTCCCGCAGCGAAAAGTCCCAAGTTTAGGATTAAGTTCCTAGAAAAAGAATGTATTCTATTAACCTTGTGGTCACTGCCTGAGTCGCTTGGGGGGAAAAGGCTTCCCACCACCCCCCGGGAAAAACCCGAGGTAAAAACACTTCTTAGGTTGCAGGAGCGGTGGTCGTTACACGGTAGGCTGCCCAAGACCCACAGTTTTTAGAGTTGGTTTCTGTGTCTAATAACAGCTGGGTCAAATGCAAAGGCCAATTCAGCACTCGTCCAAGGCCGAAAAGCCAGTTTTGCTTTGGCGCCTCCTCTTCCAGTTCCCCTCCCGCGTCAGGGCGAAATTCTCAAGACCTAAACCAGGTAACTGAAAAGACCGCTTCCCCGCACGGGAACTCTCCCGGGCAAGGAGCTCAGCAAGCCACGGCCAAAACCACTAAGAGGCCTAAAAGTTGGTAGTTTCAAAAACCCGCGAGCGCCGCCTGGGCGAAGGAAAATCCGGCAAGTTTTGTATACGGGCGCGGAGGGGTAGAGCGGGACCAGGCCCCCGGGCCTCGCTCACCTCCGGAAGTCATTCCTGTCGGTGGCGAAGCGGTAGACGCCTCGAAGCCAATCTCCCACGTTGTCTGGAATTTCGGAAGCTTCATTTGCCGAGACGCCGGCGTTCACACTCACCCCACTGGAAGCCATAGCAGCCCCTCCGCGCTCCGCAAGACCTCTGACGTAATCGTGTCAGCGCAAAGGGATGACGCATTTCCGGTCTAGCCCTCTGGCCTGCTACTGACAAAAGACAGCACCGTAGCTAGAGCTGGGTACGGAGTCCGCGAGACAGTTATCACTCTGGGGCCGATCGCCCTCGAGCTCTGCAAGAGGAGCGATGCCGGGTCCTGCCGTCCCTGGTCCGGTCCACCTCCGGCACTCTCCAGGCCTTCGGCTCGTCTAGCCGCTCACATCACACGTGGTCTCTGACTGATCATTTCATTGGCTCAGGAGGAGGAAGCCGGGGATCGAGCTGTCCCAGCTCGGAGTGGGAGCTAACTCAGCAGGGGCTGCGAAGCTTTGGAGAATGGGGTTCCCCAAGAAGTCTCCGTGAAAAGTCACAGAATGCGCGGGCTGAAGAGGGAGTACTGAAGTTTGTCACGTCCTCCCCTTTACCAGGCGTGTCTCTGATTGCACTCAGTCTAGGATTTTTATCGGGGGAGAAGAGTCTCCGTCTAAAGCCTTACAGATCATCCCTCCCCGACTCCCCCTTCACTGGGACGCGCGACTAGCAAATGGTGCAGTGCTTCCTGGTGGTGTCACTGCCCCCAGCTTGCAGGCTTCCGAGGGTCTTGGAGGGCAGAGGAAGGCGCTGGCCAAAGAAAAAGCCTTCAGGTTCTGAATCAGAGGAAGAGGAGCAGGTGGGGCAGGGGGCGTCCTCCTTGGGATCAGTGGGAGTCTCCAGGGGACCCTGCCCTCCCCCCTTGGGTGCCTTAGCCTTGTCCCCTGCTCGGCACTCCTGCTCCGGGCTGGTTCCAAGCAGCCCCCTCTGGGTTTCCTGACTGGAGCTGGCGACAGCGTTGAGAGGTGCTCCGGGGATGGTCGCCAAGTGTAGTGGGTCGCTGTCCCCTCCTTCAACTCTGCCGAGCCCCGCCTCTCCTGTTCCTGGCGGGGTTAGACACGCGTATCTCAGAGCCCAGAATCCTCGCCCAGACTCCGGCGGGGCGGCCCTAGGTAGCTAGGCCCAGCCTCCCGCACCGCCCCAGGGCGGTTCGCAGGGCGGTGCGCCGGGCGGCCGCCGCCGCCAGTCCTCTCCAGGGCTCCCCGCCCCTCCCCACCTCCGCCCACCAGAGGGCGGCCGCGCCGCCAGTCCAGGAGTTAGTCCGGCGCCGCAGCCTGAACCGCTGCGCGGGGTGGGCTCGGGAGGCCCTAGGAGAGCTCCGGCCAAGGCCAAGAATGCGCGGTGAGAGCTGCGAACCCCGAGGCTCGGGTCTGGGGCATGCTGTTGGAGGACGGGGGGCACTGCTGGAGGGACGGGACGGCGTGGGACCGGGGCGAGGGTTCCAGACCGGGAGAACTCCCTCCTCTACCCAGCCCAAGACGCTTCCCTCTTCCCCTTAGATCTGCACCTTTCCTCCCTTACCAAGGGACGGCCTTCCTTCCAGTGTCGCGGCTGGGGTGGAGCCGACAGCCGAATAACGATTCCTAAAGCAACTGGGGCAGCACGGGCCGCCCCCCTGCAGGGCATAACGTCCTCCGCCCAAGGGCCCGGCGCAGTCTTGGCAGCAGAAGTGGTTTTCGTGCCAGCGCTGTCCCTCTGCCTCAGTGCAGCGCCGGGAGAAGATCAGCTGGGAGAGGGAGAGGGGAACGGCTCATTCATTCACTCACTCATTCATTCATCCAATAACCACACCTTATAGCCAGTTAGCGCTAAAGCACCGCTACGGACATTCCCATTCGATCAACTCAACCACTCTCCGACGCAGGGAGGGCTGATTGGCTTAGCCAGGATCCCCCAGCTAGCTGGTGGCACAACCTAAAGTGCGACCGGGTCGCCTGGACTCCCAAAGAGGGTTCCGCGCTGCCACTTATGCTGACATTAAGGCAGTTCCCCTCATGATCAGGCACAGCACTGGGCACCCAGTATACTGATGGGAACATCTGTCCAAGAGTCCCCGCTCCAGAGAAATTCTCTCAGTCGCAGAGAATATGGGGGAGACTGCCTGCGGTGGGGGAGGGTGCAAAGGTCCCACACGCTCAGAACTCGAGTCAGAGCAACAGGAACCAAAGGTCCCAGGCTGGTGCCTTGTTCTCCCTACTCCACTCCCTGATACCGGGAGAGGTGTTCCCTTACGTCCTGCTGAGTTGGACCCTGAACAGACCCTCCACTCAGAGCTGTACCTGGTCACAAGCAGGGCAGCGTGGCCTGAGCAGCTCAGCATGATGACGGCCGCAGTAGAGATGGCCATCGTGGTAGAAGTAGATGAAGTTTATCAGGGCCTGGCCACAGGCCTGGCAGGCAAAGCAAGCCCGGTGCCAGCAGTGCCGCTCTCCTGCCAGGGCTGCAAACACTCCATATTCCCCCGGTCTCAGCAGCTCCCTGCACTGCCAGGCGGGGGTGCTGGCTGGTCAGAGGCTGCACCACCCTCCTAGCTTCCCTCTTGGCTCTTGCATCCCAACCCACCTCCTCCGCAGGCTCACCAAGAACCCCCAAACTTGGCTGCCTTTTTTCTTAAGGTTTGCCAAACTATCAATCCCCAACCCCCCTTTTGCCATTAGAGTCTCAGAAGCTAGCTCCTTCTGCAGTACTGAGAGGGCAAAGAGTGGAGGAAGGGGAATATTGGGGCGGGGGTACTACATACCTTCTCACAGGTGCATTCTTTGAACTTGGGAGGTACCAAATGCGCAACCCCCTGTCCCAGGGCCTCCCGCCTCCGCTGGGCACAGAAGAGCCGCAGCTCAGCCAGCTCCTCCTCACCAAGGGCCAGGCAGTATTGCTCCTGCAGAAACAGGTTCCACTGTGCCAGGGAGAGCCCCAGCAGGCAAGATGGAAGTCTGAGTGGAAAGAGAAGGCTCGGAGGAAGGTTGTAGAACCCCAGGGAGGTGCAGGCAATAACAGCATAGAAGGGTGTTGAGATGGAAAGGGAAGAGGGACACAGTGCCAGTAAATCCTCCTCAGTCCTACTGCCCCCATCCCACCCAGGAATGGTCATCACTCCTGACATCATCCACACAGCGCTTAGCCCGGTCACCGTGTATTTAGGTCCTTGCTCCCAACGGGCCGCAGCTCAATATCACTCCCCAGGGTGTTTTCCCCATTTATTCCGTATTCGCCCGCCTTGTCTTCCCAGCTGAACTGTAAGCCTTTGTTTAGACTAGGCACACAGAGGGCCTCAATAAACACTTGACCACACTCCCTGCGTTTGTACATTCCATTATTTGTTTCCAAAATCGTTCATGTCCATTTTCTCATTTGCTCTTCAGGTAAGCACTGTGGTGGGCAGCACAGCCGTCGTGTAGAGAAGTGTACCCATTATGTAGAAGTGAAAATTCAGGCTGGGGTGGGGGAATGGGACTGACTTCCCCCAATTAGTGGCACAGCTAGGCCTTAAGTCCATGTTCCCTGACTTCTGGACCAAGGTTCTTCAACAGTATGGAAAGAGAGGGAGGCTGGGGAGAGGGACACCCACATCGCTGTCCTGTGGAGGCAGCTGCTGCAGGAGCTTCCGGAGCCCAGGCCAGCTGGCGGCTGGGTGGGTGTCCAGGTCAGGGAGCCCCCGGGGCAGAACTGCAGGATGCTGAGGAGACACGTCAGAGGACGAGGAGTGGAGCCAGGTTTCCCTTCTTTCCCCTCTTTCCTTCCCTTCTCTCTGCCACCTCCTCTCCAATCCGGAGCCACATCTAAGCACCAGCCCCCCCCCCCCCCCCCCCCCCGCTTAGACAATTAACTTCAAGACCCCTAGGACAGCCGATCCACCCCTGAATTTGCAGTCAAATTGGTGGAGGCTGGGGAGGCCTCACAGCCCAAAACTGCTTCGCCTCTTACTCTTGAAATCACCCTCTCACTCAGGGCGGAGCCCCTCAGGTCTGCTTAGACAACACAGACCCCCAGGAGAGGCCATGTGTATTCATGTGAACACACTTAAAGTCGAACTCTCCCGTCCTGAGGGGCTGTAGAAATGGGCTCCTGCGAGGGGAGAAGGGCCACAAGAGGCTGGGCACAAAGGCTCACTCTGCCGGCTGGTGGAAAGGGAGGCGGTCCGAAGGGTGGGGGCACGTTGATCTCATATGAAAAGGTAGGGTTCCTCCTACCTGAGCAGAAGCCTCCTCAGGGTCCTCCTCCGGCGAGTGGCCCGGCTCACTGCCTAAGTTCGCTGGCGGACCTGGCTCCTGAGCGGTGCGGCTCTCCCCTTGGTGGGGCCAGCCAGAGTTCAGCACCGACATCGGTGGCAAAGTCTGCCCAGAAAATAACAAGAACATCTCCCGTTTATTTGGTCCTTACAATGTGCTACTAAGCAGTACTAAGTGCTCTACAGACGTTATCTCGTTCAATAACCAAGTGAGTTAGGTGGTATTTTTGTCTCCATTTTACAGGTAGCCAAACTGAGGCTGGGGGAGCGTAAATGACATGCCGAAGGTCATATAGCTAGTCAGCGGCAGAGCCAGATGTTGAGGCCAGGCCTTTTGGCTCCGGAGTTTCTGAAACTCAAGCTGTGGGGTCTCTCAAGATTGGAATGGAGGAAAGAGGAGGGCATTCTGCCCTTCCCATGAGCCTTTGGGCAGACTGGTCCCTTCTTCCCCACCTCCCTAGCCTTCGTGCTCACCATTCCTCATTGTGTGTTATGAGGCCAGCGAGCCTGCTTCCTCCCCGCTCCCTCCACAGGCCCCAGATTTCCAGCTGTAGGCTTGAGCCCAGTGAAAGGACCACTTCCCCAGAAGCCCTTCTCAGCCTCTCTGGTCCATAACTGTTCTCCTTTCCCTGAGCTCCAGAAGTAAGTACAACTAGTGTACCAAGGTTTAGCACATAATTTTCTCTTTGCTCCTTGTGTCTCCCTCAGCTCCTCATCTAGTCCATAAGCTCCGCCAGGTCAGAGGAAAACTGTGTGTTTCCATCTTCCGTCTACAGCAGCAATTTCAGGGGACAATTCTAAGTGCCTCTTCGGCCCTCCTCTGGGCAAGCCCTGGTATGACCACAGTGTCTTGGGAGTAGGGGGGTGACCACTGAGGTAGAAAAGGAACGAGCCCTGCCCACAAGGAGCTCCTAGCCTAGTAGGTAAGACAGAGCTGAAACCAGGCGGAATGGGGCTAGAGGTCTGGGTGTGTATGCACAGCACCATAGGAAGACAAATAACCAGAGCAAACTTTTCTGTTTCCTCTGTGCCAGGGGCAATTCTAGAATTTTACTAATATAATCCATCCCCACAACACTCCTATCAGGTAGTTTCTGTTATCCCGTTTTATGGTCGAAGCGAACTGAGGTTAATTACCTTGCCCAGGGTCACATTGGAAGGCTAAGGGGAGCTTTAGGAAATGATTGCCTCTGAGAGCTGGGACGGATTCTGACTGGCAGCAGGGCACAGGAGGGCATCACAAATCCCTGGCCTCTAGAACACCCGGCTTTGGGGGTGGGACCAGTGTTTGGACTCTTAACAGTTATACTGCTTCCCAACCCCCGGCCCCACTCAGCACCCCCTTCAGATGCCCTGTGCCACCCTTGCCTGCTTCCTGGCCCCACACCCACCTGTTTCCTTCCTGCTCTGTCCGTCAGGTCAGGTTTCCTGTGGAAGGCAGCCAGGATGGGCCATTCACACTCAGGGCCAGAAGTAGCCACTTCCTGGAACAGCAATACCCCTGCTCCAGGCAGCAAGAGATGCATGGGGGACGAAGTCGCACAGGAAGAGGGGGAACACCTTGGGCCCCAGAAGGGGACTTGAACCCTCTCTTCCAGGTTAGTTCTAGTTTGCACGAAATTGTCCCACACAGAAACAATGCTCAGAAACCTTGCCCCTCACCCATCGCCCACAAAGGCGGCCTAACTCCCCCTTTGCTTAGCCCTGGACCCCGCCTTTCTAACATGCTGATTCCTTCCAGAATTCCCCTCCCCCTGGTCCCCTGAGACCAGGGACAAGGCTGAACCCCTCTCCTGCCAGCGCGCAGGTGCAACCAGGCTCACGGAGTTCGACCTTCCCAACCCACCCCTGCCCTAAAGAGCAAAGCCTGAGCTCGGAAGGTTTCCCCGACGGTGAGAGGGAGCAGTGGAGAGGTGACCGTTCCAGCCAAGTACCCTCTGGGTAGATTCCCAATTTTTTTTTCTTGGACTTCGCGCCCCCATCCCTTGGAGGCGGGGCGTGGTGTAGTGTAGAGCCAGCTGGGGTTCCCACTCTGGCTGCTGGGAGTTCAGAGAAGCGGACGGGACTCCGCTGGGTTCTCACCGTCGCCGCGCGCTGGTGTCTGGGCCGTTCCGGACAGACCGCACCGTAGTGCCCCTCACTCAGTCCCCACCCCGAGGCCCAGCGCCCGCCTCCGCCCGCCCCGGGAGCGCGGCCCTTCCTCTCCCACGCCCTCCGAGGGCCGGTAGAGAGGGACGGCTCCGGGAGGGGCCCGGGCTGCAGACTCGGGAAAGCCTTTGTGGGGTCCCAGGGTGGAAAGTGTGCAGGCTCCACTGTCCTGCACGAACATGGGCTCAGTGCCGGAGCGGCGCCCTTTCGGGCGCCAAGCGGACACCCAGGAACCTCGTTTATAACCGGTCCTCTGACACTCGCGGAACGGAATGCCTTTCCAAGCACGCAGGTCCCCCCACAGCCCCTCCCTCCGGCCTTCTAGTCCCGCCCCTTTCTGTGTCCCACCCCTCCCAGTTCCCTCCCCGTTCTCCCCAGGAGGCCCTCCGCCCCTTCCCTTTCCTCGGCCTCTTTCCTAAGTCTCTTGTACCGCCCTTTTCTCTTCCACGCCTTTAGACCCTTCCCCCACCTTTTGTGTTTCTCCCTCCGACCCCCGTCCCTTTCTGCTCCGGGAGTGGAAACCTCCGGTCCCACTACTGGTCCCCTCGGTCCCGCCCCAGGCCCCGCCCCCCGACCGGGAGCGCTGGGCCGCTGGCCAGGAGCGCCCTCTGGCGGGTGCACATGCTCCCTGCTCCCGACTGCAAAGTCCTCCAAAGGGACCTTCTAGGCTGCGCGCCGGTCGCCCCTAGCGGGTCCGCCCGCCCGCAGCGTCTCGTTGGTGCTGCTGCTGACCTCCAACCCCGTGGCCGCGGGGCGGGGCAGGGAGACCTTAGCTCCCGGCGGCCGGCGGCTGCTGCAGCGGGACCCGGGAGCGGGGCCCGGCGCCGCCCGGGCCGCGGGGCGATGTGAGTGGGGCGCGGCGGGGCGGGGACGTGGCGGCTCCACAGAGGCCGCACCGCGCCGCGCTGCAGTCTCCGCTCCCATCTGCGGAAATCTCGGGCGGGCGGGGCAGGTGGTGGAGCCCCGGGGCTGGGGGCTGGGATCCGGGGACAGCGCGCGGACCCGAACTCCCCCATTCCTTCTCTAGAAATCTCCCCGACAACCCCGCAACCTAAATGCCTCTCACTCCTCAGAACCACCCCACCCCCACCCCCGACACACCTTCGCACGTCCAGTTGCCCTCAGAACCCCTCACTCCTGCGAATTTACGATCTGCCCACAGAGCCACATTCTCTCCTGGATGCCCGAAAATGCTTCCATCGCCCTGAAATTCCTCTGAATCATCATACCGTCTCCCCATTCTCCTTGCACCATATTCAAATCCAAAAAACTGCCCACGTTTCCCCAGCCCTCTCATATATTTTGAGTACTCGTAAGCTCCTCTTAACTCCTGCCCCCAATCCAAACCCATCCCAGACCAGAGCCCCCTTCTCATGCAGTGTAATCCCCGTCATTTGGCTGTCGTGAAATGTCCTGATGATCTTAGAGAGAAGGGGACAGGAAAAGGTGCAATGCCCTCCTCCCTGTAGTTGGTTCTTGTTTCACCCCCAGACTCCTTGTTGGTTGGCGGCTCGAGCTGCAGTATTTTCCCAGCCGCTTGTCTTTGAGCAGTGCACACCTCCTTCAGCCTGTTTCCACCTTCCAAGGTGGCAAAAAGCCGGACCAAGGGGGTGGGGGTCCTTTCACCTGGGAAGTTTCCCAAGGATGCCGAGCACAAGGGGCCCTGGGAAAGGACAGTGTTTTTCCAGAGAGGAGGGTGGGATCTCAAGAGTCTCCAGGGTCCTGGCCTGTCAGTTTGTCTACCTGGCCCTAGATCCCTGAAGCTTTGGTTTATTGTTAGCATTTGTGTTAAAATGTTAGGCCTTTCAAACCTTGGGGAAGAGAAAATCTAAAAAAGCTTCCAAATGTGAGATTGTCCTGAAAATGGAAAAATTTTGTGAGGTTTGTCCACATACTTACCTCTAGAGGTTATTTAAGCTGCAAAGCTCCACAGTTTACAAATATTTCCCTTAAAAACTAAGGCCTTGGGGTGGGAGTTGTGGGTGGTGGTAGGGGGGATTGACTTGGCAGTCTCCCAAGTACTTAGTAGCAACAAAACAGACTACAGTATTAGTTTCTGAATCTTAAGCTAGCACTTTTTCCAATCTGTCACAGTGTCTCTTGGAGAAACCCCGTTGCAAAGTTCTGTGCAAAGGTGAGGTGGTGGTTTTGGTGTTGGTTGTAGCAGGATTCAGGTGGGGTCTGGAGGCCACTGAAAAGGTCTTGGGCGGCCTCAGACTTCAAACACGTTGATGCTAGGGGAGTATCTTCCCAGGGCTTATGGAGCTCAGAATTTGTGGTCCCTTTGCCCTTGATCTTGCTTTATTCGTTGGTGTTTCTGTCCCATTAGGATCTGGAACAGATATCCAGGTGGCATGGACTGACAACAAGTCAGTCTCATTAACAGTTGGTGAGGATGGAACGTGTCCACTAACCTGTGGTCTCTGTCTTCTCTGCTAGGTGAACCCCAGGTGTGTCCCGGAGGGATCCAGGTGACGTCTCTGCAGACCACTAGCCATGATGCCCCACCAAGAACAGAGGGAATAAAGTGGGGGTTCTTCCCCATGCCCCTCCAATGGTCAGTTCCCTGATGGCCTGGGTGAGGTGAGAGCTGTGTATAGGAGCCACTTTCCTGGAGTTTCCCAAGTTGGGAGGAATGGAGGGTGCAGGTCAGGCTTGAGCAAGGGCTTTATACCTTCAGTGGTAGTTCTAGAAGGATTTGTAATCCTACCCATTTCTTGAAGCAACTTGCAACCCCTTAACTTCTGGTTGGAATCAGTGCATGTGTTTGCTTGCTCCCTTCGGTCCCTCAAGCCTGGTGGCACCCTCTCCATCCTTGGCACAAGTCCTGCTATTCTGACATGCAGCCCAAGTGCCATAATCTTGGAGGGAAAAGCCAAGAATATGTCTCCCCTTTGTCCAAAAGCAAACCTGGCATTTTTTTAATGAAGAAATGCCTAATCAAGGTTATAAAAAGTGTGCTCTGTTGTATTTTTATTTATTTTTCTTTGTTTAATCCTCACCCAAGGATATGTTTATTGATTTTAGAGAGAAAGGAAGGGAAAGGGGGAGAGAGGGAGAGAGAGGGGAACATCCATGTGAGAGAGAAACATCGATCAGTTGCCTCCCATATGCACTCCGACCTGGGATTGAACCCTAAACCTAGTTATGTGCCCTGACCGGGGATCGAACCTACAATCTTTTGGTGTATGGGATGATGCTCCAACCAACTGAGCCATCCAGCCAGGACAAAAAAAGCGTGCTCTGTTTTACATGTTCAGTCTTCTGAGTGCATCTTTCAACCGTAATGTAGCACCTCATAAGACGAGAACATCCAATGATAAAGTTGAGGTGGATGTTGGGATGGTAGTGAGGGAGGAAGAGAGGGTTTGGATGGTATGGGAAGAATGAGGTGGAAAAGGAGAAAAGTACAGGCTAAAGTGTCTGGGACTCCCAAACTAATTTCTTTGCTGAATCTGGACAAGGCCCCAGGTCGGCACCCAACTCCTTCTGATGCAGGTTGCTTCTTCTGGGTCCCTGCTTTTTTTTTGTTTACGTTTTCCTTGCTGACCTGGCCACCCTTTCCAGTCACTACATCAGCTAAAACCCTATGTACTTCTCAAGGTCTAGATCAAATGATGCATCTGAGAAGCTCTTTCCATACCCCTGGCAGCATTAATCTTTAACATACCCTAACCTGAGTTAATGTTTATCCCTTGTGTGTCTGGCCCTGGGTTGAGAGTGGGAATTTCTTGAGAGGGCAACGGTGCCATATATTCCCTTGGGCAGAGTAAGTGAGCACCGTGAGGTGGTCCTGCCAGTTTCCTAGAGCAGGACTTTGTGGAACTGGCCTTGATGACTTTCTTATCTCTTATGCTTTTCCCTAGGGTGGGCTCGCTGCTCTGACACCATGGGGAGCTGCTGCAGCTGCCTGAATAGGGACAGCATCCCAGACAACCACCCCACCAAGTTCAAGGTACCCACAGCCCCCTCTCCTGAGTTTCCAGCATGGTCTGCTGGTCTCAGGCCTCGAGCTGTTGAGTTGCCTCAGCCTCTCTAGCGAAGGCGAAATGAGCCCTGGCTGGTGTGGCTCAGTGCCGGCCTGTGAACTGAAGGGTCACCAGTTCAATTCCTGGTCAGGGCACACGCCTGGGTTGTGGGCCAGGTACCCATCTGGGGGCATGTGAGAGGCCACCAGTAGATGTTTCTGTCACACATCGATGTTTCTCTCCCTGTCTTTCTGCCTCCCTAACCTCTCTAAAGTAAATAAAAAAATAAAAAGAAGGTGAGCCCTGGCTGGTGTAGCTCGGTAGATTAAGCTCCAGCCTGTGAACCAAAGGGTCACTGGTTCGATTCCCAGTCAGGGTACATGCCTGGGTTGCCGGCCAGGTCCCCAGTGTGGGCCATGCAAGAGGCAACCACACATCGATGTTTCTCTCCCTCTTTCTCCCTCCCTTCTCCTCTGTCTAAAAAGAAGCAAATAAAATAAATAAATACAGTAAAAAGAAGGTGAAATGGCAGGCTGAGACTGCGGGCTCATAAAGACTTCTTGAGATCAAGCCCTCTGAGGTGGCCTGGGGAAAAGGAGCCGAGGCCACTGTCGTTCGTTTGGCTCTTGGTACTACCAGGACGGAAGAAATGCTGTAATAACAGTAGCAAAATATGTGATTTTAGGTAATTCACTCCTGCCGTATTTAAAACAGTGCTTAACACACGGCAATCACCGCGTTAGCAGTGTTTGCTGCTTGCTTTGCGGAGCTAAGGCCAGGCCCAGTGGACCTGTGGGCCTGCGCCTGCTGGTCCCTCCCACCTCCAGACAGGGCAGAGGAGACCCCTCGGGACTCCCTGCCTGTTGGGGCGCAGGTTTCTGCTGCTCACCACAAGAGGGAGCCCTCAGAGAGATCCTGCAGTTGGGGAGTTGGTGGAGGCAGTATATATGTGTTCTTTTGGGGCTTGATTCTCTCAGGGTCTTAAGTAATCCTGTGGCATTCTGCGGAGTCTGTGGTGAGTCAGGTGAGCCCCTCAGTCCCCCAGCTCCAGCCCTGCATCGGCAGCAGGCCTCTCAGTAGCTCAGGGACCACACATGTACTTGTTACTCATCACTGACCCTCTGTCCCCTACCCCCAGGTGACGAATGTGGATGATGAGGGGGTGGAGCTGGGCTCCGGGGTGATGGAGCTGACGCAGAGCGAGCTGGTGCTTCACCTGCACCGGCGTGAGGCTGTCCACTGGCCGTACCTTTGCCTGCGGCGCTACGGCTATGATTCCAACCTCTTCTCCTTTGAGAGTGGTCGCCGGTGTCAGACGGGCCAGGGTGAGTACCAGCCCCTGCCCCGTGCTAACACAGGGGCACCTGGGTCAGTTGTGAGGCATGGAAGTGACGGTGCAGAATAGGCAGCTGTTGCCCAGTGGTAGGAAGGGTCGTGGCCAAGAGCACCAGCGTGTTAATGCAGAACTAAATGGACTCCCAGGCCAGTGCTCTTCCACTTCCGTCTTTGCAGCTCTGGCCTGGGTCCCTTTGTGGGGCATTCGCTGCACAGCCCATGCCAAACAGCTAGTGCTCCCAGGCCAGAGCCTGCTTGGGAGAAGCAGCTGGTTCCTCCTCCCTCTGTTACTCCAGTGTCAAGGGTTCCTGTTGCCCCCTGGGTAGGAACATTCTTTCCTCTGAGCCCCCAGCTTGTATACCCCAGAGCCCATGAGTAACAAAAGGTTTGCAGGAGGCTCTGGTTTCCTCGGGGCTGAGTGACTTGGGAATGATAGATTTGGGTAGGTCTCTTGGGTCCCCATGTATGGAGCAACCCTCAAGAGGCTTATTTTTGTCCCTCGTCACCTGTGAGCAGTGGAGTGTGACATATTCTTCCTTCCTCCCCCTTCTCCCCGGAGCCAGAGGTTAGGGAGTGGTGGGCTGTGCCGTGAGGTCAAGGCTAGAGGCTTCTCTTTTAGGGCCAGGTACAAGCTCTGCAGAAGGAGCCCTGCCTGGGACTGTGCAGGTGAAATGAATGAGCTCCTTTTCCGAGGCTGCTAACAGTCAGTCTCTCAGGTTGTGTTGCCTGGGGGAGCTGCCCCCGCTCCAGCCTCTGACCCTTGGGGCTCCTGAGGCACAGGCAGTTTACACTGGCTGAGCTGAGACAGGGGAGGAAGGACCTTCCCTGCTCCTGGCGGTGTTTGATCCATACTTGGGGTCCTGGAGGGGCTGCCATAGGCCCCAACACAGGGTTCTCCCAAATCTTCAAGCTTTTCCAGCCTTTTTTAGCCCTTGACATACAACAGCTTGCCAGTGTAGTCGTTTTTTCTCTGCCTCCATCCTTCTTGTCCCATTCCTACAAACGTCAGCTATCCCACACCCCAGCCTGGCTTTGTCTGTCTTTGTTGTGGATGTTTGCACACACCCCAAGTAGCCTCCCCTGAGTCCCGGGCCCCACTGTGCTGGGGTGGTTCGGAATCCCAGACTGGCACAACACCCTGAGGGCATCTCAGGTCCCCGGAGTCACAGGTGCTCACTCAGCCCAGTCCTGTGACCCTGGGCCTTTGAGTCCCCGCATCAGAGTTTGAGGGGCTACTTGGTGGCTGTGCTGAGGAGCCACACGATTGTTTTGCTGTATTTGTCCTTTAGCTAGTCAGCCTGCCCTTTCTTCCTTGGGGTCAGGGGCGTGTACACGGTGGACATTGGCTCTCTGGCCAGGGTCTGGGCTTAGTATCACTGGGCTAAGTACCCAGTGAACAAGCAGTGAACAGAACAGACCCTCTCCCCTCAAAGAGCTTCGGGCACAAGGCTGAGGACTGGAACCCTGAGCGGAGCTCGCTTGTCTGGGGAGCGAGGGGTAGCAGGCAGAGGGAGACGGGGGCAGCGTGTGGGCAGTGCCGCTCATGTAATACTGCCCCTCTCACTCTGATTCCCTCTTCCTGCACCTCTGTACACATACACCCTCCGGGAAATGATTCGACCCCAGAGGCACGTAGCTGAAGTATGAGATCTCAAGACGGAAATCGCTTGCGGGAGGACAAGGGCAGGGTGCTTGGGCCCAGCTCCTCCCATTTTAGGGTGTGCTGGGAGGGTACTCAGGGTGAGAGGGGCTCCCCCTCTTCCCCGCAGGCCTGGGACTGGGGCTTAGGGATATTTCCTGAGCTCTGTGCCCCAGTTTAGCCTCTGTGGCTCTTCCCAATTGGGCACAGGGCAGAGCAGCCTCATTTCTTCCTCTCCTGCTTCAGGGATATTTGCGTTCAAGTGCTCCCGGGCCGAGGAAATCTTCAACCTCCTTCAGGATCTGATGCAGTGCAACAGCATCAACGTGATGGAGGAGCCGGTCATCATCACCCGCAACAGCCACCCGGCCGACCGCGACCTCCCGCGCACCCCCCAGCCTCCCAACGGTGAGGAAACCCCTGTCCTTGGTACCCCAGTACACACTCACGCACATGTGCACACACACACGTACAGACATTCACACACATACACGTAAGCACAGGCCCAGGAAGCACCGACCAGTCTTGGAGGCCCGAGGCAGGTAGGCAGGTAGGCAGGTAGGGGGATGGCTGGGTGAACCAGCCTTCCAGGACCGGTGACCGTCATCAGAACCACTCCTGTGGATGGGTAAGACCTGACCTGGGCCAGTTAGGTGACTCCAGCTGAGGCTGGGGAGTCCTGGAATTTTTATCGACTAATGGTGAGGGAGCAGACAGGAAGACATTGGATTTCCATAGGAATGGCCGTCTGGAGCCTTTTTGCTTCCCTCCTCCCATCCACTGGGTCAAACCCATGTACCTGTATTGTGCCGTGTATAATGCGCACCCACATTTTTGCCCAGACTTTCAGGGAAAAAGTCTTTCATTTAAGTTTTTTAATTCAATTATTTATTTATTTATATTTAGATACTTGTTTTTTGTAAAGGAATTATAAAGGAATTTTAGTATTTATCTTTGAACACATTATGGTACGAGAAATTTTATGTAACAGGTAATTACAAAACACAAGAACGAATACAAGGTGTTTCAGGTACTATACACATACAATGCGCATCCTTATTTTTCTTTCAAAAATCTGGGCAAAAAAGTGCGCATTATATGGCAAAATCCAGTACCTTTCCCAATGGATGGTGCAGGCATCTCCGCCCAGGACCATTTCCTGGAGAGGTTCCCACCTCTCCGCTTGTTCGTCACTGAGTGCGCACCGCGTGCCTGCGCTGTGCTCTGCACTCCGTGGGCTGGCGTGTCGGGGACAAAAGGAAATGGGAGCACAGCCCTGGTTTCAAGGAGCTTCCCGGGTGCTCACTGGCAGAGCTAGGATGAGGCAGAGGGGCAGTCCCGTGGTGACAAGGTGTGCCTTAAGTGTTTCAGGTAAGGCTGTGAGGGGGGAAGTGTTACAGGGTTCAGGCTGAGCTTTGAGGGAAAGGATGGGGTTTGAAGGACAGAAAGGTGACAGATGATGGGGGACCACTGGTTCAGCAAGGCTAACTACTTTGGGGTCCTGGAAGCATCTCCCTTCCAACTGGAGGAGCCCCAGGATGCTGCACACGGGGTTGCAGGTGGGTTAAGGACCCCTCTCACCTGGGCTCGTCTCCTCCGTGCCCAGCTCTAGGCTATAACATCTCCAGCTTCTCCAATGGCTTCCCTGGATGCCCGGGAGAGGGCCCGAGATTCTCAGCACCCCAGCGCCCCTCAACAAGCAGCCTTCGACACCCCTCACTTGGGGAGGAGTCCACCCATGCCCTCATTGCTCCTGATGAGCAGGTGAGCAAGCAGCTGCCCTGCCTCTCCCTGTTGGTCTGGGTGGGAATGGAGGTCAGGAAACAGGGCACCTCCTCCCAGTAAGGATGCTGGAGGGAAGACAATCTGTAGGGTCCCTTCCTTTCCCCAGAAAGGGAGGCAGCGAGTCCCTTCTGCTCTCCCTCCTCCCTGCCCTTGGACCCCCTGCTTCATTTGGACTTTTCCCCCTCAGTCCCACACTTACGTCAACACTCCGGCCAGTGAGGATGACCACCGCACAAGCCGGCACTGCCTGCAGCCGCTGCCCGAGGGTCAGGCACCCTTCCCCCCACAGGCCCGGGGCCCCGACCCACGTGACCCACAGGCGTTCTGGCAGCCGGGCCAGGTGAAGTTCGTGTTGGGCCCCACCCCTGCACGGCGGCACGTGGTGAAATGCCAGGGCCTGTGCCCCGCCCTTCGCGAGCCGCCTCACCACAACAACAACGAGGGCCCCTCTGAGTGCCCGGCCCGGCCCAAGTGCACCTACGAGAATGTCAGCGGGGGGCTGAGGCCAGGGGCCAGCTGGAGACTGAGCCCAGAGGAGCCGGGCTGGAACGGCCTTGCCCACCGGCGGGCCGCCCAGCTGCACTACGAGAACCTGCCCTCTCTGCCCCCAGTGTGGGAGAGTCATGCCCAACAGCTGGGGGAGGAGGTCGGGGATGATGGTGACTCAAGGGACGGGCTCACACCTTCCTCCAATGGCTTCCCCGACGGCGAGGAGGACGAGACGCCACTGCAGAAGCCCACCAGCACCCGGGCTGCCCTCCGCAGCCACAGCAGCTTCCCTGTGCCACTGACCCGCCGCCGAGGCTCCCCGAGAGTCTTCAACTTCGATTTCCGCCGGCCGGGCCCCGAGCCTCCCAGGCAGCTCAACTACATCCAGGTGGAGCTGAAGGGGTGGGGTGGAGACCACCCCAAGGGACCCCAGAACCCCACGGCCCCCCGAGCCCCCGTGCCCACCGTCGCCCCTGCCCGCAGCTCAGACTCCTACGCCGTGATCGACCTCAAAAAGACCGTGGCCATGTGCAACCTGCAGAGGGCTCTGCCCCGAGACGACGGCACCGCCCGGAAAACCCGGCACAACAGCACCGACCTGCCTGTGTAGGGACGTCCTCAGTCCTCATCACCGCGTCCGCCCCCGCCTCAGCTCCTGTCCTCGGGGACCCACACGCTCCCGGGTTCAGGGGTGCTTTGCAGTAGGGTATTGAGGTGGGATCAGAAGCTTCCCTGTGCTGGCCAGAGTCCCCAAAGGTATCAGCCACTGAGTGGCCCGGTCTCCCTGTTGCGGGGAAGAGGGGCGACCAGGTGCGGAGGGAGCTGCGGTGGAAACTGTGAAGGGTCCGTGACTGCATCTATCGCCCTCCGCTTACGTCCATTTGTCTTACCTGTCGTCTGTCATCAGTGTATTTTTTTGGTTGAAATTTTGAAACATTTTGTACCTGTTGATTTTATTTATCAGTTTATTTTTCTATTTATTGTTTCAAATGTAATTTAACATATTTATTATTAATATAATTATTTTTAAATTCTGGCTTGGCGGACGATAGCGAATTCTTAGGGAGCCCGCTCTAGCATGGTTCAGGGGCGGGGAGGGAAGCCCTAGGGACTTCGGGCTGGGAGATTGGGGTGGCTGTGGTTTTCGTGCGACGTCTCTGACCACCGCCTTTTCCAAGAAGCCCTCGCCCAGGACTCAAAGTTGCCAGCGATGGGTGCTCTGTCCGAGGAAGGCGACAGGACACTGGAGTCCTACCTGCAGGAAGGCGATTTGTATGGAAAATGCCCTAATGGGACAAAACCCCTGCCTCTGAGGTTGGCAGTGGCTGCGGGGAGGGTGTAGGTGGGAGGGCTGTATCCGAATCACCTCTGGGACTGCTCATTGATTCGACCTTCTGCTCCCAAGTGGGTGACCGTGGATACTGCTCTCCTTTAACACCTTAGCCCAAAGGTGGACCCTGGGTCCTCCTTCGGTGTGCTAGAACATTTTTTTTTTAAAGATTTTATTTATTTTTAGAGAGAGGGGAAGGGAAGGAGAGAGAGGGAGAGAAACATCGGTTGGTTGCCTCTCATACGCGTCCCGTTCAGGGACCTGGCCTGGAATAGAACCGGAGACCTTTTGGTTTGTAAGATGATGCCCAATCTGCTGAACCACACAGGTCAGGGCAAGGCTAGACGCTTTAAACAGGACTTTTACTAAAAGCCCAGGAATAGCAAAAGGAAAAAAACACAGTGTAATATGTCATTAAATAATCTGGCTTGCAAAGGGTCACTTTCCCAGAGAACTCTTCCCCAGGAATGGACTCCTTGGGCCACCTCTCCCCACCCCGGGGGCGGGGCCCCCGCGGAGCCACTGCATCTGAACACCTGCCTGGACGCCCAGGGCCTGCGCAGGGGTGCACACGCCACCCACCTAGTGCTGCTGTTGCCGGGGCTCCTGCTCCCTGTCCTGAGGCTGCCTCTGTTCTTTGCCTCCTCTCCCCCGTCTCCCTGCTTCCAAGACTCCATTTCCACCCCAAGCCCCTGAATGGTTCATCTAAGGAAATCCAGTGTCTGTAATAAGCCACTCAGGGCCCAGATGAGGAGTGGGAGCAAGGTTTGTCCAAGACCTAGGGACAAGCCTCCTCATCTCCGGTCACCATTGGTGCCTCCGCTCTGCCCTGTGAAGCAAGACCTGTCCTCCTCACCATGGAGACAGACTAGGGCGAGGTCCACAGGATTCCTTCCCCTCCTGCTGTCCAAAACACCACAGCCTGGACCTCTCAGCTCCGGGAGCACCATTTCCTCTGGGTGGGCATTGGACTGACCGGCTTCCAGAACCCCCGACCTTGGGTGTTGCCCTCTGTCAGTGAAACGGATGAAGAGGGCTGGCCACACAGGGTGTGTGAGAGAGGCCCTTCGCCTGGGCCCAGCCGGGGCCCGGGGTGCAGCTGCTGCAACCCCAGAGCTGGCACCAAACCCTTCCCTACAGCCTTTTGATCTCCGGGCCCGAGGGACCGCCAGCTGCGGGCTGGGTTTGTTGCACCTTTCCCACTCTGCAGTGGGGCGTGCCTTCCGCTCAGTGCAGCTCAGCTGCGCAATTCCGCTTTCTCCCCGTCGTCCCATGCTACCCTTACTCCTCAGCCTCCGCAGTTGGGAGTGCTGTTCTCCCCAAACAGGAGAGCCAAGATGGGCGGCAGTATGGCCGTGCCAGGACCGGGCCTAGGGGCCCTGGCCATGCTAGTGTGCTCAGTCTGCTCAGGCTCCCGTCACTCAGGGCCTCTGTCATGGGGGAACCACAGGCTGGGCTCTGGTTCTGACTCGGCTGTTATCTCTGCTGTCTTGAGCGTTCAGTTACCTCATATGGCCCTTGGTTTTTGCTCTCGGAAATCACAGAGCAAGTTGTGCGCAGGAGCCAATGAGATGATGAACACGACACCACTTTGGAAAGCAGACAGACCCGGGCAAGCTGTGTTAACAGCCTGACTGTTCCCGAGGGGGAAACAACTGGAAGGCCCAGCTCCTCGGTCCCCGAGACCTCAGGCCTATTGCTGCTCCTTTGCTGAGATGTGTGAGAAAGAGCAGTTTAGCCTCATTCCCTGGGGTCCTGGTCAGAGCCTGGTCGGACCCCTGGGGGTTCCCGGGAGCAAGTCGTAATCGCTTTATTGCACATATTTGTGGGGCATGAAGGGGCTGTCCAGGAGACGTGTCTCAGGAATTGGCTCCCAGCCCAGTGTGGCCGCCAGCCTTCCCCGTCCCCTCCCCGGGTCCCTGCCTCTGACCCGTGAGGTCTGCTGCAGGAATTTTCCTCTGGTGGGATGGGCGGGGAGTAGTGGATGGCTTTCCGGGTAGGAAGGGGTGGGTGGGAGCGATGCCCGGGAGGGTGACCACTGTGTTTGAGCCTGCCCGGCTGACGTCAGGGTGTGGTGTGCAGATGGAATCCATTTGTCCAAAGATCATCACTAACATCGGTGAATGTTTGCTGAGTGCTCAGTTCTCTTCTTTAGAAGCAGGCCCTACCCACTCCCTGAGCTGCCCTCAGGAAAGGAGGGGAGCCAGCATCCTGTGCCGGAGTGACATTTCAGGTTAGACCAGGAGGGGCCCTCTCCAAGCCCACCGTTGGGCAACAGGAGCACTTTAAACCATATAAACACAGTCAGCTCTTCCACTCATCTCTGCTCACCGGAGGGGCGGATCGTTATCACCGCTGTGCAGAGGAGGAAACAGGCCACGAGGTGAAGTGACTCCCCTCAGGCCATGAAGTTAATTAGTGGCTTAAGCTGGGGCTGCAAGCCAGTCTTGGGGCTCTTCCTGCCACAGCTCCCAACCTGGCCTGAAGAGGCCTGGCTCCCTCGGGTGGGGTGCAGGGCGAGTGTGTGCGGTGGCTGCTGCCCACTGCAGGAGGGGGCTGTGCGTCAGCCGGGCTACACGAGCTCATTCCTGAGTGCTCGCACTGAGGAATCCTTTTGAATTCCAGGCCAGGTCCTTGCCTGGTCACACAAGGTGAACCTGCTCTCCCCTGGGGCCTAAGCAGCACCCACCCCCAACCCTGCCTCCTCAGCTCCGATGATGTCTGGGAATGGCTTTCATGCTGTGGATGGGTGTGTGGGACAGGCCTGACCTTGCCTGCCCTCCGGCCCTCTCCCGGCGGTGCAGCAACCTCACTCAGGCCAGGGTCCCCCTGGGCTCTGGGGCCCTCTCCGAACAATATCTTAAAGGGGACTCTACTCACAGGTGGAGAGGGGGTTATGTGAACCCCTGGTCCTCCAGAAAGGCCGAGGAAGGCTGAGGGGGAGGGAGAGCCGAGGCAGGCGTGAGGGGCCTGTGCAGGCTCTCCAGGGCCCCGTAACTAGAGTCCAGGACAGAGTCTTGTAGGTCAGCCGGGCTAGGACCCATCCAGCAATCCCTTCGACAGAATTCCTAGAGATGATTCCTAGGCTTCTGCTCACACACTCCTCAGGATGGGAAGCTCACTAGTCCTCAAGTTCTCTCTCCACTTGGGTGGCCCCTAAACTGCCCCTCATTGGGTCCTAATTCTGCTCAGGGATCTACACACAGCTGAGGGTCCCTGCCCTGGGTGCGGAGCTTGGAAGCCTGGCGTCACCACGTCCTGACAACCTCGCCTCTTTGTGCGTTGGCTCCCTTGTCTGCGACACAGCGACACCTCTTTGTAGCGAGGGTCAGAGTGGCTGCCTGGTAGGAACCACAGCAGCTGCCCGCAGGAAGTAAGTGCCAGTGAATGGCAGATATTTTCACCTGGACGTGGTCCTTCCCGGCATAACCAGAGAGGTGTCCACACCTGTGTGCTCTAGTTGGCCCCAGAACTAAGTGTAGGACCCAGACCTGAACCTCGCCTTCCTCCAGCCCAGCATCCTCCTGTTGTGAATGTACTTTTGCTAACACTGCCTGAGTCAGCATACGATTTGTTGGCCCTCTGGCTCTCGGGGCCTTAGAGCTAGCCTAAAACCACCTTCCCATACAAACATCTGCAGTCCTTGGCTCGTTGTACCAACGTCCCAACCGCCCATCCATGCAGGTGGCATTTCTTGTTGTTAGTTTGGGTCTGTCCTGAAATTTCGGCACCTGCTCTGGCGGTGAACGTGGAGGAGAGCAGAGATGGGGCAGGGAGGAGGTTCCCCACGGGCAGTGTGCATCATGAGGCTTTGCTGCCATACATACCCTCAGCTTAGCTCTTCTGGAAGCTTCCCCCTGCCTGCCAGTGGCTGGTAGGAAGCCTCCCTACTGCATGCCTCGCTCACCAGGTGGACCCTTCCCTTGGCCTGTCTGGGCCCAGGGGCTCCAGGGATGGCCCTTCCTGCCCCGTGTCCCTGGGCAGGCATCACTTGTGCTCCAGGTGTAGGCTGTTGGTATGCTCCTTCTTACGGGATTATTACTGTAATGACTGAGTTAGTGAGCAGTGCAGGACCCTTAACCCCACCTGGTGCCTGCTGGCTGATGGGAGTTTCCTCAGCCATCTCTTTTCCCTCCGGGCTGCCAGGACAAGTGTGGGGGTGAGGAGGTGGAAAGTGGAGACCCCGGTTCTCTGGGCAGAAGGAATGTAAGTGTAATGAAAGCATTAATCTTTACTAGGTGCCGCTTGGGCTGAGGAGAGCCAGGCTGCTGCGTCCGAGGAGGGCTTGAGAGGAGATGGAAGGAGTGGAGGGCAAGGGGCAGCGGGCTGAGTGGGGCTGGGGAGGAGTTTCCGGGTGTTCTCTGAGGCTCCTTCCCTCTCTGGCCCTGGGCTGGTTCTGGCCTCTTTCCTGATTGAGCTCCTTTCCTCCTGCAATTAAAGGGCCTGAGGATACATCCACGTACTGATAGATCACGGTGGGGGCGGGGGGGGGGGTTAACGGTGCATAGTCACACGAGCACAGTGGCCTTGATTCCCCAAGCAAACTTTAGACACAGCGGGTCCAGGATTCAAAATCTGGGTCACGTGGGCTGAGTCCTGACAAAGCTCCAGCTCCCCAGAGCCCATCGTCTGAGTTCGAAAAGTGAGGCTCCCACGAGACTGACTATGGAACACGGGCCTGTGCCATTGGATAGCTGTGTGACCTCAGGCAGATCACTCAACCTCTCTGAGTCTGTTTCCTCATCTATTAAGGGAAACTAATAACACTTACATCACAATGTTGCTGGGTGTTAGATAAGAAAATGCACATGAAGTGCCCAGGGGGTGCTTGGCCCAGAGCCCAAGCTTGCTCTGTTAGGGTTGTCATAGCAACAGCCGGGTAATGTGGAGAAACTTGCTGATGAAGGTGGACTGTGAAGGTTGAGGAGGGTTTGGGGAAGGAATGGGGGTGTGTGGGCCCTAGCAATTAGCCTGGGGAATGGGGTTGGGAGGGGGAAGGACTGGGCTGTTGGGAGGATAGGAGCCGTGGGGCCTGGCGCTGGAAGAGCTAGGCTGGGGGTGGTCGGGAAGGTGGGGGCCAGTACACTTCCTTCCTAGGCTATGGGACAGCGGTCAGAGGGGCTGGCTGCGGGGGGTCGGACCAGGTGGGCACACTCGTTCATCCTCTCCCTCAACAAACGCTTACTGAGCGCCTGCTGTGCACCAGGCTCTGTGGTTAAGTTCAGGGAGGAGATAAGTCGGAAGAAGGTGCAGAAGGGCAAGGTGGTGGAGTGGCAGGTGTGGCACCTCAGGGAAGACCTCACTGGGGAGGTGACCTGGGAGCAGAGGTTGGAGTTCCCCGAAGAGGCTGCGTGCACAGCTGAGGGGAGCATGTCCCAGACAAAGGGAAGGCAAGTGCAGAGGCCCTGCAGGGTTCAGGAAAAGTGGAAGGGTGGAAGCGGGAGAGGTGGGGGGGGAGAAGGAGGGGAGAGGGCGCAGGAGCAGGACCCAGAGCACACAGGGTCCTGTGGGCTGGGGGGGCTATCGGGTTAGCTCTGGGAGGGTTCAGTGCAGAGGAGATCTGACCTGAGTGTTAACAGGAAGGCTCTGGCCCTGTGTGGAGATGGGGTGGAGGGCAGAGAGGGTGTGGAGGGGCAGAAGTGGGGGCATTTGCGGGGAGGCAACTGCTGTGATCTAGGAGGGGAATGACGGTGGCTTGGAGTCATTTGGCAGCGGTGGACAAGGAGAGAAGGGGACAGGTGTGGGGTATATTCTGGGCATTGGTGATGGAGGTGATGGGGGCGGGTGTGGGAAAGGGAAGGGAGACATTGAGGCTGGGTGAAGGGGGCTCTGAGGTTTGGAGTCTGCTCCTTGCCCAGGCCTGGCAGGGAGAAGTGCCTCTTATAGAAGCGGGAAAAGGAATGTGGGGGAAAGAGAGACAGAGCTGGCTGGAGGAGGCCCTGGGGTAACTGGGCCAGGGGCTGAAGATCAAGGTCCTCAGGGCCACCCAGAGCCTAGAGTTCTACCACCCTCACCTCCCACAGGCCCCACCTTGCGGCCCCTGAGCCTGTGATCTGGTGTCTGCTCTCTGCTGGACCTACGGTCATGGGTGGTGGGGATGCTGAGCCCCTACACCAACCCCGGGGCTTTGGGAGATGAGGCCGCAGGTGAGAGGGCTGTGGATGTCCAGAGCAGGCCTGGGGGAGGTCAACACAGTGAGGGTGGTCCACGCAGGCAGGGAGCTCCTGGAGGGCAAGTCAGCGCCCTGGGCCAGCACTGAGCAATGATGACACCTTCTCCTTCAAAGTGACAAAGGTGAGACCCTCAGAAATCCTCCTGGAGCCTCAGGGTCACAGTCTCACCTTCCTGGAATCTGAGTGGGGTGGGGGAAGGGTGCCCAGACTTGGTAGGAAGCTGGGCCAGGCTCAGCCTGACCCCTCCCAGGCACCCTCGGCACCTGGAAAAGGGGATGGGCAGCTGGGGCAGCAGTAGGGGTGCTCTGGGGACGTCCAAGGCCTCTGGATCCTGCCTTTCTTCCATCCTGATGGGTGCGTGAGGACGCCCTGAGGGCTTGGGTGCCCTTCCTGCCCCAGGCCCTGGTTTCCCTGTACAGGGGGTACACAGAACCAAGCCATCAGAGGACAGGGCATTGGGGAGAGTTCATGTGGCTGCCCACTTCCAGCTCCCTGTCCTGGGTCCCGGGCCCCTACCTTGTCCCCGGTGTCCCACATGAGCAGCTCTGAACAGAGACTGTGAGTGCGCAGTCGCTCACAGGCCCACCTTTCCAGAACCCAAACTAGACTGGCCAGGATCTGGCCAGCGACCAAAACCACACCCCTCTGAGGCCCAATTAGGGGCCATGGAGTGAAAGGGAAGGGGTCAGACCTGGGTCCATTAGCAGTGTTTGGTTTGGGACTTTTGGAACAGAACGGTTCCAGCTCCTTATCTAGGCCCCAGGTTATTAGATTCTCTGGCCTTTGATGTGCCTGAGCCTGGGACATAGGACCCTTCCCTGCCACCAACCCCAGGTCCCAGCACTCCCCACTCCCAACAAAAAAGGCCTAGTCCATGGCCTAGTCCAGCTGACTCCAACCAATCTCTCCCCACGTTGCCTGTTTTAGGGCTGCTCAGCCCCTGCTGCCCCCACCCAGCCCCCATAGGTTCTCAGGAGGACACTGGGCACAGGGGCACAGGCCTGGCCCCTCCCAACAGGCCTGGGGGCTTAAAGAAGGAGAATGGGAGGGAGATTGGGAATGGGAGGGAGTTCTGGAAGTTCCCAAGGGGGCCACTCCCTTGGGGGAGAAATTGAGGGGAGCGGTGCAGATCCACAGGGTGACCCCATGAACAGGGAACCAGGACCTGCCTGATGTCAAATGTCGTGGGCTAAAGTCAGACCACCTGTCCTCATTTCTGCCTGGAAAGCTGTAGGGCCTGCCCTGGTCCAAACCCGGGGGCTGTGCTGAGAGAGGGTCCTGGGCTATCACTCAGCGGGGGCTTGGGGGGGACAGCCCCAGTGGAAGGGGGTGGGAGGAGGGAAGGGAGGACAGTTTGGAGGGGGGAGAGGGAGGAGGGGAGAAGAACGGGAAGAGAAGGAACAGGAGGAGGAGGACATGGGGAGGTCTTCCGCCCTGCCCTGCTTCAGGAAGGTGTGTCTGTGCACAGGGAATCACACACAGACGCCTCCGCGGGCGAGCAGAGGCTTGCATGTAGTACGTGAGCAGGCGCGTGCCTGCGTGTGGATGGATGTTTGCGCGTGTGTGAGCCTGGGCCCTCCCAGCACTTTGTACCATGAGCCACGCACTCGCCAGGCGCTGCACAGCCCGGCACTGCGCTCCGGTCTGCTCTGCTCTGGTCCGGGGGCGTCCAAAGAAGAGCCCGCGTCAGCATCTTCGGGAGTGACTTCACCGCACTCCCTGGATGAGACCCGAGGTTTGAAAGGTCCTGCGCATGAGGGGGTCCACACCTGCAGTGAGCCGGGCACAGGGACCCCCTATGGCTAAACATGTGACACGTAGGGAGTGGGGGTAGTGAAGCCTGGGTGGGAGGCTCTGAAGTCATCCTCACCTGCTGGCCGCCACAGGCCAGCCCCTTCCCCTCCTCTGGGTGCCTCGTGTAAGGAGGCCAGGGCCTCAGTGCCTGTACAAGTGCAGCCACTCCCTAGGGTCCCACACCCACCCAGACCAACGTGCTTGGTCTAGGGGTCTCTCACTCTGCTAGCTTGTAATCTTTTCCCTGAGGCCTCTCCTGCCACATCCTTACGGCCCCCCAACAGTGCTATACAGACCCTCTGCCAGCCCACACTGTCCCCTCTCTCTCTGCCCCCATCACCGAAGGGAAAGGGACACGGTTCCCTCCTCAGGGAGCCTCAGTCTGAGAGAAGACACCTGAAAGACTCAAGACCCTGGGGAGGTCATCTGTAAGGGTCAGAGTCAGGCCTTTGCAGAGGGCGGAGACTAGAAGTTACTGGTGGGTCACTGGGGGCCTGAAGCCCAACTCGCCTCCCTCTCCAGATGGACTCAGGGAGAGTCTGGCATCGGGACCCTCCTTGGAATCTCGCCACCCTGTTGTCCCAGCTTGTTGTCCCTTTGCATGCCCTTTGTCCCCTGTGAAAGGTCAGCCTACTGTGAGAGCCCATAGGGGAGGTCACAGGGGGTCACACTGCCCCTGGTCCGGGTGGGGTTTAGGTCGTGCAGGGAGCAGAGGGGCCTGATGTGGAAGCCAGGAGAGAGGGAAGGAGTGGGGCCATGATGTCCACACCTCACTCCCAACAGCGGAGCACCAGTGCTCACAGCCATGGAGCCCTGCGCGTATCCCTCAAGGCTGCTGTTCTCACTGCAGGGCAGGGCAGCAATCGTACCAGAGCCCTAGGCTTCCACCAGCAAGCCGGGGCAGGGGCAAGCTGGGAGTCTAGCTTCCTTCCTGCCAAGGGAGGCTGCTGGGTCCCGGCTCTCGGCCCAAGGGCATTCTCCTCTCAGAGCAGATCCTGGGCTTGGCCACCACCAATCAGGAGTTGGCCTGAGCCAGAGAGAGCTGGGCGCCACCTTCGAAAGCAAGGGTTGCTTTCGAGGTGGTGGAGGGGTTGAAGCCAAAGTAAGTCTTATGATGGTCAGTGGGTCCTCTTCAGGTTACTCGAACCTCCAGATGTGGGGCCAGCCTCCTTCTCTTCCAGCCTTCAACCCTGCTCCTAATGAACCAATATGCCTTCAGCATCTTCTATGCCTCCACAGTGGGGGACACGGAGGAAGGAAGAGGTACCATCCTGCTGTCCAAACGCTTGTGACTAATTGCTTGTGTAAGTAGAGACAGCCGAGACTGCGATATTGTACGTGTGAGTGAGTGTGTTCAATGCCGTATAGGTCGGCGTTTTTCAAAGTGCAGCTCATAGCCCAGTAGAAACCAGCTTGGCGGATTGGAACCATCACTTCAGAAGCAATTAAACAAAATAGAAAAATTAGAGTGCATCACATATATGGTGGACTAGAATTTCTGATGACGGGGTGAGGCCTTTGTTTTAATTATATGATATGTGTGTGTGTGCTATAATGTCATGGTGTGAAGAATATTTCTAACTGTGGTTTGTGGTCAGAAAAGCCTCAAGGCCGCAGCTCTGGTGGCTGGGCTCCTGCTTCGCTCGGCAGGGTGCCCCTACTGCCTGACTCCAGCCGCCCTGGCCCCATTGTTTTGCCTTTCTTACCTCAGGCCCTTTGCACGTGCTACTGTGCCTGCCAGAAATGTTCGCTTCTCACTTTCTTTACCTGCCAACTTGTGTTCACCGTGCAGAATGCAGCAATGGGTCACATTGTCCCCCTCCCTCATGATGGGAAACTGGACCTCAGAGAGGTTAAGCGATGTGTCCAATGTCACACAGCTAGCCAGAGGTGGGCTGAGATTTGAACCCAGGCTTCCCTGATTTCTGAGCTCAGGTTCTTTCCTTATCCAGTGAGACGTGCCGGCTGACAGCCTCACTCTTCTCCTCCAGGTCAGTGCAGTAGCCGCCTCAGAGGGCTCGAGCCCACGTACCTGCCCTTGGAGAATGGCGGCTCCCATGGCTCCACCACCTTCCTGAGGGTCTACAGCTCCATCTGCAACACGGGCACCAATGAGCTGGCCTGGCCACTGCTGTGTGGACTGGCTCTGCCTATCTCCCTCGTCATGGCACCCCTCTGGGGCTCGCAGAAGTTGGGGAGCCCCTGTTGTTCACTCACTCCACCAAACCCTGCTTCTCAGGGCTGAGATCTAGCAGACCCCAAATCAAGCTGCTCTGTAGGCCGTAACTTTGAGGAGCAAGGCAAGTAGCTGGGGGGTTGAATAGGTCAGTTAACTTTCATGCTTTTGTGGGTCAGCATTGGTCAGTGGGTCCCAAATTTGCCATTCAAACACCACCCTCATGATCTCTACACAATCTGCGTGTGGCCACTGGTTAGAACCCACTGATGTGGGCAGTGGAGGACAGGCCCCGCCCAGTTTCGCCCCCGGATCTCCAGCTTGTGCAAGGTGCCATTTCTGGGGTTGTGGGACAGTAGTTCGGGAGCAAGTTGAGCTGGCAGTGGGGACAGAGCCACAGACCTGAAGCCGCGGCTCGGCATGGCCACGGACCTTGTGCTCACGGTTGTCCTGCCTGCCAAACGGAGGAGATGCCTGCCCCTAGGCAGAGCCTCGCCAGGGCACGGCTTAGTGGCTGGGTTCACATCGAGGAGACTGCCGGTCTCCATGGGGCCCAGAGCTGGGCAGCGGCAGGAGAAGGAGACGTCTAACACCCGGAGACTCCAGGGCTGGGGGCCCCAGGCCCTCGGGTAACTGCAGACTCTGCCCGTCCAGGGATGGCCGGCCTAGGAGACGAACTCCTGCGAGACAGGGATTTTAGCCTGCAATTCTGCTGCTTCCTGATGCTTCTTGGGTGGGAGCCTGTCTTAACCTACAGTGTCCATATAAACATGGGTATGATTATACATCTGTGCTAAAATATAATAAATACATGCCTATGCAAAAAAGACGTGTTCATTCTTACTTCACCTAAAGTTACTGTGCCTCTCTGCTGTGGTGGAAAATGTGGTTATGGGTACAGGGAAGGGACCCTGTCTGCTGGGAGCTCCCCGAACAGGACTGCCTCCTCCCTCCATCTTTGGGTTCCTCTGAGAGCAGATGTTGTCCCCTCTCTCCTCTTCCTTTGTAAAATGTGTCTGTAACCAATTGTCAGTCACGAAATCGTTACAGAGAATGTAAAGAACAGCCCAGGAAATATAGTCCTAATATAGCAATAACTATGTGTGGTGTCAGGTGGGGGCAACACTTCTCAGGGTGTAGTTATAGAAATGTCTGATCACTATGACAAAAGTTTTAAATTAAAAAATTATATGTGACTATAAAACTTTTCTCACCCTAATGACCTCATTTTATTTATTTATTTTTAAAAATATTTTATTTAGTTTTTTAGAGAGAGGGGAAGGGAAGGAGAAAGAGAGGGAGAGCAACATCAATGTGTGGTTGCCTCTTGCTTGGACACTACTGGGGACCCGGCCCATAACCCAGGCATGTGCCCTGACTGGGAATTGAACTGGCAACCCTTTGGTTTACAGGCTAGTGCTCAATCCACTGAGCCACGCCAGCCAGGGCTATTTTTTAAATTATATTTTATTGTTTATGCTATTACAGTTGTCCTAATTTTCCCCCTTTGCCCGCCTCCCCGCAGCCTCTCCACTCCCTCAGGCAATCTTCACACAGTTGTCCACGTCCACGGTCCTGCATTTACATCCTTCGGCTACTCGATTCCCTACGCTGTACTTTACATCCCATCCCCCCAACACCCCTCTCATCCGGCAACCATCAAAATGTTCTTTGTATCTATGATTCTGTTTCTGATCTGCTTGGTTTTTTACTTTGTTTTTTTAGAATCAATTGTAGATAGATATGTATTTATTGCCATTTTATTGTTCATCTTTTTGATCTTCTTTTTAAAAAAATTTTTTTGTACTTTTTCCATTACCATTATCTCCCTTAGATGCCCCTCCACTCCTTCCCCCTGCCTTCTTCTTCTTCTTAGAGAAGACCCTTTAACGTTTCATATGGTACTGGCTTGGTGGTGATGAACTTCAGTTTTTTTTCTTGTCTGGGAAGCTCTTTTTATGTCCTTTGACTTTAAATGACAGCATTGCTGGGTAGTAACCTTGGTTGTAGGTCCTTACTTTTCATCACTTTGAATATTTCTTGCCAATCCCTTCTAGCCTGCAAAGTTTCTTTTGAGGACTCAGCTGACAGTCTTATGGGAGTTCCCTTGTAGTTAACTGCTTTTCTATTGCTGCTTTTAAGATTTTCTCTTTGTATTTAAACTTTGGCATTTTAATTATGATGTGTCTTGGTGTGGGCTTTGGGTTCATCTTGTTTGGGATTCTCTGCACTTCCTGGACTTGTATGTCTATTTCCTTCACCAAGTTAAGGAAGTTCTCTGTCATTATTTTTTCAAATGGGTTTCCAATTCCTGGCTCTGTCTCTTCTTCTGATACCCCCATGATGTGAATGTTGGTCTGCTTGAAGTTGTCCAAGGGGATCCTTACGCTATCCTCATTTTTTTTTAAATTCTTTTTTCTTCTGCTGTTCTGATTGGTTATTTTGTTTTGTTTTGGTTTTTTGCTTCCCTAGGTTCCAAATGGCTGGTTTGATTCTTAGCTTTATCCACTCTACTGTTTATTTCCTATAAATTGTTCTTTATTTCAATTAGTTATCCTTTGTTTCTGACTGGATCTTTTTCATGCTTTTGAGGTCCTCACTAAGTTCCTTGAGCATCCTTATAACCAGTGTTTCGAACTCTGCATCTGATAGATTGCTTGTCCCCATTTTGTTCAGTTCTCTTTCTGGAGTTTTGTTCTGTTCTTTCATTTGAGCCATGTTTCTTTGTCTCTTCATTTTGGCAGCCTCCCTGTGGTTGTTTCTATGTGTTAGGTAGAACTACTATGTCTCCCAGGCTTGACAGAGTGGCCTAATGTAGTAGGTGTCCTGTAGGGTCCAGTATCACAGCCTCCCTTATCACCCAAGCTGGGTACTCGAGGTGTGTCCACAGTGTGGGCTGTATATACCTTCCTCTTGTAGGTGAGCCTTGATTGCTGTTGGCCCATCCAAGATCAGCCACCACCTGTGTTCTGTCCGGGCTCACACAGTCTAAGCTACAAAGCAGTCTACAGATGACTGCTACTTGTGCTGGGCTTGGAGGTGCCCAGGAGAGTTGAAGGTGTGTACCAAGGCCAGCTGCTGACAGTGCCAGGCCTGGGGTAACTTAGTGACAGGTACAGGGCTGGCTAAAGCCAGGTGCTCTTTGTTTGAGAGAATTTAGGAAAATCTGAAGCATGGGCCAAGATAAGAGATTTGTATGGAAAAGCCACTGGAAATAGCTTGGGTGGGACTGAAAGTTGGGTGGGGCAGGACCTCAGGGAATTACCAGGGTGGGGCAAACAGTGTGAGCCAGGTTGATGGAGTCTCAGAAATGGTGCCTGGCTGCCAGCTCTATGGCTCTGTGGGGGGAGGGATCAGAAAAGGAACAATGGCCTCTGCTAGCACTTCTGTCTGGGAGAAAGCTGTCCCCCAGCTCTTGCCCTGATGCCAGACAATTCTGGCATCCTTGTATGTCCCTGATGCCTTTCAATCTGCTGTCCTGGTGCTGGAGCTCGGAGGGAGGGAGTCTGAGTAAGTCTGTGCACAGACCCTTCAAGAGGAACTGTAACTGGGCAGCATGGGGTTCGGCCACTTGTTGCCATGTATATACATAACATGAAGACTTGTGGGGAAGGAGGTAGGTTTTTATTAACAGGGTTCCCAATTTGAGGGGGCTGGGAGCATTCCTGCTCTGAGCTGACCAAGCCAACCTCTCCTGCAAATCACAGAAAACCAGCTACCCCCAGGAAGATTAATGTCCAAATCCATGTCCCAAAGCTCCCCATTATTGCTTATCTGTAGCCCAAGTTGTTACTCGAATAGGTCTCCAGCTCCACAGCCCCAAGCTCTCTTTCTCTCTGGTACCACAGTTGCCATTGCCTTGCAGCAGCTCTCTGTCCGTCAGGGTCTGGGGTGCACTCCCAGATCACTCCAGATGGTAATGCAGGGGAAGCCTCATCTGCAAGGAGCTTCCCAGCTTAAGACTCCACGCGCCGTTCACAGGGCGAGAGAGTGGATGCAGTCCAGGACCTGAGTGCTGGGCTGCCCTGGGTCATAGCATCCCAAGGGCTGGAGAGGCACACATCCCAGTGTGGGACCCTGCCTCTAGGAGCTGGCTTCCAACCACGCAGGGCCTAAGCCCTGGGTGGTCCAGGCATCTGCTGCTGCTGCCCATGCAGGGCAAAGCAAGAGTACCAAAAGGCCAAGTGGCCAAGATGTCAAGAGACCAAGAGAGTGAGCCTTTGCCTGCCTTCTCTTTAAAAGTCCTCTGCTGAAATCCCATGTGCCCCCAGAAGCCAGTGGGAGTGTCCGCCTTTTCAGCCAGTGAGGGCCAGTGTAAGCCATGTTTGCCTTTGCCCCTCTCCCAGCTGCCATGTTGCGTAAGGGGCCATTTCTTGAATCACACATGTTCCATATGAGCTCCCTCCTGCTGAGTCATGAGCTGCCTGTCTGCCTCTGGCAATCTCCCTCTTCCAGCAGCCCCTCCCTTCACAGGGCGGGCAAGCCATTTTTAATCTTCAATTTTGCCTTGAGGTTTTCGCCCCACCCCCTGCCTTCTCTCAGTAATTTGACCTGACCCCTATGTTACAGAACTGCCTGGGATTCCAGCAGCTTCTGTCCTCCACAGCCTCAATCCACGCTGGCTTTCACAGCCAGAAGTTATGGGGACTTCTCTTCCTGCCACTGGAACCCCAGGCTGGGGGGTGTGGTATGAGGCTGAGACCCCTCGCTCTTGAGATGTGCCTCCCGATTGTTATCCACCACACGTGGGTGTGGGACCACCCGTGATGTGGATCCCAGCCCACAGGATCCTGTGTTGTGGCAGTAATAGACAAATACATGCGCACTACAGAAATCCTGTGGAGAAAAAGGGATGATATGGCCACTCTCTAAGTGAGAGAGGGCGAGAGGGCTAGAGAGAGCCCAAGAGAGAGCCAACCCCCACCTGGACAGGCTTTTATTGTTTTTCTGGACACATTACACCGAGGATGGTCTTCATTTACTATGCACAGGTTCACCACAGGTGATTACCTTTTAAGGACAACAAAGGACAGAATACTGCTAATTACTTCAGAGAGAAGGATGTTACAGCTCAAGGGGGAAACTGCTCACACTCCATACTTGGGTGGTTTAGCACAGACTTTAGGAAGATAAAGATATTCAGTAAACATTTGCTGCCTCAATTCAGGGTGAGGGAGTTTTAGTGAAAGCAAGTCTCATAGCAGCCTAGGTACAATGCAGGCCTGATTTCCCACGGGAGAACCTATCCATGGACGTGGGTCTTGCCGGCCAACCTCGCTCCTCACTGGCTTTTCCAAGTGGGGGCTGAGCCACATTTCCCACACTTGGAACGGTTCCCCACACACCCATTCAGAGATTTCTTCTTTAATTCCGTAGTTTTGGGACTTCCATTCAGCTCAACTTCTGATGGTTCTGAATGATGGTTGTTCTGTAGTTTAGTTGTAATTTTGATGTGGTTGTGTGAGGAGGTGAGCAGTATTTACCTACACCACCATCTTGACCAGAAGTCTCTTTATAAAACTTTTAAAGTTTAAGGCACATGCTGAAAGGTGCGCATACCGTGAGTACACAGTTCACTGCCTTCTCACAGACCCATGTCACCAGAACTCAGGTTAAGAAACAGAACGTTATCAATGCTCCCCACAGGTGCTTTTCCCTCTTTAACCCCTGCCTCCAGCCCCTGTCCAGCTGCACAGTATTCTGACTTAGCTGCTACTCCTGGAGAGCTTGCTACATGCTAGCACTTTCATAATCATGGCGCCTCGTTGAATTATTACAGCAGCCCTGAGGGGAAGATTATTATCCCCATTTTACAGCCAGGGAAACTCAGGCTCAGGGAAGGTAAGTGAATTGTCGGGGTCAAAGCGTCAATAAGTGGTGGAGAGTGGTTGTCTAAAGTCAAATGCATGCCACACACACCACCACATTCTTTAATATGTATGGAGAGGGTGGGTGAGAAGGTAGGGTTGGGTCCATGTATCATCAGAAGTAAATGTGCATGGACATCTTTGAGATTATTTGCCCAGAAACATACCTTACTTCCTCTGGGGACTTCTATATATACTCTTCAAAATGCTTCCTGAGGAAGCCACCAAGTTCTTACAGGGCCACAGCTGATTGGTTCAGGAGAGGGCACTTGACCAATCAGAGAGCTTTTCTGGGAATGTTGGTTTCATTCTTTCTCTGGAAATGTGAAACTTAGCTTCTGGTGATCAGATACATGGAGAAAGCCAGCCGAGAGAGACAGAGAGAGAGAGAGAGAGAGAACACCCATATATCCAAAGTATCCCCTTTCTACTTCAGCCACATAGACAAATTATTGTTTTTAAGCAAAGGGGTGTTAATCAATAAGCCAGAGAAAAAACCAATGTCTATTTACTCATTTATACACACAGAGATCAATTTCCAGCTGTTTGAGATACAGACGGATAAAATGGATTCCTCTGTTGAATGGGGAGAAGGGAACATGTTTTGTGGGGTTTTTTTGAGGGCTGCCCAATTAAACAAACATAAAGTGTCCTGCCTGGCACACCTTCAATGATGGGTGGGATGTTTCAGCAGGAGAGGAAGAGTTTGTTTTAAAAACCCTGAACCCAGCTTTTCCTTATAGTAGATTTCTAATTAATAAACATCAAAGGAATGATGGAAATAGGAAGGCACCATTAGGCAAACACCACCAAAATAACTGTTGCAGGCAAGGACCAGTAACAGATGTTAAAGTTAGCGGGCAGAAGGATGATGAGTCATCTCCGAGTGTCTCTCCAGAGGACACTTATTAATTATCCAGGGAAAGATAGTAACTGTGCAGTTGAGAAACCTGGTAGACCTCGCTTAACCAAGCTGTTCAGGTTCAGTCCCCAGGAAGAAGACATCACGTACCTCCTGAAACACGTGCTGAGTAGCGCATATCACCTCTGTCCCCAAATGCATGCCCTCAATCTCATGATGAGGAAACCATCAGAAAACCTAAATTGAGGGATATTCTACAAAATAAACGATCAGTCATTTTTAGAAGTAGCGAGGTCATAAAAGACGTAGAAAAACAAAGAAACTGTCACATATTAGACGAGACTAAGAAGACGTGAAAACTAAATGCAGCATGAGAACCTAGAGTGGATCCTGAATCAGAAAGGGGCATTAGCGGGAAAACTGATGAAATTCAAATAAGGCCTACAGGTTGGTTACTAGTATTAGATCAGGGTTGGCTTTCAGGGTGTGACCGATCATTGTACTACGGTTATGATGTAAGATGTTAACATTAGGGGGTTCTGGATGAAAGGTATACAGGAACTCTCTGTATTATGTTTGCAACTTTTCTGTAAGTCAAAAATTATATCAGCATAAAAAGGGAAGACCCTGGCCAAGGTGGTTCAGTTGGTTAGAGCATCATCCCGACACGCCAAGGTTGTGGGTTCGATCTCCAGTCAGGGCACATACGAAAATCAACCACTGTATGCAGAAGTAAGTGGAACAACAAATCAACGTCTCTTTCTCTCTCTTAAATCAATAAATATAATTTTTAAACATTTAAAAAGATTTTATTTATTTATTTTTAGAGAGGAGGAGGGAGGGAAAAAGAGAGTGAGAGAAACATCAGTGTGTGGTTGCCTCTCACACGCCCCCTACTGGGGGCCTGGCTCACAGAACAGGTGTGTGCTCTGACTGGGAATTGAACTGGCGACCTTTCGGTTCACAGTCTGGGACTCAATCCATTGAGCCACACCAGCCAGGGCCAATAAATAAAATTTTTAAAAAGAAAAAAAAAAGAAAGCATAAATTCTTGAACTTGGGAAAAAATAAACTCAGGGCCAGTATGTCCTCAATAGATTAGGTGTAAGTATAAAACACATAGAAAATTTAAGGAGAAAACTATAAAACCAAGATAACAGCTGAAGCTGTAACTAAAATTCACATAGACAGCTGCCAAAGACAAAGTTTGCAGAGTACCTGTCTCTAGAACTGAGGTCTTTTTTTAAAAATTGAGTTTACTGGGGTGGCATTGGTGAATAAAATCGTATAGGTTGAAGTCCTGATTGGGTACCTCAGTTGGTTAGAGCATCGTCCTGATATGCTAAGGTTGCAGGTTCGATTCCCTGGTCAGGGTGCACACAAGAATCAACCAATGAGTGCGTGGATGGGCAGAACTACAAATTGGTGTTTCTTTCTCTCTCCCCTCCCCCTCTCTCTAAAATCAATAGATAAATTTTTAAAAATTATGTAGGTTTCAGGTATACAATTCTACAATATATTATTTGTATATTGTACTGCATGTTTACCACCCCAAGTCAAGTGTTCTTCACGCTGAGGTCTTTTAGCTCTGTGAGTGACCCCTATTTCAGGGGTTGTAATACACAGAGAAACTCAGATCCTTGGCTCAATCTTACACCTGCTGCAAGAGACCCCTCTCCCAATATTCCTCAGAAGGTACTCCTTTAGCCTCTGCTTGAATGACTCTGATAATGAGAAGCTCACTACTCACTTCCTCTGGATGACTTTTAGTTTGTGAGCTCAAGAGCTATTGATAGTAGTGAGAAATTGGAACTAACCCAGATAATTAGGGTTAAGCAATCCTAGCTACCATGATGATAGAGCACTGTACAGCCACTGAAAGTGATAAGAATGGAGCTTATCTTAATGCATGGAAATGTGTATGTAGTAATCTTAAGTGACAAGCACATTTACACACTGATTACATCTATGTTAAAACCAAAGTGTGCACAGTAAGAACTAGAAGATAATTTAGAATGGTACAAATAGTTCTAGTTTCAACTTGCCTTGATTTTTCTAAAAGGTGGTATATGTATACAATCCTAAGTACAATTTAGAATCCAGAATTTTTTTTTTTTTTTTAAAAACCCTCCATTGAAGGGCTAGGGAATGTCATTTCAAGATTGACTGAGAATGTCTGCATGGAGCAGTAGATTGAAAAGGATCCTAAGGCCATGTCTCAGCACTATGGGAAAGAGTGCTAGGTTTGATTAGTGATGTCTGCCACGGGTGAAGGACTACCAGTGGCAGTGTGCATGCTATGTAGTTGCCACCTCTTCTTGAGACATTCTCGGCAATGAGTGTCACTTTTGCAGACACTCTGAAAGACGAACGAGCTGTTTATGGAACCATGTGCAGGAAGAGGCCTGCTCTTTCAGCTACAAGTGGTAGGATTTGGGCAAGTCACTGGGATATAAGATGGTATGAAATAAATCCCATAAGGGAAGGGAAAGCAATGTCCTCCACAGTTGGGGTCAGTTTGAGAGTAGGAGGGCATAGTACAGAGACTGTGACATTTGTAGCAAGTCTTGAAGGATGAGAAGGTCTCACAGGAGGAGAGGCTTGGGAAGGCTGTTCCAGATGGCGAGCACAGCATAGGTAAAGGGATGGAGGTTGAAAAATAGTGGGTCTCCTCGAAAGGAAACAAAGAGGTCACAGTGAGTATTTGCAGGTTAGATACAGAAGATGGGAATGGAAACATAGGAAGGGACCAGACTGAGCGTGTCACGAAGCCCGGGATGATGACTGGATTTTATTTGGTTAGCCACTGGGAGGACTCTGATGAGTTTTGAGGCAGGTGGTGCTTAGAAGGAGATGCAATAAAGCCAGAGGGTGATGAGAAAATACCTCTTTCCTGGGAGACTATCACTCTGTAGAGGGTCCCAGGGCCTGGATTTTAACAAGACCCCTTGGAGCGTGGGGTGGAAATCCAAGCGCTGGGGTAATGGGGTGCAGGAGTATAACCAAGATTCATGGGGAACAACCCCATGGGCTCCACATACTGATCAGGATTTCCTGAGCTCGGGGCCAGGCCCAGGGAGGTGGAAGGTGCAGGCTCTGCCCTCTGGGAGCTTTCAGTCTATGGAAGGAGGAAACACACCAGGGAGCAAGTGGAGGCTGATCCTAGACAGCATGAGATCCGGTCCCCAGGGGGCAGCACGGTTGGGTGTGCAGTGTTTAAGGGTAGAAAACAAACTTGGGTCCTGACTGGTGTGGCTCAGTTGGCTGGGTGTCATCCCAAAAAACAAAACGTCACTGGTTCGATTCCGGGTCAGGGTATAGGCCTGGGTTGTAGGTTCAGTCCCCAGTTAGGGTGCATAGGAGAGGCAACCAATTGATGTTTCTCTCATGTGGATGTTTCTCTCCCTCTCCATCTGCCTTCCCTTCTTCTAAAAATAAATAAATAAAATCTTTTAAAAAAAGAAAATGAACTTGGGTGGGAACCAATGCATCATGCCTCCTGGGGCTCCTGTCCTTGGTAGGGGGTGACCCTGGATGACTTCCAAGGTGTCCTGAGACTCTGCACATCCCTGGTTCTAGGAGGGGAGGCCCTGAAGGATGGGCAGAATTTGGACACGCAGAAGGGAAAGAAGTGAGCTTTCCAGGAAGGGGGCTGGGCGGTGGAGGGGCAGGCCAGGGCAGACTAGGATTAGGGATGTCTGGGGGTGCTGCGGGGGCTGACTGAGCTGTCAGGTCAGGTTGGGTAGGCAGGGGCTGCAGACCCCCAAGGCCCAGTAGACAAGCAGGATGCCCGGCCTGACACAGTAAGCCAGGGATGCTCAGGAGGGACGTGGTGCCACGGGGGGCTGGGGAAGTTTGGCCTGGCAGCCATCAGACCCCCTAGGGTCCTACCCAATAAGGTAAGGTCCCTGGAAGCCCATGCTGGGGCACCCGGTAGGCCTTGCAAGACATGGGGGATCCCGTGGACTCTGCTGTATTCAGAGGATGTGGCCAGATTCCAAGGATCCTATGACTTTCTTTTGCCTTCACTTCCAAATCTGCAGATCCCCGGCCCCTGGGAAGGCATTCAACCCCAGAGTCCATTGTGTCCCTGGGAACTACAAGGAGGAATGGGAGATGATCTGGCCTTGAGACACAATCAGGCAGGTACCTCCCTGTCCAGGCCAGGCCTGGGCAGACCTCTGATGTCTTCCCTCCTTCCCCTCCCCAATCACAGGGCTAGGGGAGGCTCCAGGGCTCTGGCTGGGCAGTGCTGATGGTGGCCAGAGTGGAAAATCCCCCACTGGCTGGGTTATACTGGTGTTTGGCAGGCCCAGTCTTGGCCTTCTGCCTGGGGCTTGAGGGCCTAACAAATCTGTTTGGAGCCCTGAGTGTGGGGTACCAGGTGGCAGAGAGGGTATTGGCATGGGAGCTTTTTTTCCACTCACCCAAAGATGGGAAGCTCTCCTGGGCCAGGTTAATGTGCTGGGCCAGCTCCAGGTCACCTTAAGCAATGAGAAGCCTGTAGCTGGGAAGCAGGTAGGGCCTGGAGATGAGGGACAGAGGCGCAGGATAGACCAGATCTGGGGGCAGGACAAAGGGCTGACAAGGGCTTGGGAGGAGAGTGACAGGGGACACAAGCATTTCAGGAAAACCAAAATCAGAGGCGGAGCTGCGGTGGGGCTGGAGAAGAGAGACAGTGACAGAAAGAAGCAAGAGCCAGCCACGTCCCCTCTCTCCGTGTCCCTGCCCTAAGCCTCCTGTTGTCCCAGACTCGCATAAGGGCACGGCCAGAATCCAGTTCAGCTTTCCCAACAAGTGTGTCATGAGAACTTGGTGAATGGTAACAAGAATTTCTCCAAATGCCCCATTTGACCTTGAAAGCCTCCAGAGCTGCCCCGAAGAGCTCTGATTTCAGCCACTGGCATCCCACCCCGCCACCGGCGTCAGTGCCACCGATGCCACCATCATTACCACGAGGACCACGCTCACCACCACTATGAGCATCACCACCATCCTGGTCACTGACCCCATCATCCCCCAGCACCCCTAACTGCAGCCCCCCACCCCAACGGCTTGGGGTGCTGGGAGCCAGGACTTGAGTCAGACCTCCAAGCCTATCACCCATAAACCAACAGGTCTCAACAATTGTGGCCTAAGGAGACAATTAGCAACGCCTGGAGACATCTGGGGGGCTGCCGCTGGCATCCCGTGGGCACAGGCCATGGACGTTGCTAAACAACCTGCAGTGCGCAGGGCACTGCCCACAACAAAGAGTTATGTATTCTAAAATGTCAGAAGTGCTGAGGATGGGAAACGCACCTCCAGGGCCTAGGCCCCCACTTGGGCTGCCTTTCTCTGGCCCTCGTGCCCAAATGCCCACATCACGCCTCTCATTCTTGGGCAAGAAGTAACCTTTGCCACCTCAACTTTGTTCTTTCTTATCGCTCGTGCCTCCTGGCCTCCCTACTTGTACCGAAAAGTCAATACGATGAAAAGCCCTTTGTGGCCACCCTCGAGAGGGAAAACACACGGAAACTACTGATACACGGAGCACGGGCCACGGCAGGGGTTGAGGTCATGCTTGCCCAGGGCAGGGCGGCAGGGACTGTTCTGGATGCTGGGGGTATAAAGGATGGAGGGCTCACACTTTCACTCACCTGCAAGTGTCCAGCTCGGAGTGGCCTTTGCTCTGTGGCCCGTCGGGAATCGGCATCATGAAGTGGATGGTGGTGGTCCTGCTCTGTCTCCAGCTCCTGGAGGCGAAGGTGGTCAAGTGAGTTTGGGGCCTGGTGGCGGGTGCGGGAGCCTGGGCAGGAGACTGCAGCCCTGCGAGGGGTGGCCTGGTGGTGGGGGGTACCCCACCTGCCTCTGCTCCAGAATTTCTGCCAGGGGCAGGACAGCATCCCTGAGCGGGTAGGACAGGAATTACAGGTGGCAGGGGACACCGTTTCTGCCCCCCGGGGAAACATCCAGTCACAGGGAGAAAGGATGGACCCAAAACAGAGAAGAGGGGTGTCTGCTGCTCCAACAGACCCTGAGTGGCAGCTGTGGCTCCCTCTCACAGAAAAGAACAGTTATCTCTGGGTAGGGAGACATTTGCTAAACATTTGGCAGATGATACAATCACTAAGCAGCAACATCAGTAATGTAGTCTCTACGTGCTGAGACGTCAGGAGAAAGGGGGTGAGGGTCAGGGCTCACAGGACACCCAGAGGGCTGGAGCAGCCACATCTCAGCTCTCAGAGTGATCCCCTACATGGAGAGATGGATCATCTTAGAAACTCCTTGTAACATGAAATTCTGTAGCAGTGGTTAGAAAAGCTTGCTGTGAATAGCTCAGCGTGAAGGTCCCCCACCCCGCTCCAAGCAGGAGTGGGGTAACCCAGGGTGATAGGGGCAGAAACCCCTAATTCTTAAGCCCCAATTCCAGAGCTGACCTGGGCTCCAAACCATGCAGGCCTATTTCCCCATGGTTCCTGCATCCAAGAAGAGCAGTAACTGGCCCCACCAGATATTTAGCAGCAGAGGCAGAACTGGGACCCTGCCTTCCAAGTCCCAGTCTAGCCCTGCTCCCCTGCACCCACAATCTGCCACAGTCAGCTGGTGCCGGGTGCCTGTCGGCCACCACAGGAGAGGACTCTCCTTGGGATGAAGTCTGTCATCTCTAAAACCTTGTAAAAATGCCCATATTCTGCAAAGGGTAATGCCTGAAGTCCCTCACCTCTTCCTGGAAAGGAACACATAGGATATTCGAGAGCAGAGGGCCAGGGTGGGATGAGGACCCTTGAGATGGGGAGGGAGCATCATGGGTGAAGGAAATTGTTTCCTGAAACTTGGAGCAAGTCCTGAAAAGACTTTCGAAAGAAAGGGACAGAGAGGGGAAGAAAGAGAAAGGCAGAGGGATTAAGAGACAGAGAGAGACAGAGAGAAACAAGCAGAGAAAGGAGAAACCACAAACACAAGTGACAGACACAGGGTGCAGAGTGGCGGGGAGGATGAGGCCCACAGTTAGAGAGACAGGGAAGGAGACTGCGGCTACCGATCGGAGGTGCTGTAGGAGAGGGAGGACCTTGCCCTGACGCACAGACCTCCTGCAGAATCCCCCTGAAGAAATTCAAGTCCGTCCGCGAAACCATGAAGGAGAAGGGCTTACTGGAGGAGTTCCTGAAGACCCACAAGTACGACCCTGTTCAGAAGTACCATTTTAGTGACTTCAGCGTGGCCCGTGAGCCCATGGCCTACATGGATGTGAGTCCTGACCCTCCCAGGGGTAGCCCTCTCCCTGCTGCCAAAGGCTAAAAGCCCAGGCAGGGAGCTGCACCCTTCCACCCCACCCACCCCCAACTCCTGCTCCCTTCTCTCAGACCTGCCAGCCTGGACCCCATTCCTCAGACAGAGCATGGGAGGGGGCTTGGCTGACTTGGCAGCTCAGCCACGAGACCTCTGCAGCCGCCCTGGGCAGGCACAGGCTGAGGGGCTGTGGGCTCTGGGCAAGTGTGAAGGGAAGGCTCAGGGCCCTGCTTCTGGTAGGGGCTGTAGGGCAGGAGCTGGCCCGTCCTCTGCTCTGCCCATGGGGGATGCCTGGGGATGCTGGGGGGGATGCTGGGTGGAGCTAACAGCCTGCTCCACCACCCCACCCCAGGCTTCCTACTTCGGTGAGATCAGCATCGGGACCCCGCCTCAGAACTTCCTGGTTCTTTTTGATACCGGCTCTTCCAACCTGTGGGTGCCCTCTGTGTACTGCCAGAGCCAGGCCTGCAGTGAGTGCTGGGCTGGGCAGGGAGGGCGGTGGGCAGGGGAGGGCACTGACACCCTCGGGGGAAGGGCAGTCTTCACAGGGATTGCTGGGGGGAGATCCGGTCCTGGAGAGGACCAGGGACTTGTCCAGGGTCACATGGCATGTCCAAGCCAGAGGGAGGCAGCTGGTCCTGGGACTGGCACCTCTGCCTTGCCTTCCCTGCTCACCAATACCTATTCCTTCATCGGCTGCCGCCCACTCCACTCTGCTCCATTCATTACTAAGTTCTCACTGAGTGTCTGCAGGGCACGTGGGAAGATGTAGGCCCCGCCCTGCAGACATATTTGGAGACAGATGATGTTCACTCTCTTAAGGCTGCCCTGGTCTCTGTCAGAGCCTTGAGGTTTGGGTCCTCACACCTGTAGTCCAGAGGGTCTCCCCTTGGCCCCACCCTAGATGATCTCAGGACCTTGGAGTGGCTAGCTTCTTGGCCTGGTGAGGGTTGGGGAAAGCAAGGGTCCTGGAGAGTCATTTATCAGCACTCACTGTGTGCCCGTTGACCTGCTGGGGCCGGGGAGACAGAGATGGATCTGTGCGACCAGCCCACAGGGAGATCACAGCCCTAGGGCTCCCCAGAGTCTGTAGGTCAGAGGCCAAGGCTGGCCAGTCCCATGGGCCTTTGAAAGCTGGGGACCTGGGCTGGCCACCCCGTGACGGGTGGCAGGGTATGTTGAGGCCACAGGATGTGAACACAGGCCTAAGAGCCAGGGCAGCCCCCCATGCCCCAGCCTGACGTCCGGAATCCTCCTGCTCCCTGCAGCTGGACACAACCGCTTCGACCCCAGGCGGTCCTCCACCTACTCCACCCACGGGCAGACCTTCTCCCTGCAGTACGGCAGTGGCAGCCTCACTGGCTTCTTTGGCTACGACACTATGACGGTGAGTGATGCTGCTGCCGTTCCCACCCAGGACGTGGGCTCTAACCTCACAGGCCTCGGAGACCCTGAACAATCTGGAAAACACCTCGTGCTCCACTGCACAGGACAGGAAATCAGCACAGTCAGGGCCCATTCGTTCACTCATTGAACCTTCAGCAAGGGCCATTGCGGGCAGGACACTGAGGACACCATGATGAATGGGATGACCTGGCCCTTGGGACAGGGGTGCTGGTGGTCAGGGAAGGCCATCCAGAAAAGAAGGTGGCTCTTGCAAGACCTGTCAAGGAGGAAGGAAGACAGGTGGAGGATGAAGAATGAGTCTTGAGGGGTCTCTGGGGATGTCTGGGAGGGAGTAGGTAGAGTTACACTTGTCACCTTGTATGCTCTGTGTCCCCTCCAGGTCCAGAGTATCCAGGTCCCCAACCAGGAGTTCGGCCTGAGTGAGAATGAGCCGGGTACCAATTTCGTCTACGCTCAGTTTGACGGCATCATGGGCATGGCCTACCCAGCCCTGGCCACGGGTGGGGCGACCACGGCCCTGCAGGGCATGCTGCAGAAGGGTGCCCTCACCAGCCCGGTCTTCAGCTTCTACCTCAGCAAGTGAGGAATGGCCCGGGGGTCCCCAGGTCCCAGCCCCTCCCCGCTTCCTTCATCCTGGACAACTGAGGCTCCATCCTTTGGGATCTGGAGGCCTCCCAGCAGGCACTTGGCCCCAGCCACTCTGTTCCAGGGCCCTTCCTCCCAGGCTGCTGACTGCTCCCCCATCCCTGCCTCTGTCCCCAGCCCACTCCCCCCAGCACTGCTCCCTCTTCTGGCCCAGCTTGCTTTGAGTATTGCTGCTGATTCTTAACACCTCTTGGGTTTACCTCCTGCCCAGATCCCCAGTTAGCTCATTTCCTTCTGACCCAATGCTTACTACCTGGACACCTCTTTTGTATTGCGATCTATCGCTTCGTCTCCTTTGATCTGTTGTTCTTGCTAGGTCCTGGAATAACAGCCAGGCCCAGATTCTGGTCAAGGTCCACCATTAACTCCTAACAAGCGGTTATCCTCACCACAAACACCAGCAAACACAATTATTTCTGTGGGTGGGCCTGGGAGACAGGAGGTGGGAGGGGGTGTGAGGCTTGGAATGGACTTTTCTTCTTTCCCCTGAGGATTAGCCAACCACCTTGTAGAGAGAGCATCTCCCATCTGGAGCTTAAAAACTGGAATCAGACTTTCAACCATATTACCTACCCTGTTACTAATGTTGCTGATTTATTTCCTCCATTTACAATGATCCTGAGTTTAGCCTTTAGGAGCTTCCCCCAGTTCCACACTCAAGTTCAGCTACCAGGGAAGTCCCTTCTCACAGCCACTCCCTGACTCACCTTTCCCTTTGCCTCCTGCAGCCAGCAGGGTTCTCAGAATGGAGGGGCAGTCGTCTTCGGGGGTGTGGACAACAGCTTGTACAGGGGGCAGATCCACTGGGCTCCAGTCACCCATGAGCTCTACTGGCAGATTGGCGTCGAGGAGTAAGTCTTGGCGGGGCCTGGGGTTGTGGGCACTTCCTTGGAGCCAGGCCATGAAGTACCTGGCTTCATGTCACACACACAGCCAGGTATCGCCGAGGGGCTGGGACAGAGCACCCCCTACCCTCTTCAGGCCTGCCCTCATAAAGCCACAGCTACCCTCTGCTAGAGTTTCAAGGTCCAGCTCAGCCTGCAGAAAAGGGATTGGAGGCGGACAACAGAGGAAGGGGAAAGCCCATCCCCAGCTGACCTGAGCTGGGGGTGCCAAAGCTGCTCATCTCACCGTTCAGGTTCCTCATTGACGGCAAGGCCTCCGGCTGGTGCTCCCAGGGCTGCCAGGCCATCGTGGACACAGGCACTTCTCTGCTCACCATGCCCCAGCAGTACGTGAGCACCCTTCTGCAGGCCACGGGGGCCCAGGAGGACCAGTATGGACAGGTGTGTCTGCTGGAGGCGTTGCTGGCCTCTCCTGGGAGCCCAGAAATAGTCTGACTCTTGGCCTCCATACTTCAAGCTTCCCAAGGCACTGGACGTGTGGGCCCTTGGGATGACTGGGGTGGGGGTCTGGAGCCTGATTCAGGGGTGCAGGTACTTGTGCTGAGGAGCTGTGAGGAGGTTCCTTCTAGGCAGAACTTTTTCTGAGCCTCAGCTCCTCAGAGGAAACAGTTTGAACAACTGCTGGACTTTGAAGTAAGAGAGAAATAACTGGAAAGGGGGGCCAAGCTGGTGAGCGACAGGGAATAACTTTTTAATCCCCCTGTCCCCGACCTCCATGGGGCCAGGCCCTCTGCTCCTCCTCTCCCCTGAGCCCAGCTAGCCTAAATAATGCATTCCCACTGCCTTTGCGGGACCGATGAGCTACTCCTTCCACAGCCCTGTGTATTTTCAAAAGACAGCAGCAGAGATGGGGCACAGATTCAACCTGCCAATGGTGGAGGGCAGGGGTTCGGGCAAAAGTAAGGGTTTTTTTGGGGGGGGATGCTCAGGTCTCCCTAAACCTGTCCCCTGCATGTGAGCACACACGTAGTCCCAGCAGTGCTTACACAGGACTTTCCTTGAGTGGCGCCACCTCCGTCCAAAAGCAGGCTTGGGGCTCAGCCTGGGGCCAGAGGGGCTGAGGTGATAAGTTGGTAGCTACTCTTGGGTGGGCAATGAGACCACCTGGGTCCTGTTCCTCTCTCTGCAGTTTCTTGTGAACTGTAATGACATCCAGAACCTGCCCACCTTCACCTTCATCATCAACGGGGTGCATTTCCCTCTGCCGCCCTCCTCCTACATCCTCAACGTAAGTCTTGGTCCCCACAGGCTGAGCGAGCAGGGGCATGATCAGGGTGGGAGGGAGGCGTGAGGAGCCAGAAACGCTCCGTCTACTTACCTTGTGCCATTTCCCGACTTCCTGTGGCACTGATTTAGTTTCCCCACTCATCGATTCTAAACGCCCTCCTCTGGACCCAGGCTGTGAAGAGTGTCATCTATTATTCATTCTTGTTATTAATTAGTGGGGAGAGGCACTGGGCTCTTTGTTGTGCACTTAGCAAGGTCAGCCACTGCACAAAGCCCTTTGTCTACACTGTCCCACTTAATTGTCCCAACACTCAATGAGATAGATACTAATTTCTATTTTACAAGTGAACACTTGGAGGTTCCGGGTGGTTGGGTAACTCACTCAAGGCTACGCAGCTAGTCAGGGTGAAACTAAGGTTTGGATCCAAGTTGGTCTGCCTCAAAGGCTTGACCACCAGGCTGACCCGCTCTAAATGGGGAGCAGGAGGGAGATGAGGTGGGCGGAGGACACAAAGAGAAGAGTCCCTGCAGAGGGTCACTGCAGACTGTATTCCTCCCCTCCAGAAATTCCTCCCACCGGCCTCTGCGCTGGCAGCTCAGTTGGCCCAAGCCCTCCGGGACAGACACCCCGGCTCACTAATTTCTGCACGTGCACCCCATGCCTTGTCCAGGTGTGAGCAAAATGAATGAGTGCTGTGCTTTTGTCTCGTGCAGGACAATGGCTACTGCATCATGGGGGTCCAGCCCACCTACCTGCCCTCCCAGGACGGCCAGCCCCTCTGGATCCTCGGGGACGTCTTCCTCAGGTCCTACTATTCCGTCTACGACATGGGCAACAACAGGGTGGGCTTCGCCACTGCCGCCTAGACTCAGTGCCTGGATGCCCGGGCTCCCTTCTTCCTCTCAGCCCCCCACCTTGCAGGGGCTTCTCTCTGTGCTTCTCCTCTGGATTCAGGCTTTCTTTTCTGGACTCTGGACTTTTTCTAATGATAAATAGTTCTTCTCCATGTTGGTCAGCCTGTTGTTTTATAGAGGGCAGCTGTAGCCTGTAAGGCCGCTCCTGGTCTCGGGGAGTGGGGAGTGAGATTTGCTTCTGCTGATTTCGGGGGTGAATTTGCATCTGCTGAACCAGGTTGTCCCTTAGTTGCTTTGCGGTTTCTGGGTGGGTCACTGGGATTCTAAGAGAAATGGAGCATAAGGTAGGGCTTGGGGATGGACCCTATACGTCTCACAGCTCCTTTCTAGAGAGGGAAGACAGTGGTAGTGGCATCAAAGGGAAAAGGGGCCCTACTCTGACAACCTGAAATGCTCTGCTGATGTACTGATAACTTGCCAAACTAGCACCAGGTTTACTTCATGCATGTCCACACACATGTCTACTGGCAGTGTGGCTAGGGGGTCAAATGAATCCCAAACGCACCTCCTTATGTGGGACCATGTTTGCACTAGGAGCTGCCTGAGGCATCCCAGGTGCTGAGGATGCCTATGTGTGTGCGTTTGTAAGTCACAGGTCCTCTAAGGAGGAGGCTGATGCCACCAGAACCTATTTCCGGGAGAGTTTCTGAAGGTCTGAGCTGAGTTAAGCCGAACATATTTTCACCCAGACACCTCTCTGTCCCAGGGCCTGTATTTGAGCAAGGGCTGGCCCTCAACAGTGGACGAGAAGATGATGGCCCAGCACCCTGTAACGTTCAACAGGGGAAGGGGACATGAATGATCAGAATATTTCTGATTTTGATAGTGGTGGGGGTTACCAGCAAGCTCCGACTGATGAGACCCAGGTAGGGAGGAGCCATAAGCGCAAAACTCATAATGGGGGGGAGGGGAGCGCCATCCCACAGTCGCATTTCTTTTATCTTGTCCCTCGCCAGGCTGACCCCAACCTTGCCCCTTATGCCAAGGGACAGAGCTAAAAGTGCAGGCCTATTACCCCATTGCACATCAGGTGGGAGACTGAGGTTGCCACCCAGGAGTTACTAGGACAACAGCACACCACCTGGGGCCCTACATCTTTCCCAGACTCTGGGAAAGATCCCAGCATGCTTGCATGTTTCTCCTTGGGGTCAGACAGGCCACAGGGTGTATTAGTGATGAGCTCTGGTTCGGGACATCACTGACTGAGAAGAGAAAGAAAACTTGCAGAAAAAGAAGAAACGAAGTGGCATAAAGTTCCAAGTTAAACGCCAAGTCCCTGTAGACAGCCTTGGGCCCACAGAGAGGGACTACAAATCCCCGCGTGCCAGGGAGAGCTGCAGCAAAGACTACGTTTCCCAGCGGGCGCGGCGGCAGGCCGACGGGGGGCGGGGCTGGGCGGGGCCGCGGGGCGGGTGCTGCCCTCTGCCGGGCGCCTCGGGAAGTGCGTGCGGAGTGACAGCGGGAGCCGGGGCGCCGGGCGCGGGGCTCGGTGACAGCGGAGGCGGCGGCCGCTGGCTAGACGTAGGGAGCGGCGGCGGCGCCGACAGCAGCGGGAAGGGCGGACAGGGCGGGCCTTCCTTGGGGTGCCGAGCCGGAGGAACTCGGGAGGGGGCGGCAAGCGCAGCTTGCGGGCCGGACACCTGAACTTGGGACAAGTTGCCGGAGCCCCGGGGCGCGGGCGGCGGACGGATTGACCTTCAGAGCTAGGTGAGCGGATCCGGGGGGCAAGGGGGACGCGGAGGGCCCGGAACTCCTGGCCCAGACTCCCCCGCCCCTATCTCCTGGGTCCGGGAGACAGGTGGGTGGGTGAGGTGCGGGCTAGAGAGGGGAGCAAGACCGTGTGCGCCACGCCGCCGCTGGCCCCGCTGTCCGTCTAGCCCGGGACGCCCGGCGCGTGGCCAGAGCCGCGTTGGCCGCCGTTCCCGGGAACCGGTGCGGCCCCTCCCTTCAGGCCCGGGCCGGGGGCGGCTTCTCTGCGACCTTATGTAACCAGGCGGGAGGGGCCGGGGCGGGCATGGGCCTTCCCGGCCCGGGAGCAGAGAGCCGAAGGGGCGGGAGGCGTGGGAGTGAACTTGCAAGAAGTTTGAGGGACGTGTGGGCCCCGCGCCCACTTCTTCTCCCCCGGACGCGGTGGGGCGGGTGGTACGGGGGAGGGCGCCGGAGGTAGGGGAGGTGTGCGGGGGCCGAGCCGGGCCGGGCCAGGCCCTGCCGGGGTGGTCCGGGGGAGTGGGAGGGCCGGAGCGGCGCCACGCCCCGGGGGCTGGGCTGTGGAGGGCGGGGGGTGGGGACGGGTGGAAGTACCATCCTTCCCTCCCTGCCCGTCCCTTCCTCCCCCTTCGTCTCTTGAAGAAGCCGCCCCTGCTCACGTCCCCCGGTATCCCCGAGCGCTGTCTTTTTCTCCCCCTTGCATTATTCCACGACCTTAGGAACCCCAACCCCAGAGCTTACCTTCCGTGCACCCGTCTTTCTGTTTTATCGGGAGTTCCCAGTCCTCTGCCCATTCCCCGAGAACCATACCCCTCCACCCGCCCCTACACACCTTGGTGGCCCCGAATCCCGGAAAACACGCCCCCTCCCCCCTATTTCTTGAGGTCTCACGGCCCAACCCAGGCTGTCCCGCCCCCCAAGCCAGTGCTCACACTTCACCCTCCCCGTACTCCGGACGACTACTCCGCCGGTGCGCGTGCACTTACCTCCTGGAAGGGAGCGGGCTGATGCCAGCTCGGTTCCCGCCCCTCGGCCCCCTCCGAGTTCGGGTTCTGGTTTCACGCACGGCTGCTCCGAGCTGCTTCGGGTTGCGAGAGCAGGTTCGCGCCGCAGCCGCCTGGCGCACCCCAGCCTCGCGCCCAGGGGGAGAGAGGGCGGTGCCCGCGCTGCCCAGGGCTCCCCCTTTCTGGTTCCCTGCCAGCCCCTCACCACGGAGTCCTTGCCGGATCCCCCGTCCGCTCCAGCCTGTCTGTTCTGGGGACGGTTTGGGGTGGGCAGTTTCTAGACAAAACTTGAGCGCAATGCTTTGGCTTCGCGTTCGTTCCCTGGGGAAATGCCAGTTAATTACCTCTGAGCCTCCACTCCTACCCAGCTGAGTGAGGGGTTGCTTAGTGGAGCAGAGAGGGGAACGAGGCTAATGCAGCCTCCCCCCCCACCCTGCCCCCGTGACACTTCTGGGATGTGGACTCAGGCCCTTGCACTTGATCTGGCCGAGATTCCGTCGGCTCAAGACCGTCTTTCCTCTAGGGTGGCTAGATGCCCGTGTGCTCAGATCAGAATGCAGCTCTTGGCTCCTTGGCCTGTTCGCTCCGAGGCCTTCTCTGTGGCCAGTCTGGCAGACAGCTCCTAGACCCTGCCCTCAGTGCGATCATTCTGGGGAAGAGACAGCAACAAAGTTAACGGGAGTCTGTAGAGGCACGGGAAAGGGAACGGCCGGAGACTTGAGAGTCCAGTCTGGGAGTTTGTTGGTATGCTGGTACTGTGCCTCAGTTTGCCTAGCCTTGGGAAAAATAGCGACTGACTTGGCCCCTTTCTTTCTGGCTCCTGGGACAGGAGAGTGGGGACCAGAGTGCAAACGAAAGGCTGTTTCAGGTGGCTCTATGGTCTTGTTTTCCTGGAGGGGGCCGGTGTTGCGGACAGTGGACAAGGCCTGTTACAGCTGCGGTGCTGTTTTGCCTTCACTCAGCTCGTTGAGGTGCAGCTAAATGGAAACCCAAGTCTCCTGGTTCTGGGTCCCACAGAAGGGGTGCAGGGTTTGGGGCAGGGGGCATCTCCTCAGGTGAGCACCGAATCCAGGGAGAGCCAGGTGGGCTTCTGAGGGCTGATGGCCTGGTGACTACCAGTCAGAGGTGAGCAGGGGCTGGGCCAGGGCAGGCAGGTAGGGCCCTGGAAGAGTGGAGATGTGCAGTGTCCATCCCCATTGCCTGTCAGGACCCCCTTTCAGTCTCTCTGCTGGAAAGTAGGTAGGAGGGGCCTCCCACCCCTCAGGACTAGCTGCCCTTTGAGGGTCTGGCTTCTGGCCCTGGTCCCTCCTGGGGCTCTGTTTATGGCTGATTGCATCACTAGCCAGAGTTTATAGAGTTCCTTAGCACCTGCCCCCACAGGGAGTGGCCCAGCCACCCGCTGGTGTCTGTCTCTTCCTTTCCAAAGTCAGCTCGGTTTCTGCTGGCAGCAGGGGTTTCCCCAGCCACAGCTGGTATGATAGCCAGGTTAGGCCTTTGTCCTGTGGGTGGAGGGCAGTGAGCACTCGGGGCCCCGCTTGGGGCCGCCCTGGAGATGACCGTGGACATTGAGTTGGCTTCTTGCAATACAGAAGGAGAGAGCTTAGGCTTTCCAGAGCTCTCTGAACTGTCCCTGTCCCAGGATGCAGCATATATGTATATGATGTGTGTATCCCCACCTGAAAAGAGGGACATAAAAATGGACACACCTCATGGGTTATTGTGAGGATTCAGGCAGGAGCTGTGCCTGGTACATGGTGAGTCCATTGTGTTGCTCTGGGTGTCCAAGTGGGGTGTGTGTGATTGATGGGGGTTTGTGTGTGTGACTATGAGATTATAGGCATCTGTGTGAATTGTGTGTATGGGTGTCTATGGGAGTGTAACAGTAACACAATATTATATTAATGGAATAGTCTCTTTATGTTATGATAGAACAATATTGTAAAAAAACAGTCTCCTGAAGTCACACAGCCTAGAAGTGGTAGGGATTCTAACCAAGGCCCAAATGACTCCAAAACCTATGTTCTCCATACCTAAAGAGCGCTTCAGGGTTTCCAGGAGTTTTCTCTTAAGATGTGGGTGTGTGGTGGTCTGGGAACGTTCTTTCCCCCACTCAGGCCTACTGCTCGGGGCAGGGGTTGTGGGGGTGGGGCAGTGAGAACTTGATGAGGCCCCTGCCCCAGGACCACACCTGTCTCTTGGCCCCTTCTCTGAGCTGCTGTCACAGGTGATCAGAGGACCCCTGCTGGACTGGCCTGGCTTCAGACCAGGCTTCCTGGGTCTTCCTGGAAACCACACACATTACCTTCCAGTGAGGCCTGAGCTCAGAGGCACTTGTTTAATCAGATGTAGAGGAAAGGCTGTGGGGGCTGTGGGGTGACGACGAGAGCAGTGGAAGTCATGGGCACCCAGGAGACCCCACCCTGCCTCTGGCAGGCTGTGTGACTGGGGCAGGTTCCTGCTCCTCCCAGGCTCCGTTTCCCTCTCTGTGAACCTAACTCACCTGTGCAAACCTCCTAGCAACCCCTGGCAGAGGCACCAGAATAGGAGAGGCTTCAGAAAGGGAAGGGTGTGCAGGGGGACGTGAGGGACTGCTGAAGTCCACTCAGTAGAGCTTTGGCGAAGGGCTGGCCCTGGTGGAGTGACCAGCCAGTGTCTCTTGGGACATGGCCATGGCTACCATGTAATGAGCCCTGGGCTAAATGTAACCTAGGCAGGGGGTCGTTGAGAGCATGGACTATGGGGTCAGGCTTCCTGGCTCAGAATCCCAGCTCTGCCCCTTACTAGCTGTGTGACCCTGAGCAAGCTGCATAACTGCACTGGGCCTCCATTTCTACACTAAAGAGTGAGGATTATGGTAGCACCTACCTAATAGCGCTGCAGCGAGCGCTAAGTATGTGCGTGCACGCTGCATGTGCGGGCCTCAGCACTGTGCCCGAAAGTGTTAGTTATCATCATCATCAACTCTTACAACTCACTTATTTCTTTTATGAGTTTTTAAAAGATTTTATTTATTTTTACAGAGAGGGAGAGAAACATCAATGTGTGGTTGCCTCTCACGCGCCCCACCCCCACACCCTGGGGACCTGGCCTGTAACCAGGCATGTGCCCTGACTGGGAATCGAACCAGCAACCCTTTGGTTCGTAGGCCAGCACTGAGCCACACCAGCCAGGGCTAACTCACTTATTTCTTTATTTCTCATTTTCAAGTGAGGAAATAGAAGCATAGAGAGCTCTAGGGAAGAAATAAAGACCTATGGGCTGCAAATAGCACCCTGTGCATCTAACATCTGCAAATGAAATGCCTTACACTGCTTTGCAGACTCTATGGCCACAGTCCCCACCACTCCCTGTTGCTCCACACCAAGCCTGGTCTCCACATGTAGCGGGAGAGCATAGGGGACTTGGCAATGCCTGCAGCATCCCCACCACCCCTGTTCTGCCTGTCCCTTGGGACTCCTTGCATGGCATCTGGCCTGGCCACTTACTACCCACTCCTGAGCCGTGGTTCTCCCCTGTGCTCCTGCTGCCTGCCCCTCCTCTGCTCTGACCAGAGACACAGATTCCCTTGGCTGCCATGCCACTGAAGACAGAGCTACAATCCCGGCGATAGAGCAGGATCTGGTACTTAGCATGCCCGTAGGAAGTGCTTTGCTATGGGGCGGTGGGTGAGAGCAGAGGGCGGCTCAGAGGGGCAGAAGCAAGAAGCACAGTCACTACCAGGTTTATTTCCTGGCCCTTAAGTGTGGGCATGAGGAGGAGGAGAAATGAGGTCTGGCTGTCCCACTGCGGTCCAGCTTCCTTGGGCAACCTCCTTGTGTTTCCACCCAGAGGAAGTCCCAACGTAAAATGCGATGCCATGGGGATTAATCCAGGAATCCAGACAGGCTCTCCAGAAACCCATGGCCCATATTCCTTTCTTCCAGCCCTTGTTCATGCTGGTTCCCTCTGCTGGCACCCTGGCCCCTGCTGCCTTCCTATCCAAGCCCTCTGCCTCAAGGCACACCTTCCCAGGAGACCCAGGGGACTGCTCCGTCTGACTGCAGCCCTGGCTGGATATCACAGTTGCCTGGGAGCTCTTACCAAATACCATTGCGTCTGCGTCTTGGGGGAGGGGCCTAGGCATTAATATTTTTAAAAAACTCCTCCAAATGATTCTGATGCTTTTTCTCTAAGACAATGGTCCTCACATTTGAGTGGGCCTCAGAATCACCCGGAGGAATTGTTCGAACACAGCTCACTGGCGCCCCCTCTCGCCCAGGGTTTCTGACTGAGCGGGGTCTGGAATTCATAGGTCTGGAATTTGTATTTCTGACAAGTTCTCGGGTGATGCTAGTGCTGCTGGTCCCCAGACCACACACAGCCTTCAGAACCTATAGCTTTGCAGCTCCCCAGGAAGAGCCTTCTCTCTCCTGGGTCTCTAACTGCTTTGGGCCCCTTAGGCCTGTCTTCTTTTTGAAGCCAGGTTCCCGGGGGCAGGGACCACTCTGAGTCCCCCACCACTGCCTCCTGTTACACTGACCACGGCCCCGCCTTGTGCTTGGTGCCCTCCCGTGGAACAGGTGCTCGGGGAACACTTGCTGTTTGATCGAGGCGGGATGAGGTGGACAATGGAGGACGAGCTGGCCCCGAGAGCCCTCAGACCCGGGGCAGGTCTGAAGCTCCTGCAGAAGTGCCCGGAGCCAGAGCAGCATGATTGGAATAGGGGGAGGTGTCTGGAGCTGCCTCCCACTTTGTTGCAGTGAGGCCCATTACGTTATTCTATTTTCCCACCCCATGGAGGGCCAGCTTTGGGTCACTGAGTTGTATTCCTTGTTAATAATAAAAATGCTAAAACGCACAAAAAGCAGCCAGTCCCTTCTCCTTTCCTCACCCAGACTGGAGATGTTGGGTGGGTCGGGGGCGGGGAGCAGTCAGTGCTTGAGGTAGGGTGTCTCCATCACTTTCTAGAAGGTCCTGGGCCTTGAGGACGGCAGGTAGTCCGGTGACTCTGGGGCTCAGGCCAGGCTGGTGTGGGTAGAGTCTTCCTGAGAAGCTGGGGGAGCTGGAGCAGACCTGGTCGGGGAGAAGAGGGTGTGGCCAGCCTTCAGCCCTGCAGGAGGAGGCAGGGTGAGCTGGGCGTGAGAGCCAATCAGTCAACAGATGAATGAAACACTCAGCTGTCACAGCCCCAGCACAGGTTTTCCTCTGTTTCTTTCAGTGCAGTCCCCTCAGTGACTGGAAGAGAGCGAGGGTTACAGTGGATGCGCACTAACCTTTGCGGAGTGAGGGACAGGAGCTGGGCCCCCTTATGTGCCCAGAGACCAGGATACAATGGGCGTTGCACCCGTGGGCTCTGCCCTGCGAGCGGGCTGGGGATCAGCTTCACCAGGCCGCACCGCACACAGCTCAACAAGGAGGAGCTCCCTGCCTCGAGCCCCAGTGATCCAGGTCCAGCCTTGCTCTGCTGTGGGGCTCGCAGCCTGTCCCTCCCCCCAGAGGGTTTCACCCCCACCGGTTCTATCAATGGGGCTGTAGGGTGGGGCTTGGTTTGTTTTCTCCTGTTTGCCAAGGGAAGTCACAGCCTGTCCTCGGCCCTTGTTTATAATTGGTTTGGGAAAACACCTGCCTCAGCCCCCCACAGTGCCCGAAGGGTGCCAAGTGACACACTATACTGTTGGCTGCCTGCTGCCCCTTGTCCCCTCCCGGCTGTAGCCAGGTGTGCTCTCAGCTGCCCCTGCCGGCGTGGCGCTGGCTGGCTTTGCTGCGGTGGCTCGGGGATGCGGGGCCAGGGGCCTTAGATGCCAGCTGGTGTTCCCTCACGTGGTCGAGAGGAGGGGACCGAGGCCTGGGCAGCATGAAGGCGCCACTCGGGCCCTCCGGGGCCTTAATCACTATTGGGGTCACCAGGCGTGAACCGAGCACTTCCTGGGTGCCCAGGGCAGGGCTGGCCCAGCAGGGTGATGGGAGTAAGGACATGGCTCCTCCTCGAAGCTGACAGCCTAGTGGGAATTCCAGTAACTGCGCAGGACGGAGAAAGGCAGGGTTATAAGATGGGACAGAATACCACCCTAAATTAACACGTATGTGTCCACACCTGACCCTTCGCTCTAAAGAGCGTCCCTCATTGGTCTGGAGAGAGTTTTTACAAAAGGGCTCCTGCCAGCACTGAGCCCGGCCCACCCTTCCTACCCTCTGGGCTCCAGAAGGGGCAGCTCTACCTCCCCCTGGGTCCTTTCCCCTGGGGGTCACTTCTGCACACCTGGGAGGCTTCCCTCTGGGACAGATCCTTTCTTCCAGGAGGACTAGAGGCTGTAGGCTATGAGGCAAGGCCACAGGGAGGCCCCTGAGCCACCCACCTGCCACTTGGAAGCCCTGGGCCATGGGGGATGGGGCGCTAAATTGGGCCCAGCAGCTCAGGCCTCTTTGGAGCTGCAGACTTGGGCCTGGACCCTGGGGCACTCTGCCTGTGTTTCCCACCTCCAACACCCTCTCGCCTACCCCCTCCCTGCCCCCAATCCCTCTGACTCTCCAGCTAGTTCCACCGCGTCTGGACATCGGCCTTCAATTTGTGTATGTCTTTCCTGCTCTGTCCCCCTCTCTCCATACTCTTCAATTCTTTTTCTGCTTCCACCCTTTTGGTGTGTTTAGAGGGTGTCTGAGGCTCAGCCCGCTCCTTCAGTGCCTGCCCACGGGAGCCTCTGAGGGGCCCAGAGGAGTGGCCCCCGGCAGGGCGAGGTGGGTGGGAGGTGAAAGGGGCTATGGGCTGAGGGGCAGCCAGCAGCCTGGGCCAGTTGGGGGGAACCCTCCACAGACAGCCCTGCGTGTCACCGCATACTCTGGACCTGTGACCGTGGCTTCTCATCCAGTGTGGCCTAGTTAGCGTGGCTTTCAAAGCTTGGTGTGAGAAGAAAATATTAGCACTTCTATTTCTAGTTCTATCTTATCTCTTTCTCCCCCTTTTTACTGTGGAATATAACACACTTGGTGGAAAGAGCATAAACATATATATATATATAAATAAATATATATATATAATGTAATGCATAATTATACAAGTGAGCATCCAGGTAACCACCACCCCAAGAAGAGACCAGATGTAGCCTCCACTCCCAAATCCGCTGGCGTGCCCCACGTTGGTCATAACCAGCTTCCCAGAGGTAACCGTGACCCTGACCTTCCTTGCTTTTCTTTATCACGTAACCCCTTATGTCTGCGTCCTTTAGCAATAGAGTTTAATTTTGCCCGATTTTGAATTTAAGACAGTTGGAACAACACTGAACATGTTCTTTTACGTCGTGTCTTTCAGCTTCATAGTCCGTGTGGGAGGTCCGCCTGTGTCGTTGTGTGTAGTTGCCGTGTGCCCGGTTCCGTTGCTGGGCAGTACTCCACTGCGTGGACTTGCTGCCGTGTTTGTGTGCGCCTGCTCCTTGCGGACGTTTAGGTTGCCTTCCTTTCTTGGCTGCTGTGACCAATACCGTGAGAACATTGTCCTGTGTGCTTCCTAGTGTGTTGGTGCCTACATTTTTCCGGAGGCTATACAATCCAGCGTGACATCGGTAGTGCACAGGGCATGCGATGCCTATTTCAACTTTAGTAGACCTTGTGTTCAGTGGTTCTGCCTGGTGCCCAAGAGCTTCTGTTGCTCCGCACCCTCAGCAGCGGTTGGAATTGGCAGACGGTTTAATTTCTGTCACGCTGGTGAGTGTGTAACAGCGCCTCATCATGGGTGTGCTTTACATTTCACCTTCTCTTCTTTTTTATACAACTGTTTTTGTATGTGTTCTCTGCATGCGTGATACATTCACGCACTGGTATTTGTAAGTAATTTGTGAGAGAAGAAGCAGGTATTGGTGGTGCTCAGCAATTTTTTGCCCAGAGTGTATGATCAAAATAGTTGAACGACAATTATAATATTGAATGCCAGGGAGGGCCTGGTTTCTGAGTTGGGGCCTCTGCCCAGGCGTACTGAGTACTCCGCACCTCCCACCAGGTCCACCTGGAGCAGAGGGGGGCGGCGCTGCCCCTGCCGCTGCCCTTCAGTTTTGAACTGGCAGGTGCTTGTCTTTCCGGGACTTTGAAGGCAGTAGTTCCCAACCAGGGATGATTCTGCCTCCCCGAGGACATTTGGCAATGTCCGATGACATTTTTTGGTTGTCACGACTCAGAGAGTGCTACTGGCATCTAGTGGTGGAGGCCAGGGACGCTGCCAAATGCCCTCAAAATGCTCAGGACAGGCCCCCCAACACAGAATGATCAGGTCCCAGGGGTCACTTGTGTGGAGGCTGAGAAACTCTGGTGTAGGAAAAGGGCCAGGGAACAGCTTTGCCGTGAACTTGCCGCATGGCCTCAGCGAAGGCATTAAACATGCTGAGCCTCGGTCTCCTCGTCGGGAGATGAGAGTGGCCAGCGTGGCTGCCCTCTCCCCTTTGCGGGCTGTAATCAGGCAGAGGGTGGCTGTGTTGGCAGTTTAAGAAGCATCCTTGTGAAGTGGCCTGCAGCCCTGTTTCCAGGGGAGGGAGGGCTTTCCAGCACGCCCCTGAGCCCCGTCCACTGCGCAGGAGCCTCCACCCTGCTTCCTGCTACTCTAGGCCTCAAAGAGCTGTGGAGAGACTGCCCCGAGGCCCCAGCCTTTTGATGAGGGCTGCAGAAATAAGGGGCTCTGTAGGGAGCTCTGGGGCCCAGGCAAAACAATTGCTGACTTCGCCCATACCTGGATGGGAGTCCAAGGTTGTGTGGGGTGATAGGGATAAGAGGTGCTTATCATACCGCTTATCTGAGGCCCCTTTGCAAGTCAGTGAGCGGAGGGAGCCATAGGTCATCCTTAGGGGCTCTGCACACCCAGGCCAGGCTCCTGCTCACTCTCTGTGCCCTTCCAGGGTTTGCTCTTACAGGGAAGGGACCAGGGTTGGGCTGGGGTCAGGGTCAGAGCTCCCTGGGTCTCTCTGACCTCCCCGTCCTGGGGCTTGCCTCACCTCACTGGCCTCTCCTGCCTTCTCCAGGAGCCATGGCCTGCCCAGTCTTCTGGCTCCTGCGCTATCCCTTCCTGAAACATACTCTCACGAAAGGGCCTAGAAACTCATCCACCCTGAGGTGCAGATGACTGGTAACAACTTAACAATTGGCAGCCTTTCTCGAGAAGGGGTATTACCTACCAAACGTGGGAATCCCTTAGCTACCAGAAATAAGTGCTAGTGAAATGTCAGTTGTCTTTGACAGGCTGTCCAAGAACTCGGGGGGCTGAGGGGCGTCTGGAATCGCATGTGTAGCAAGAGCATTTTCCCACGAGTGAGAATTGTGCGGTGGCTCAGATCTCCCCAGCACTTACGAGGAATATGCTTGGCCTCAGCGTCTGCTTCATGGTGGGCTATCGGAAGACTTTGAACCAGTTGTCCAGAGGCTCTGGGAAGGCCCAAGGCCAAGGTGACAGGTGTGTGGTCAGGCAGGAAGATGGCGAACTGTGGGGCTTCCACCTAAGAGGGCGCATGTCTCCGGGAGGGGCCGGGAGGATGGGTGAGTTAGGGTTAGGCCCGCACTGGATCTAGGAGGTTCCTGCACATCATTGCTGCCCTGTGCCTCCCCATCTTGGTGTGGGGGGCAGTGCGGGCCGAGCCCTGTGAGTCCAGGCCGCGTGGGTGCGTGGTGGCTGTCAGAGGCGCAGTCTGGGAGGAGGCAGGGGCACTGCCGCTGGCCTGGAGACCTGGGTTGGTGAGACTGGAGCTGGGAGTCCCTTGAGTTGGGTAGACTTGTGGGTGAGAAAGGCGTTCTGGGTGCCGTGAGTAATCCTCGGCCACATTTGCAGCTCCCAGGAGATTGTGCAACTTCCTCTCAGGCCGGGGTGCAGGGGGCTGGGTGAGAAATAGCGCTGGGGAAAATGAGGAAACTGGGTCTGCTGCTGGTGCAGGGCCATGGCCCTGGGCTCGGGCCCCCCCAGGAGCTGAGCGTTCCAGGGGGCCTCCTTCCAGGGGGCTGCCATCTCCCAGGTACGAGGCTCTGTGCGTGTGTTGGGTCTTTGGGGAAGTGGGTGAGTGGCTCTGCCGGCGTGGGGATACCTTTTCAGCAGGGTAGGACTGGGGAAGCAGGCGGCCCATGGGAGGGGCCCCTGCCTGGGCTCAGGGGAGAGAAGACAGGGCTCCCCTGAGCCTGGGATGGTGGGAACCACGTGAAATCAGGAGTCAGAGTTGCTGGCTGCCAGCCCTACCTCCAAGGAGCCAGGCAGCCCTGGCTGGGTTGTTATTGTTGTCCCTCAGGCTGGGGAAGGTCATGAGGACCTCGGCTGTCTGGCTGGAGAGCAGTTTGAGCTCTTCCTGCCTCCTCTCTTCCTCTCCCAGGCTTGTGTTGGGGCTCTGGTGAGAAAGTAGGGGGCATGCACGACACTGGCCAGGTCCATCGGGGCCTGGGAGCCCCTGGCCTGGATGTGCAATGCCAGCCAGCCTGGGTTCAAATCCTGGCCCTGCTGCTTAGCAGCTACGTGGTCCTGGTAAGCTACTTTGCTTCTTGGTGCCTCAGCGTCCTCTTCTGTAAAACAGATGACAATTAGCGTGCCACCGTGCGGGTTCATGGTGAGGGTTAGGAGAGTGAATTCACGCTCTGAACGGTGCCCGGCACCAGCGAGTGGCACTCGGCACGGTTGACATTTTACTGGTACACGGGCGTGTTTGTGCAAACAGCGGAAACCTGCCCACAGCTCATGCGGTTATTTTTATTTTATTTTATTTTATTTTCAGTTACAGTTTACATTGAACATTATTTTATACTAGTTTCGTGTGGACAACATGGTGATTACAAAATCATACACTTTCTAAACTGTTCCCCCCGATACTTCCAGCCCCCACCTGGCACCATGCACAGTCATTGCAGTGTTATTTCGACTATCTTCCCTCTGCTGCGCTTTACATCCCTGTGACTGTAACTACCAATTTGTGCTGCTCAATCCCTTCACCTTTTCACCCAGCCCCCCAGCCCCCTTCCCCTCTGGCAACCCTCCGCGTGCTCTCTGTGTCTCTGAGTCTGTTTCAGTTTTGTTGATTTTATTCTTTAGGTTCCACATGTAAGTGAGATCATAGGGTGTTTGTCTTTCTCTGTCTGACATATTTCACTCGGCATCATGCCCTCTAGGTCCATCCCCACTGTCGCAAGTGGTAAGAGATCATTCGTGTTCATGACTGAGTAATAATCCATGGTGCTGACGTTCCGCGGCGCTTGTACCCGCCAGTCTGTCGTCGGGCACTTGGGTCGCCTCCACACCCTGGCTGCTGGAAATCGTGCTCCTGGCGGCTGTCTCGATGGTGGGGGTGATAAGGAGGGCGCATGTTCCCGGGCCCGGTGCTCGACTGGCATCAGCCGCTCCCTCGCAGTCACCCGATGAGGCGGGTGCTGTTGTCGTCCCCATTTCACAGAGCAGGACATGGAGTCACAAAGGGGTTGAGCGACTCGCCCTGGTGCAGCAATATCCCTGAGGAGGGACAGCAGAACTGTCCCCTTAGCCCTGAGGTGGACCCTCACCCTCATCCCAGGACCTTCTGCTGGCGGTGGTGTGGAGGAGGGAGCAGGGTCTGCCATGAGGGCTGACCTCACAGCCCGTGGGCTCTGGCCCATCTCCAACTAATGACTGATTAGCTATTTAGTCATTAATGAATACAGAGAACTAAGTTGCTATAGGGAATGGCATTTTAGCAGCTGGAGTTGGAGTGGGCTTCGCTGGGGCAAGCTTCCTGCCAGAGCGCGGACTGAAGAGAGGGGCTGGCCACCAGCTGGTGGGCAGTGTGGTGCTGGGGCGATGAATGTGGCTCCAGATTCGGCCAGACTTGGCTTTGAATTCCACCTGAGCCATTTACTGTGTGACCTTGGGCCTCAGTTTCCTCGCACGTGGAATGGGGGTTGTAGCGGCACTCTACCTCCTGGGGTGCTGGTGAAGATGATACGCGATCCCACAGTAAGACGCTTAGCCCTGGCCTGGCCTGGCAGAAGTGTCCCGCAAAGGGATGCCATGTTGTGCACCTTTCGTAGAGAGGGTCCTGTGTGGGGGGAGAGCTTGAGCCACACAGATCCCCCTGGAGAGTCGATATTTGAACTGTGGACTAGGGCCACTAATGGGACCCTAATCCGGCCGTGAAATCGGCCTCGTGGGTCCCCATGAACATGTTTCAAATGGAAAAGAATAGAAAACCTCCAAGGGTGTCACACGGTGTTGGTGAGGGTTGTTTTGTGCGACTCTTTCTGTTCCACGTTTGTGGTCATGTGCGCACGCGCTCTGCATGTGTGTGTGTGAGAGTGTGCAGGGTCAAGTAAAGATATCTTTCTGTGAGTCATGACCGAAGTATTTGGTCTTAGAAGAGATTATCTCCCTCCTGTGCAATATTTATAAAGCATCTCCTGAGTGCAGGACCACGTGCCGGGGGCCAGGCTGGGGAGTCGGACCCAATTCTTAGCAAGGTGTGTGTGAGTGAGCAGGCCTAGTGGGCAGCAGGGGCAGAGGGTGAGGTGGGGAGGGGGCGCTTTCTGGGCGATGATGTGTGTTAGATGGGGACAGTGACAGGGGCAATAGTGCCCGGGGTGAAGGGTTGGCTTGGAGTCTGGAGCTGGAGAGCCACCTTGGGATTCGGGGCTCCCTGTCAGTGGAAGGCTGCAGGGTCAGACCTGGCCAGAGGTGCCCACACTGGCTAGAGCAGAGGGGGCGTGGGGGTCACCTCTAGGTACTGGGTAAGGCCTAGCCCATCTCCTCTGGCTGGGGTGGGCTGGGGAAGAGGAGGACTCAGGGTTACTGATGTTCCCTTCACTCCCAACACCTGCGAGATCCCCAGTGACTGGGTGAGACCCTGGCCCCTCCCCTGGGCCCCCAGAACCTCTAGAACCTTCTCCTTCCCTCTGTTGCCCCAGCTGGCTCTGGTGGGTCTGGCCTGGGACCTGGCTCAGCCCTGAGCCCTGGTCTAGGAGACAGAAGCCTTTTTACTGCTTAGACCCCCACCCAGGGCAAACCAGGGCCTCAGTTTCTTCATCTGTAAAGTGGACTGAGTAACCTTGAGCAGCCGGCCACATGGTGGTGATGCCCATCTTGTGACCTAACGTGGATGAGCTGGTTATAGGAAGTGTGAAGAGCGCTGGGTGGGTTGTTATTGTCATCTCTAAGGCTAGGAGGGCTGGAGAAGGTCATGAGGACATCAGCTGTCTGGCTGGAGAGCCCCCTGCCTCCCTACCCCGTGACCTGGGGCCGTGGGGCAAGGGTGAGGACAGGCCTGTGACCCATGCTGAGCGGGGGACATCCCCGGCTCTGCGGGGGAAGTGGCCTGCTAGGGGCCTCAGAGGGACCTAGGTTTGGCCTATATCTGGGAACCCCAACTTTCAGAGTCCCCACATACCTGGGGTACCTTAGGAGTCCCAGCTTGGAGGTCCACATTGCCAGGTGGAGGGGCAGTGCCCTGGGACTCATTGGCAGGGGCCAATTTCCAGGAAGCCGTGGGTGGCTTCCAGCCCGATGGGTCCAGACCCAGCGTCTCGGGTGTGAATGTGGCAGTTACTGAAAGGTCACATAACCGAGCACCTCCCCTGTGCCAGGCACTGTGCTAAGCACCTTTGTTTATGTGCAGATTTAATCTTCACAGGAGCCTCCTACGCAGGTCTTTTTATTATCCCGTTTTATAGGTCAGGAAACTGAGGCTAGGAATGGGTAAGTCTCTCACGCAGGCTTACCTAGCTAGTGAGTGGCCGGGCTGGGCTGAGGGCACGAGCTCTGGATTCAGGCTGCCAGGGTTGAAATCTGGGCTGTACCACTTACTAGCCACGTGACCCTGGAAAAGTGACCGAATCTTGCTGTTAGAGTCGTGTTCTGTGAAATGGGGTAACAACAGTGCCTTCCTCCCAGGACTGTTGGGAGAATCACATGGGATAATCGGGGTAAAGTGCTTAGCACACAACCCGGACGCCGTGAGTGGGACCCACTTCATCATCTCCCCCACCTGCAGCAGTCCCCTGCTGTGGGGGGCCCAGGGCCCCAGTCTCCTCAGTTGCGTGACACAGGGTACCGGCCCCTTCCTCGCCCCTCTCAGTAGGGTTGTTGAGGATCAGCTGGGGTTCGAACCCGGGGTCAGTCCGGAGGGAGGCCTTCGTAGAACAGGAGTGCCAGACTCCCCGAGCCCCAGGAGCTGCCAGGAGTTGCTAGGGCTTGTGGGTAACTGCAAGCTCCTGACGCAGCCTGTATGGGCTGCTTGAAGCTTTTGTGTCTCCTGCTGGCCCCGCCAGCAGCTGAATCGGTGACCCCATGTCCACTCTGGGGTTTCCCAAGGTGTGTTCTGTGGAAGCGTTTGGTGGTCAAGAGGGTATGGTAGAATGTGAGTCAAAAAAAGCAAAATGAATTAAAATGCACCTTCATTTATAAAACAAAACAAAAGCGAAATGGGTTCCTTTGCTGCAGGACTTCCCAGAGCCTCTGACACGCTGATGGTCATTGTACGCCCCCAACAAGTGGCCGAGACCCCCCCCAGGAGGCCTCAGGCCTGGTGCTGAGAGCACCACTTTCCAGATGGAGAAACAGACCCCGAGTGAAGCCTGGGGAATGGTTTCCTCAGGTTCTGAAGTCATCTTTGTCAAAGTGCGACTAGACCCAAGGCTCCTCGAACCCACGGCCAGGGCTCTGCTCAGGACACGCCCTCCTTGCCCTCCTTCCCCTGTTCATCTCAGAGAAGTGCATGTGGGGCTGTTTCCTTCCTGAGGCTCCCTCCCAGCAGCATCCGAGAGTGCTGCGTCCCCTCTCGCGTGGCTGGGGAGATGGCCTGTGCCCAGCGTGTGGGCCCCTGGAGACACTTGCCTGGCTGATGGATGGAAGAAAGGCTTCATCCCGGCTGCAGGGCCCCTCACGAGTCCATGCAGTGTTCTGAGCCCAGGCTCTTCCCCTGTGTGATGAAACTCGTCCTCTTGTCTGTCATCTGGAGGTGCTGAGAGGCTCACTCAACACCGTATGGGAATGTGCTCTATTAATGTTCAATTCGTGCACAGACGCTCACGAGTCTGACAGTTCTAATCATTCCTGGGGGCAAAGAGGGAAGAACATGGAGGAAATGAGGGAGACCCCCGGCCGTGGGGTGTGGCATGGTTTGGACTGAGTCCTGATGCGCGCCCACATTGATGTCTGACCTTTAGTGTGTCCCTCTGCGGGCTCAGCCCCACCCTCCACCCCTCACCCCACCAGTCGCCTATGAAGTGCGCCAGTGTGGGGCACACTAGGGACCCATTTCGCAGGGGAGCCATGAGGAGAGGGGAGCTGAGGCAGGACTGCCTAGTGTCCCGCGGGGAGTGGGGATTAGAGCTGGGAAGGAAAGCCAGGTGTCCCTGCGCTCCGGTCCTCCCTGCCTTGGGCGGGGCGGTCTTCGCCAGCTTCTGCACCCTTGATCTCCTGCCCTACTTGTAGAGGGCTGCCCATGGCTCTGTCCACACGGCAGGTGTGGTGTAAACGCCCCAGGCCCTTTGCTGACTGTGGCGGGGGCTCCAAGTGAAAGGCCAGGGGTGGGCCAGGCTGGGCTGGGAGGTGGGAGGAGGTGGGGCCTCCCTGGTAGAGTGTGTCCTCTCCAGGAGGGCTGTTTGCCTGGTTTATTCTTAGCACTGACTCATTAAAGAATCTATTTTTAGCCCCGTTTCCAAGTGTTGCCAACATCTGGTGCAGCCAGTACTGGAGGGGGTGGGGGTGGTGGGCGACCCCTTTGGACTTTGCTGGGGACTGGAGCCACGGGCAGGAGAGCAGGGACAGAGACGTCTACTTCCTGCATCTGCCACAACTTGGACCTGGGCCTGCAGTAGGCATCGGGTGCATCCCTGTGCATCCACTGCTGTCTTCATCTCCTGGAGCGCTGTAGCTCCAGCTGCGGGTGGGCGGGGGAGGGGCGCGGGGCTACCTTCCAGCCACAGAGCACGAGCTGGTGGAACTCATCAGGTGGGCTTTCCCAAGTCCATCCCCGTGGGTTCTAGTTGGCCTCTGACCCCTGCAGAGGGGGCCTCAGAGGAGGCAGGCAAGCCTCAGGCTGGGGCACTTGTTACAGTCACCACTGAAGGAGGAACAACAGACATTTACAGGCCGGGCTGCCCAGGTCAAGTCCTGCCTGTGCTGCTCACAAGCTGTGTGACCTTGGGCAAGTCATCCACCTCTCTGTACTTGAGGATGGGGGATAGTGTTGTGAGGGTTGAGCAAATGATAACGCAAGAAGTGTCTAAATCAAAAGCACTGTAAAATAGGGAGGCGGTAGAATTTTTATTGTTTTGAGTGTTATCATTACCAATGAGAAGCTCTGTCTGTGCTGGGATGTTGGGGCGATTTGGGTAGGAGGCTTCTCAGCTTTTCTCGGGGTGAAGCCTGGGCTGGGGCTCCGAGAGAGTGGGCCCAGGCGGACGGCATGGTGGTGGCGAGTTCCGCAAGGCTGGAGCGAGGGCCAGGAGCACACAGGGCTCTGCCCTTCACAGGCGGGTGAGTCGCCCAACTTTCCTGAATGTCCATTTCTTTACCTACGGGATGGTAATATGCAGGCCGTAGAATTATTGTGGGAAATAAAGCATCCGATGTCTGTGGAGCATTGCCGGGCACAGGGTAGGAGCTGAATCCACGAGACTTTTTTTTGCCATGTCCCTGTTCCACGCGAGGGACGGGGTGCCATTGCCCTGGGAGCGGGGAGGGAGCTGTGGTCCTAGGTCTCTCTGAACAGTGGGGCCCACACGCGTGTTACTTCCTTCTCTTGCCCTTCTGTGACAAGAAGAGGCCGGAGAAAGCTGTGGTTTTTAGACTCTTCCTCAGAACCCCCAGGGGTTCTTTGGGGGCGCCCAGTTGGAGGCCAGGTGGTCCGGCGCTCTCCCTCCCCACAGAGCTGCTCCATTCTCATGTTTTACATATCAACGCTCCAAGTAAGTTTTGTCTGAAAACGGGGTTCTGCTGCTAGGGGACCTCCAGGCTCCTTGTCACCAGACATCTGTGTCCCCTGACTTGGCATCGACTCTGGGAGGTGACCCGTGCAGGGGAGCTCTGGCGCTCCCCACAGTGGGGCCTACAAGGCTGCTCCTCCGAGGAGCGACTGGGGTGCCACTCCAGCCCCTCCGCCTGTGGGATGTGGGTGCCCTAAAGAGAAATCTCAGTCCCAGAAGCAAAATCTCCAGGGGCAAGCGAGGGCCGAGCTTGGTCAGAAACCCTCCCGCCGAAGTGCTGGCACGTAGTGTGTGCTCAAAAATATTTGAGTGAATGAATGAAGTGGCAGCGGCACTGCGTCCCAGAACAGTGGTCCTCTGCTGTGGTGGCAAGTCTCCCCTTACGCCCTCTTCCGTCTTGCCCCTCACCCCGCCTTCCCCATCCCCTGCTTTGTTTGACCAGCCTTAAGCCACCCGAGCCCTGGCGTCCAGGGTCAGCCTTGCTCAGACACTTAAACAAGACACTTCCCAGCCTGAGCCTGCCAGTGCATCAGTAAAATGAGGGTGACGGGCTCAGCATCAGAAGGCTTCTCCTGGCTCCTACAGCCTCTGTTCTCAGGGCAGGTCACACACACGCATGCCCACGCTCACACACACGAGTGGTCTGTGGGCCTGGTGGTGAAGGTCTTCTCCCTCTCCCAGGCAGGAAGGAGCCCTCAGCTTCTCCTGAAGTGGAGGTTGGGGTGCCAGGTGCTCCTTGGGGCCCCCAGGACTCGATGTGCTGAGCTGTGGCTCAGCGGGGGAGGCGGGGCCTGGGGGTGTGAGGGGAAGGGTGGGCATCCAACTGTGTCCACTGGGCTGGGGCCGCCACTGCGACTTTCATGTGTGACCTTCTGGGAGTGTGGGCGGCGGCCATAGGGCACATATTTGTACCACTGTGACTGGGTGTGAGGGGGTGTGCGCGTCAGGCCAGTGACCTCCTGGTGCCCGCCTGTCCCAGGCTCTGAGGACAACGGACAGTGATTCATGCAAAGGACCATATCTCTGCATTTGGGCCACAACCCGAGGTGTAAGGTGGCCAGGCCTCCTCCTCCCACCCACCAGAGGCCTACGTTCCCCCTCCTCCCTGGCCTTGGACCCAGTTTCTCAGGGGTAAGTGGGTGCCTTGACCTGTAGTCGGACACGCCTCTCAGTGGCCCGTGCCTGCAGCTACAGAGCCATGCGGGACCAGGAGGCCTGCAGGACCCCGCGTCCAGGCGCTAGGTAGTCCCCTGCACCAGAGGAAGTAGCCTGTGCGTCCGGGCCGGACTGCTGTGGTCAGCACCACATCGCAGCCGAGTGGTTTTCTAGCTTGAGAAGACCTGCCAAGGAGGGAAGGGAGAGGCTCCACCTGCCCACCATCTCCCTGCCATCCTGGCTGCAGCCGACTGGTGACTCATTCCCCTGGGGAGTGAGCCAGCTCCTCTCAGGCCACTCTGGTGCCCCAGTGCCAAGCCCAGGGCCCCAACAAGCTGGGGAGTGAGGAGTGAGCCCCTCTCCCTGGGGAGGGGTTCCCAGCAGACTTTTTTTGCACCCACTCCACAGACTTCATCATCCCTTTGCCCCCAGGGAAGGCCACAGCCCCAGATTACTTAATGGGACCAAAATGCCTCACAAGTGAGCAGTCCAGGTCGGCAGCTGGACTCAGGAATCCCTATTTCCCCGTGCCTGCCACCGGGCATGTTCCCATTCTACTGCCTGGGATCGCTGGGGGTAGGGTGGTGTCTGCCTCCCCCACAGGGCTGTGCAGCCTGGGAGGGGGTGGGGAGGCCCTCTCCAGGGAAATGAATTCCTGGCCTGACCCCAGACGCCGGCCTGCCCAGCTCTGCTCCAGGGTAACGCTGGGCGCACACACAGCCCCATTGTACACCCCGGCCCCGTGCCTGCGACGGGCCTGGCACCAGCTCTATCGACGGCAGTGGCTCCGTCAGCTCCTTAGCAGCCCCTTGCCAGGGCCTGAGCCACTGGGCCCCTGGTGAGGAGGGAGCAGAGGGGACTGTGTATCCTGAGTGGAGGGGCCATTCAGATACTTGAGGAGCCAAAGGAATATATTTGTTTCTCTCATCAACTATGAGGTACAAGAGCAAGGAGCATTATCCCCCTTCCGGTGAGGAAACCGAGGCAACAAGGGGCTTCGGTGATTTGCCCAAGGCCACCCAGCCGGCAAACAGCAGTGGCGGGGTTGGGCCCAGACTGCCCTGGTGCAGAGCCTGTGCTTGGCACTGCTCCCATGCGTGCTGCACACCCAGCCTCCAGGGCAGAATTCAGGAAAAGGCAGCCCAACTTTGGGGACCGAGACAGGCCGCTTTCCAGAAAGTTTACGTCCCCAGGGTGGAAGGGCGCCAACCCTGGAACTGTAGGGTCCCCGGGTGCTTGTGTGAAGCGCAGTGGTTAATTTTCAAGGATGACACTGAGGGTTAGGCCAGCAGAGCAAGTCTCCAGAGCTGGCGTGCGGCTCTGTGCCTCAGTTTCCCTGCACCACCCATACTGTATATCCTCTGTGTTCCTTGGGAGGGCACAGGAAAGTGGAGGTGAGGTGTGGCCAGGGCTTGGACCTGGACCCTCGCCCTCTTTCCCAGTGTCCCACTGGCTGGCGGGGATGCCCCACCCCCTTCCTCAACCTAGACCTCCCTGCAGGCAGGGATGCTAGGCTCTGGTGGTTTCTATTTTGAGGTTCTGTCCTGAGCTGGTCCATCGCCTTGGGTTTCCCAGCTTGGAGGGGCCTCTGAGGCCAGGGAGCCTGTCAAGGGGGTAGCCAGCTCTGGGCAGCAATGGGGACCCATCTCTGCCTTGTACCCATGCCCCTCAGACCGTGATGGAGGGTGCCCAGGCACAACTTTATGGGGTCTGCCCCCTTCTCAGTTTCTGTGCTCCGCTCATCTGCTCCATGAGCCCTGACCCCCTGGGGCTGGCAGAGCTGAAGCGCTTCTCTTTTCCTCAGCCCACCCTCCATGTCCCCTCTCTGTCCTGGATGTGAGGCCTGGTTCCCTCCTTCTGTGCCACCTCAGCCTTCTCAGCAAACAGGGCATTCTGCAGTGACCACGGATTGCGTAGTGCCAGGGCTGGGCTGTGGGGACAGGTGGGAAAGAGAGAAGCTGGAAGGGGACCCAGAGGCTGTGCCCCCCTCACCCCAGCCTGGACCCTTATCTCCTTCCCCACTCCGGTCAGGCTCATCTTTTCTGTTTCTGCCACTCCTTCCACCGGTGCACACTCTCCGCCCAAGGCTACAGTGACGGGCACGTCGGAGGGCCACCAGAGACGAGCGGAGATTGGACAGTCCTTGCAAGGCGGATGGGACAGGAGGAGCATCTGGAGGCCCAGACTGTGTTGGGGGAGGAGGCCCCTGGGCTGAGCCCAAGGCATGTTTGGGGAGGGGAGGGAGCCTGGATGCCTTGAAAGCCGGACTATGGAGTTTGGACTTTTTCTGGGGAACATGGGGAGCCGCTGGGGGTGATGGAGCCAGGAATCACATTCGTTTGTTGCTCTGTCCATTTGGCTTCTGCTCCTTTGCTCCCCCGGGGCTATTTTCTTTCTCCATTTCAACAAAGACAGTGCTCTTTGCTTCAATCTGCTCTTCACTCCCTTCTCTCGGAACCCTGCTCACCCCATCCCACATATCCATACTCTGTCCCTGGCTTCCTCTGCTCAGCTGGCTGGTCTTGTTTCCCCTGCCCTGCTTTGGTTCAGCTTCCCCTTCCTCTCCCTGGCCCTAACCCACCTTCCCTGGCGCAGGGGTTGGGTGGAGTTGAACTTGAGGGGGAAGGGATACAGCCATGGTGGGACCACATGGTGGGACCACACAGTGGGAACGGGTGTGATGGTGACTGAGCCAGGCGATGCCCTCTGTCCTGACATAGCCCTACACCTCCCCCAATAATGCATCTGAAGCTCAATAGGAGGATCTCACTTTGCATTTGTCAACCTGATAAGTGGAGGTACAGACTTCTCTCACAGACGAATTAGAGTGATGGGCCTTCATGTTCTTGTGGTTAAATTTAGCAGAAAGGGGTATTTAACCAGATGGGGCTCAGACTGCAGACAACTGCTGCTCTCTTTGATCTCCTTTCCAATAGCCATCCATCTGTCCGTCTGTGCACCCACCCATGCAGTAATCCATGCGCCCGGCCATCCATGCATTATATTCACCCATATAGCTATTATATCTATGCACTCACTCATACATCTATCAAATATTTATGGAGCACCTGTATTAGATGTTCTACCTCGAACCCGCACGGAAGCTCTCCGAGATGGACATCATTGGGAGGAGACTGGGACCCCGTGAAGTCAGGCTGCTGAAGGTCATGCAGGCCGTGAGCCGCAGACGCCGGATTCAGCTGTACCTGCTTCAAAACCCGTGCTGTCAGCGTGGGGGTCAAACTGCCTTCCTTGGGGTGCCCAGGGCCTCGTTCCAAGCGTGGAGCATGACAGCCGTGCTGCCGAGCGAATGGGCACAGCACGGTTCTGGAGTGCTGGAGCCCCGTAGTCCTAGTTGCAGCCTGGGGGTGGGAGGCAATGCTGGGCTTCTCGTCTTACTGGCATTTGCCACCTGTAACCTCAGGTTGCCGCCACCACCCCTGGAATGGAGGCGTGTTCATCATGTAACTTGTAGCCTTGGCACGTCCTGTTTCATCTCCATCTTACCAACTCCGCTTCCCAGGGAGGTCTTGCCTCCCACAGGTGGGGGATTCTAGGTACACTTGGCCGCAGCGCCCAGCTTCACCAGTCTCCTCCAGGGACTGGGCTCTCACACCCCTGCTTCTCCACAGGCTGCTAGCCCCTGTTTCACTCTGGCCCCTTTGTTGGCCTTTCTTTCTAAGCGTTAGAGTTAGCTCCTCATTTCAGGTCTAAGCTGCCTCCTCAGGCCTCACCGATCGACCCAAGGCTGTGAGTACAGGTCGTTTTACTTGGGAGGTGACCAGGAAGCACCAGTAGTGGGTAGGCTAGTGAGACGGGAGGGAAGGAAGCCAATACAATGTGTGTTAGGGAACAGTGACTGCTGTGGGTACCTGAGGCCCAGTCTCCTTGGGGACCTCTGTAGACAGAGCTTTAGAGTTACCCAAAGTGGGGTGGGGTGAGGGGACGGGCTGTTTATTCGCTCACCCCCCTTATTGTTTGGCTGAGGGGTGCTGGGGGTGGGCAAGGTGCTGCCCCGGCTGGCTCTGGCACAGATGCCAGTGCTGGCAGCTGAAAGGCTCAGGGGGGCCGGCTGCCTGGGCGTGCCCTGGGGGTGTGGCTGGGGCCCCGACAGCCTCTGCTGAGCTCACTGACCCCAGGCCTGGTGGTCTGGCTGGTCCCTTGGGGCGTGGCTCTTGTCAAGCCCTCTTCCCACAGCTCCCTTCTCTCCATGCCCGTGAAGCTGCCACCCCCTCCCCAGCTTCTCTGGGCAGACCCTCCCCGTCTGGTACTACGTGCCAGGTGCCGCAGAGAAAAGCGGGGCTGTCAGACCCCTCCAGGCATTCACCGGAGAGGAAGGGTCCCGGCGCGAGTGTCCTTGCTGTGTGCCGCACACTGGCGGCCCATTTCAGGGCCTGCCCCAGGCAGTGAACTTCGCCGTGCACGCAGGCTGGAGCTGCCTTCAGTCCCCTCCCGGCTCTAGTGTCCCGAGACTGGAGACTGTGATTGTCGCGGTTTCTCTGACTTCCTTTTTCTTTCCCTCACCGCCTCTGCCTCTTCCCTTCCTGGGGCCGCTAGGTCCGCGGCTGCCTTTCGGTCAGTCAGAACTGAGCCTTCCAGTGCCCTCCTTCTGTGTCTCTCTGGGGAACAGGATGCAATTCACGGGCAGGGGGGTCAGTTTATTCAAGGGCACACTTCTTTGTCCCTGGTGAAGGCTCTGCCTGGTACCTGCCCCCCCGCCCCCCACCAGACTCATGCTGTTCAGTCTCATGCCTTCTGGGGCGGAGGACATGGGAAGAGTTAAGAGCAGGAAGTGGAGTGTATGTAATGGCTTCTGGTGTGGGGGATGGGGAGGGGCAGACAACAGGGATGGGGCAGGTGCTGTGTCAGGCTGGTGCATTCACACTGAAAGCTCCTCGTCGGGCTACGAAGGCAGACAGGCCAAATCCCGGTCCCTTCGCTTCGACTCATCTCTCTAGCCACCACCCACAGCCTCTCCCCTTGATGTTTTCACTTTCAAACCAGGTCTGGTCAGGGTGTGCGTGCCAGGGTGGCGGAGGGCAGGAGCGTGTCTGCCTGTGCGGCCAACTTCGTTACCTCTGACGTCCTCCCCCTACTGACTAGTGGCATCTATTCCCCAGCCCGTGGGCAGGGCCGGCGCTGGCAGAGCTCACAGCTACCCTGTACCTGCCCCACTTGGATAGAAAGGTGGCTGTACTTATCTGGGGCAGGAGTGTTGGTGTGAGGGCTGGGAGGAGGACGGGGAAGGTCTGCCCAGGGACCGGGAGGCGGAGTTGATGATAAGGCTCTCCTTGGAGTCTCAGGCTGGGGCTTCCGCATCTTTGATCCGGGAAGAGTGAATATAAGGCAGCTGCCTCCTAAGGGAGAAGCTGGGGAGGAGGAGGTTTGAGATCATGAAAGGGGAGAGCGAGGTTGCTGATGCTCCTCCCCACCCAACGTGCAGGAAACCCAGGGCGCTCGGTTCCTCTCTGTCTGGCCAAGGGCACCGTGTTGCTTGTATAGTTTAAGGACAGAAAAAATAGGTGCATGAGCTGCTGTGTGCATTTCGAGAGTAAGGCCGTTTCTCTCATGTCTGGGAGCAGCTCCGTCATTCCTTTGGGTGGTGGGTAATTTCTCCTGGGAATGGGGGAGTGGTTGGTCTTCAGAGCAGGTCTCCTTTGACTTCCCATGGAAATGGGGGGGTACAGCGGAGTGTACCCAGGCAGGGCAGGAGTAAACCCAAGTTCTGGGGCTGGGGCACCTGCCGTGACTGGGGAAGCGCCGGGTGGGTGAGGGCCAGATAGGACCCAGGGGGCAGCTCTGGGGTTTTGTGCCACTAATGGCTATTCCCGGAAGCCCAGCTCAGAGGCAGGCCAGGGCAGGAGGCCGGCCGTAGGCCCATGTAGTGAGGGAAGAAGCCTGTGATTACCCAGAGGCCTCTGCCTGCCATGGCCGCCCTGTCCTGCCCCGACCAGGCGTGAGTCAGACCGAAAGCAGAAGCTGCCAGACATTGCACAGGGTGAAGCGAGGCAGAACCAACTGTGCTATTTTGGAACCTGGTTAATTCCCCCTCCCACCCTCCACCTCCCTTCTCTCAGGGCTCCCAGCCCCTCCCGGTGGCCAGCACTTTGCCTTCCTCAAGGGGATTGTTAGGACAGGACTTGATTTCCCCTGGAATGTATGTGAGGGGTGGGGTGCTTAAGGCCCCTCCCACTGTGAGCCTCCCCTCGCTGGCCAAGAGAACTGGCTTCTGGGGAACCAGTCTTCGGGAGGTTGGGAGGGCAGTGCCCCCTCCCGGTGGGAGCTCGGAGCTCACGAGCGGGGCAGCACTGGCCAGGCCAGGCCGTGGTCACCAGCGTTGAGGGCTGCCCATCTGGGCTCACCACCCCCCGCCCGCCTTCTGCCCACCCCCGCAGGCCAGCTGTCAGCTGCCTCTCCCAGGGGTGTTAGCTGACAAGAGCTTCAGGTGGGAGCCTCTCCCGGCAGTGACTCTCAAAGGGTTGGGAGGGATTTCCGGCCCCGGGGGGAGATATTTTGGGGCCGAGGGCCTTTCCAGGACCCATGACATCACATACCCCGCGGCAGCCCCAACTGACCCTCCTTGTCCATGGTTCGTTTGGGGGCATCCTAGGCCTGCTTGGGGTTCTAGCCCCACTTTAGGGGTGCGTGTTTCCGAACTGAAGGTCTGTCACCCGACTGTAGGGAGGGTGGACAGGGCTCTCTGCCCCCACCCTGCAGCAAGGTGGTCGGGAGACGCTGGGCTTTGCTCCTGTTCTGTGTGTGCTGGGGGGAGACGCGCACAGCGTCCACTGGGCGCTGCTGCCTCTCAGGGGGACGTGGACGTCAGCGCTCCCTTCACCCTGCTTTTTACCCCCCAGCAACCTGGGGTGGTGGGTTTCAGGCACAGGGTGGGGTCGGTCAGCAGGCACATTGCAGGTGACCCGTTAAAATGTGGGTCCTTGTCAGCCTCAAGTGAGCAGGCCTTGGGTTTCTCATTGCTCGGTGGGTCTGGGGCTTAGGGAGGTGAGAGGGAGGGGCGGAGCAGCGTGGAGGAAAGCATGTTCTCCCAGGCCAGCTACAGGGGCACACTCTGTCCCAAGGTCGCCTGCCCTCTGCTGGAGCTGCCCTTAGGGCAGGAAGGTCCCCAGGCGGTGTGTATGGGATGGTAAGTGTACATGTGTGTGCAATGGTGTGTGTGCACGGGAGTGTCTCACATGGCCTGTCTCAGCTGCCTTTCCACTGGTAGCCACGTCAGCTTCCAGGCCGTTTCCCCACAGGCCTGGACCGTCCCCGCTCTGTACCCAGTGAGCGCCCAGCGCGGAGCTGGCCTGGAGCCCTGTATTCCCGTCTCCACCTTGGTTCCTAGGCCCGAGAGTCAGGGCTGTTTGCTCAGGGTCACGGTGGGGCTCAGAAGGGCCCTGCCTGACCCTAAAGTATGTCACTCCACCAGGAGCCTATACCTCCCTGCTCTCTCCTCCCGCCTGTCACCAATGTTCATGCTTGGAACCAGGTGTCCGAACCTCCGGAAGGCTGCCAGTGGAGTGACCGACGGCCCACACATCTGCCAGGATGCGGCAGTGAAGTGCAGGCCCTGCAGCGGTAGGGCTAGGCCGAGGGAGGCCTGAGAGTCTGCATTTCTAACCAGCTCCCAGGGGGCGTGACGTCGGGGTCATGCTGTGAGTGGCGAGGACTTAAAAGGCCCTCTCCTGTCTAAACTCCATCCAGATGGAGGCTGCTTCCCCAGCCAGGGAACTAACGCACACTCTCAGACCACCTCCTAGGTGCCAGGCATGTCGCCCACTTCGGCCCCCTTGGTCCCCTCACCTGCTCTGAAGGAGGAGCCATCCTATTTCATAGATGGGGGAACTGAGGCTCTGAGAGGTTAAGGATCTGTCCTGAGTCACAGAGCTGGTAAGCGTCGAAGCCGGACTCGAACTCTGGTCTGTCAGTGTCCAGTGTCCAGCCCTTCCCACCGAACCCAGCTGTGTGCCTGGGTGCAGGCTCTGAAGGACCAGGTGTGCCCGAGGGGAAGGGTGAGGGATGGGTCCCAGCTGTCAGGGAATGCAGGTGCGGCTCTGGGGAGGGGAGGCGGTGCCTTGAGGGGAGGGAGGGACTGAATGGGGAATAGTGCTGGAAGAGGTCAGGGCTGAGTGGGTCAGAGCCTAGCTCCACCTTCCTAGCCCAGGGCTTTCTACTAAAGGGCTTAAGACCTCTTCCCTGCCTTATCAGGCCCCTCCCGACAGACGCTGCAGGGGGTGCCCCCCTGAGCCTGTGCAGGCAGAGGGTGGGTGCTCGGACCCCCTGACCAGGTGCCCCAGTTCCACCGCCTACCAGCTCTGTGTCCCTGGGCAAGCTGTCAGCCTCTCTGTGCTTCAGTCGCTCCCTCTGCCCCCTGCGTGCGTAGTCCAGGCTCTGCGAGGTAATAATGAAGGCCTGTTGGTTTGAACCTGAAGATAAGAGTTCACAGACCACCTTCTGTGAACTTGGTGTGATTGGTGTTATCAGCTCATAGGTGTTTCCCTCCCCTCTTCCAATGTCTTCTTTTATTTAGCAAAGCCTGGATTCTTCCGTTACAAAGAGGTTGTTTTCAGAGTACTCAGAAGCAGATTGAACTCTTAAAAAGGGAGCGAAACGTTTGCGGTGTCCAAGCCACAGGGAGACTGGAGAGGCTGTGGCAGGTGGGATGGGGGATGGAGGAGAGGAGGCCCGAAGAGCAGGGCAGGGGCAGGGGCAGGGAGGCCTGGGTGGGGTGGCCTCGGCACTGGGGCTGGGTTTGGAGCGAGCCCCCAGATGGGAGCCAGGAGCCAGTCTGTGTGTGGCTGTGTGCTTCCCTGCGTCCCTGGGCCTGCGTCCTCTCACACCAGCAGCCACCAGCTTTCCCTCTCCAATCAGCCGGCGGATGGAAAGGCAGAGGCTGGGCTGCCACAGAAATGCCTCTCTGTGGGTCCTCCCTGTGGGCCCTGGTTTCCTCGCCTGCGCTGGAGCTCGTGGTGGTCACACGCCTAAGACCTGGGCTTGTGTCCTCACTTCACTGGGTTCTAAGTGTGCCCTTGGGCAGGTCACTGTTTGAGTCTTGGTTTTCTCATCTGCCAGAAGTGCTCTTTGCCCCGTGAGGCGTTTGGGGAGGACAGATGTGATGTGGCAGTAGGTCCAACGAACTGCAGCACATGGCCCGTGGTGGGGACTCAGCAAGTGACAAGCGACCTCTGAGGGCCCTGAGTCTCATTCTTGGAAGGCCGAGGGGTGGGATAGGGGTGGAGGTTCTGAAGAAGAAAGCTGATTTCTCTGGAAGCTTCCTTGTAGCTGGGGAGACTGGTAGGTGGCCAGAAAACCACTGGAGAACACAGCAGTGTGGACGTAGCCAGGGCACTCAAGTGGCCTGCGTGTCCAGGAGGGGGTGCAGGGGAGCAAGGGAGAGGAGGGCTTTCAGTCCTCGTGCCCCACCCCAGCCCAGGAGAAAGGCAGCTGCCCACCGAGGGGCAGGGTGAGGGATCTCGTGTGTGTGTGTGTGTGTGTGTGTGCACGTGTGTGTGTGTGTGCACGTGTGTGTGTGTGTGTGAGAGAGAGAGAGAGATTGCATGTGTGGCTGGGCTGTGTCTGTGTACATCACACGGGTGGACACCCCTAGGCCCTTTCTGGTTTTTCCTCTGCATGCTTCCCTCAGTTACATGTCCCCTGTCCCCACCGTCCTTCAAGGCCCTGTGGCAGTCCCCTTGGGGCTGGCCTTATGCCAGGGTCCAGCTGGACTCTGTGGGACAGGATGGGCTCTTCTCTGATGTGTGGCTGCCTTTGAAGCTGCCCCCTTTGCTGCATAATTGCCTTGCCTTGCCCTGGGCCAACAGGCCTACCAGCCGGGGATGGCAGTCCTACCCTTTCCTGTGGGATAGGGCTGGGACCTGTGGCCGATGGGCCTTGAGTGGTGAGCACTGGAGGCCACTAAGCAGTGGCTTCCCTTTACCTTCCCCCTCCTTCCTTTTCCTCTTCCGTACCTCCTGCTTGTGTTCAACAGAGATTCAAAATCAGGCCCCTGTCTACACTCCCCTCCCCGCAGAGCCACAGCCAACTGCAGTGCCCGGCACTGGGGGGTCCTGGAGCGGCAGGCGCTCTGCTCTGCGTGGTGGAGTGGAGCTCATCCCGGGTTCTGGTCCTGCTCTGCGCCACCCTTATGGAGCCTTAGCTTCCTCCTGTAATTCACTACTTGTTCCCAGTCTCAATCGTCACAAACGGGGGTTGGTTAGCCTGCGCCAACAGTGTTCCCACTTGCAGAGTGCTGATGTTGCAAAAAGATACAGAGGACCACATCCTGCACGGTGGCCCTTATGTCTGTCCAAGGCCAGGTGAGCCTCAGCCATGGGGTGGAGTTCAGACTGGAGGGTCCCTCTGAGGGAGAGTCCTGGACGGAATTTTCTAGGGTAATGGAAGCGTTCTGCCTCTCGATGGGGGTGCGCACCTGTAAAAGTTCATCGAGCTGCATACTTTAAACCTGTGCCTTTTGCTGGAATAAATTATACCATAATAAGTGGAAAAAAGCCAAAATGTTAAGATGAAAATATCAAAAGTATGTACCACTGACTTCATTCCTTTTCCTGGTACCAAATACCTTCCAGTCAAACAATGCACACTCACCAGGGGCAAGTGTGGCTTCCGTTCGCTCTCGTTCAGCCCTGGAAGGAGCCGCACTGCTGCCTTTCATGACCTCTAGGGAACCGCTGGGCCGGACCAAACAACAACCTGCCTCTGTGAGCATCTCCAGTGTGGGGGCCATGCTGGGTGCCCCGCCTACTCGTGACCTCTTTAAACCCAAAGGTGGGCGTTCCTATCCGCCTGCCTCTCCCATAGCACTGCAGGAAATTCTGTGATCTGCAAGCGTTGTGTGTGTGTGGGGGGACCCTTTTAACACTCAAGACTTTTCAATAGGAAGCAAAGAGTGTGTCCAATAATGGGAAAAGCTGGTCAAGGCCACTGCCCTGTCCTGTAAGGAGAGACTGAGCTGAGGTTACCACTAAGCTGCCCTGCCCCAGCCTGGGGCCTTGATCGAGTATGTGTGTGTGTGTGTCAGAGAGAGAGAGAAAGAGAATGAATGGATGGGACCCTTTTCTTGAAAAACTCAAGAGAACAGAAAGAGGAGACCCGCCAGGGATGCCCCAGGTGGGCATGGGCGAAGCGACAGGTAGCAGTGACAGAATGGTGGCATCTCCCCTCTGCCCAGGCAGAGACATCCCAACTTGGGTCACAACCGCTCTGTGGGAGAGGTGGCCCCAGCTGGTAAGCCCCACTGACTGAGGGGAAGACAGGCTGGGCTCAGACCCTGAGCCTCCAGGCTCCAGGATTCTGACGGCGCGTTCCCACGGGGAGCAGGACTTTTGGGTCCTGGGAGTCTTATGACACCTCCCCGCCCCTCGCTCTCTTTGGGTCCAACCCAGCTGATACCCCCGAGGCCCCGCGGGGACCCGCGACTGCCTTGGTAGTTTGAAATGCCTTTGTCTTAAGGTGTGGGGATTGTGTGGGCATTCTTGTTCCTTTTCCTTGTTCACCAGGCCTTCCTCTGTGGCCTCTGCCACAGGGGGCTCAGAGAAAACAAGACAGACCCCAGTCCTGGAGTCTCTCTCTCTCTCTTCCCTTCCCAGGGCCCAGAGGCTCCCCAGGAGGTCACGGGGCCCCTTCCCCTGCCTCCAGGAGCCTGGGCACCTGATCAGAGGCCCTGCTTCAGGGGCCGCTTGGATTTCCCCTCCACACACGGTGCACTTCCCTCAGCACCGCTGCAACGGCCTGGGACTGGGCCTGGGCCAGGAGGCAGCGTCCTCCCACCACACAGGCTCGGAACCGCTCAATGGCTTAACCAGGCGTCCCGGCCTCTGGGCTCTCATGCTTTGTCATCTCAGCTGCCAGACATGTGTTTTTCTGGGAATACAGGAAATTATCTCTGCCCTTTGAGGAAGGGTAGAGATTTTTCTGCTTGTGTTTGGGAATTCCAGACAATTGCATCATTCCAGGTATCCTCTGGCCCCCTGGGCTGGATGAAGGAGATCAGAGGTCAGCTGAAACTCTTTGGTTGTAGGCAGGCTTCTTCAGTGGGAACCTCTAACATAAAACGTGGCACCCCCCACCCCAAGTGAGCCTGAGGGCTTAGGTGGTGGAGCCAGACTGCCAGGGTCCAGCCCTGCTACTCGTTAGCTCTGCGACCCAAATTTGGCAAGTGACAACCTGTCTGTGCCTGTTTCCTTATCTGTAACTCGAGGACAGTGCTGGGACTCCCGCCATGGAATAATTGTGATAATTAAATAAGGCGCTTCGAACCATACCTGGTGCATAGTAAGTACTCCAGCAGCATTAGCTATTAGTATAAAACATTTTCCCCACCTAGGTACACGTGTTCACCATAGAAAAAGAACAACATTCTAAAAGGTAAAAAAAAAAAAAAAAAGTGATTGTGTCATCCAAGGAAGCTGGCAGTGTTTTTATGTATTTCTTCTTGAGAGGTTTTTCTGCACGTACTTGTGCATGGCGGTGGCCCGATTTACACCCTACATCTCGTCACTCGACGCACCCCGGCATTGTTTATTGTAAACGTGGTATTCCGTCACGATTCATCTAAGCACCCGATTGCTATGCGTTGAGATTATTTTTGAATTTTCTTTATCTAATGCGATGGGCATCTTTATGCAGAAAAGCGTTTTCTGCATTTAGGATTACTTCCTTGGGCTACTGGCTATTTTTTAAGGCTTTGATACGTATTGCCAAACCGCTTTTCCGAAGAGGATGTACCCAGCTGTACCCGGGCAGTGAGCTGGGTTGAAGCTGCCTGGAATCAAAGGAATTTTAAAGTTGCAGCCACACTTGGGTGGGAGGGTAATTTGTTCAGCTCTTCTTTTAAATTATTTGTCTGGATTCTTATGTAATTTTTTAAATGCACGTACAACATGGAGAAAATAAAGAAATTGTGAGTGAGTAGCATGATGCAGCCTCATAAATGAGACACTCCTGTGTCCCCCCCTCCATCAAATTACAGAGCGCTCCTAGTCACCCCCTCCCCAGCGTAGCCAGGAGCCTGACTTCTAACACAGAAGGCTTGTTTCACTCTTCTGTGAACTTTGTTCACGTCGATCGTGCCTATTCCTTTTCGTGTCTCGCTGCTTTTCATTAGCACCGTGCCGGCCAGAGTCGCCTGACTGCTGTGGGCAGCAGTGAGTTTGCGTTCCTAGTGCGCAGCATTCCTGCGTTTGGACAGCCCAGGCTTCTCCATCCCGCCTTCCTGCGGGTGTCCTCCAGGGTGGGCTGCCACCCGCAGTGCCGCGGTGACCTTCTAGCGCTTGCCCTCTGCAGAGTGCATGGAAGCTCTTCTGCCGGGCATACGGTTAGGGATGGGGTTGCTGGCTGGGGGCAGATGCGTATTTTCTGCTCGCTCCTCCAGTGTTTAAAGGGTCACCTGGAAGGCAGAAACCCCCCAGGGCAGTTTAGGCCCCACAAGGAATTGAAGGGACCTGACCAGCTGAGAGCAGTTTGGGGGCATGAAGATCGTGCTGGCCCTGGAGGCTCCTGCCCGGGGCTGAGCTGGACCCTAGGTACTGGCCCTAGGACTCCGGCTGACCTTGCTTGGCCCTGTGCCTCTGGTGGCCAATCAGTGTCCTCACCCAGGGTCCTAGGCCTAATGACCATTGCACTGAGCAGGGCAGGGCTTGGGTCAGACTCCAGGGAGACATGGGAGGACCCCAACTTTGGACATGATTGGAAGCAGGTTGCTCCCCTTACAAACTTCCTCTTCCCTTGTTTCAAAAGAAGCACACCGTTAGCACATATATACAACCTAAGAGTTAAGTGACTTGAAGATGGAATGAAAAACTATAAAAACACCTCTTCACCACTCCCCATTCCACCACCTGTCCCACTCCCCTTCCAAGAGGGAGCCACTCTGAACAGTGGGTGTTGGGGGAGCCCAGAATAGTGGATGAAGAGTGGGGCCTGTGAACCAGGCTGCCTGGATCAAATCTCTATTTTGCCGCTTATCAGCTGTGAAACCTTGGGCAACTTACTTTACCTCTCTGTGCCTCAGTGTCCCCCTGACAATTGGGGACAATAATAGTAGTCACCTCATGGGGCTGTTCTGAAGAACAGACGACGTAACATTTGAAAGGCACACCGGCCAGCCCTGATCCATGGCAAGTGCTGAAAAGCGTCCTGGCCCTTCTGGTCTGTTCTGCACATGCGCCCCTTTCCTGCCTAAGTGGCCCACGGCTGCACATTTTACTCTGCAGTTTGCATTTTCCATGCAGTGCTGTCTTTGAGACCCTTTCTCCTCTGTCGGACTCTCCTGTTGTGGGGCCTTCTTTCTCCCTTGGCTGCCCCTCGGGGAGCCAGGGATTTCTCCCTGTCTTTCCTCCTCCTCTGTCCACCTCTTCCTTCCGGAAGGGCTCTGCCCAGCCTGTCGTGCTGAGGTGAGAACGGCCGGTGAGGACAATTCTGCACACTCACCTCTCCTGAGTCCTCACAACGCCCCCATGAGGAGGGGACGTGACTGGCCCCATTTCGTCAAGGAGAAAACCAAGGCACCGGGAAGTGAAGTGGCTTTCCCAAAGTCCCCCAGCCAGTCTGGGCAGAGCAGGGGCTTCGGCCGCTTCTGTGGGACTGTGAAGCTCATTTTGGTCACAGCTGAACTAGAACCCAGAGTCAGCTTGGGGCAGAGGGGGAGTCAGGTAGGAGTGTCTGGGTACATAGTGTAAGGAAGTGGCCTGGGGCCCCCCAGGGCACAGATGGGGGGCAGCTCTCATCCTCTGGGCTGAGACTTCAGCCCTGCTACATTTTCCATGCATCTGGGCAGGGGCAGGAATTTTCTGGGGCATCAGGCCCCTGGTCCCCTCAGGAGGAGGGTGTTCACTGGGGGTGGAGGCAGGGGAGAGGGCTCTTCAGGGAAACACCCTGGCCCAGTGTCTGTACAGGGCGGGCATTCAAGGCTCCTGGTCTTACTGAGGGCATGCACGGCGGACGCTTTCCAGGCCTGGTGGGTCTGGGGAGGGGTCTGGGAGCACTATTTTTTTTTTTGTTTTTAACTTCTTAATTGCATTTGTTGGGGGTGACGGTTAAGAAACGTTACAATTCTACGTTCAATGTTCAGATGTGCAATTCTATAACACATCATCTGTATATTGTATTGTGTGTTCACCATGTCTGAGGGCATTTGGGCTCTTCTGTGTCCCTCCGCTCAGTTCTTGCCCAGACCAGGCACCAGGGAGGCTGCCCATGGCCCCTCAGGCTTTGAGAGCAAGCAAGTATGCTTGGGGCCTAAGGAGGGGTTAGCATGCCCAGGGCCTCTCTTGGACCACCCCATCTACCCCCAGATCCCCTCAAGTGCCTCCCTCAACCCCACACCCATCCCACCCAGGCGGGGTCCAGGGGAGGGGCCTGGGACCCTGTGGGAAGAGCAGCACTCTGAGGGGTGACAGCTTTGACAGTGGGGGACGGGGTGGGAAAGCCTCTGTCTGCCGCCACCGAGCCCCCACCAGAGGACAGGGGACAGGCTAAGACTGGCCCAGCCTTCGATGCACAGACCCCGCACAGCCTGCACCTTGTCCCAGGAGGCTCCTGCAGACCCCGAGGGTGGAGGGGCAGGGAGTCCTGGGTCCATCTGACACGTGAGCCACGCGGGCTGAGCGGGCCCGGCCCTGGTCCTCCTCGGGTGGAACCAGCTCTAGCCCAGCACTTTGTCAGACAAACAAGGGGCTCCTTCTCCCCCAGTCTCCCGTGCCGGCTGGCACTGCCAGGCCCAGCCCCTCCCCCCTCCAGAGGATAACTGAGGTGAAATTGTTCCCGAGGTGGAGGGGCTCCCCCGTGCTGCTGCATGAGTGTGTGGGTATAGCTGCAAGGGCCAGGGGTGGCTGGGGGGTGGCTGGGCTGGAGTCACAGCCCCTGGGGCTGGTGTGTAAGGTGGGCAGTGGGGAGAAAGGCAGCTGCTCCTCTGTGAAGGCCACAGGAAAAGGGTGGAGGCTGCTTCTGTGTCCCTGCTACAGGACGGAGAAGGGGACAGAAGCGGAGTGTCTGCCTCTTTCTCCTCGGGTACTGTCCTTTTGGGAACGGGGCAGAGACCCCTGAGGCTGAGGCAGCCCCTTTACTAATTCCTGGCCTGGGAGGGCAGAGAAGGGAGGACAGTGGTGAGGAAGGCCCACTGAGTGCTCAGACCTGGGGGGGGGGGGCTGCTGTCCCCGCTTTGTAGGGAAGCAGCCGTGGTGGTAGAGCCCTGGTTTGGGGGTCAGCTGTCTTGGGCTCCATTCCCGGCCTTGGACCAACTAGACGTGCAACCTGGGACAGGCTGCTTCCCAGCTCAGCGTGGGGGTCTCCAGAAACTCCCTACCCCTGCCCCGGGCCAGGAAGCCAGATGCCCTGGCATTGGGTCCCAGCCTCAGTCCTTCCTGTAAGATCCTTGACTTCCCCGTGCCTCTGTTTCTCCTTCTCTGGAAAAGGAGAATAGTAACCAAAACTACTTCGCAAGGCTGTCCGAGGTTAACGTGCCCAGAACGTAGCAAATGCTCACGTAGATGCAGATTATCATTACTTCCACGATCCGGTGATTTTCACTGAATCTTTGCCAGCTCCCCCCCTTTATGCTTGCGTCTGGTGTCCGGCATTCGACAGAACATGTCAGCCTGTGCTGCCTTCCTTTGCCACCTGCAGAGACCCGAGGTTCCTTTTCAGGCCCCAGGGTGCAGCTCTGACCTCTGGTCTGTACCCCGGACCCTGCCGGTCTTTGTCTACCTGTTACTCACTCACTGAGCCTCCCAGGTGCTATGCGCTGCTCAAGACACATTTAACATTCCCACCAGCCTTCTAAGGCAGAAACTGTTTACAGATGAGGCAACTGAGACTCAGAGAGGTTAAGTGACTTGCCCAAGGTCACACAGCAAAGAGGTGGGATTCAGGCTCACACCTGCCCTGTTTGATAGCACTTGCTCCGTCACAAAGTCATGCTGCCTCTGGCAATGTCCCTGAGATGGGACCCTCCAGCCCCTGCCTGGACCTCTATGGAGTCTGGGCATCCACAGGGGCCCCGCCTCTTTCAGAGAGTCTCAGTCCGTCCCAGCTGGGAGGGACCATAGGAATCGCCTGCTCCAACCCTATCATATTGTGCATGGGGAGATGGAGGGTCAGAGAGGAGGAGGGATGTGACCAGGGTCACTTGGTGAGCTAGGGACAGAGTGGACCCAGCTGCAGGATTCATTCTGTCCCGTCCTCCTTCCTTCCAGACTAGACCTGGAGGCCTTAGTCCTTCTGTCCCACTGAGACCCCCTGAAGATCAGGCTGACGTGCTGGGCGGTGAGAAGCCCACTCTGAGCCCTGGCAGGACTGGGTGCCCTGAAGTGGCCCTCGCTGCACAGGGTGGTAAAGGCCTGTGGACTCCCCAAGCTCAGCGACTACAGTTGGCTTGCTGCTGTACGGCCAGTGCCCGGTTCATACATAGTAACCAGTCCCTGCCTGCAGTGATAGAGCCTCCGCTGGCACGGCCCGGGCTGGCGGCCAGAGGGACAGCAGGGAACAAGACAAACAAATGCCTGCCCGCAGGGGAGTTTGCATTCCTGGTAAGAAAAAGATAGACAGCCCTGGCTGGTGGGGCTCAGTGGATTGAGTGCCGGTCTGCAAATCAAAGGGTCACTGGTTCGATTCCCAGTCAGGGCACACGCCTGGGTTGCGGGCCAGGTCCCCAGTAGGGGGCGCACGAGAGACAACCACACATCGATGGTTCTCTCCCTCTCTTTCACCCTCCCTTCCCCTCTCTAAAATAAATAAAATCTTTAAAGAAAGAGAGAGACAGCGAATGAAGGAACTAAGCAAATGTGTAACACGTAAGATGGTGACAGATGACGCCGAGAAACCTAGAGGCAAGGGGCACGGGACGGGGTGGGGGAGCAGGTAGGGATTTTGTAATTTTAAATAGGCCTGCCATGGGAAGTCTCTGTAAGGTGATATGTATGAGCCTTGGGGAAGATGAAGGAATGACCCCTCTCAGGTGAGAGGGGAGACCTGGGGCAGAGGCCCTGAGGTGAGTGTGCCTGGTGTCTTCGAGGGACTGGGGTTGGCCCGAGCAGGTGGACGGGGACGAGGCCTTTTTCTGATACGGACTGTGGCTTTTACCCTGAGTGAAGTGGGAGCCACGGCAAGTTCTGAGTAGAGGGACAGGATCTGATTTAAGTTCTAACAGGGTCCCTGTAATTACTGAGTTGCTAGTGGAATATTGTGCGGTGAGAAAAGGGGGAGGGGGCTCCTCCAGGAGGCCCACTCTGGTGGCAGCAGGGTGGTGGCAAACAAGGATGCATTTGAGGTCGGATCTCACAGGATCACCATGTGGAGTGACGAGAGAGAGGCATGAGCCTGACGCCCAACGTTAGGGGCTGAGAAGCAGAAGGAGTCCGCACTTTGGCTCCAGGAACCAGGAGACCTGCATTCCAGTCTCAGCTTCATCCCTCACTTACTCAGTGGCCTTGGGCAAATCCCTTCTCTTCTCTGGGCCTCAGTGTCTGCTCCTGTACAATGGGTGCGATCCCCCTTTTCCTGGTCCCCTCCCTGAGCCCCGGCGCCTTGAAGGGGACGCGTGCCTCACAGACCTGTCCCCCGTCCCCAGGAAGCCAGCGCCAGCGGCTGCCATGGCGTCGCGCATCGGGCTGCGCATGCAGCTCATGCGGGAGCAGGCGCAGCAGGAGGAGCGGCGGGAGCGCATGCAGCAGCAGGCCGCCGTGCACTACATGCAGCAGCAGCAGCAGCAGCAGCTGGCGGCGCCGCCCACCCCGGCCATCAGCACCCCTGTCCATTTCCAGTCGCCGCCACCCGTGCCTGGGGAGGTGCTGAAGGTAGGGTCTGCTTGGCCTGTCCCCTCCTGCCCTGGTCCCAGGACACCCTAGAGCCCTTGCCTTCTCCCCCTCCCAGGTGCAGTCCTACCTGGAGAACCCCACCTCCTACCACCTGCAGCAGTCCCGGGATCAGAAGGTGCGGGAGTACCTGTCTGAGACCTACGGGAATAAGTTTGCTGCCCACATCAGCCCTGCCCAGGGCTCCCCGAAGCCCCTGCCGGCTGCCTCCCCTGGGGTGCGGGCTGGACATGTGGTGTCCTCCTCGGCCGGCAACAGTGCGCCCAACAGCCCCATGGCCATGCTGCACATCGGCTCCAATCCGGAGAGGGAGGTGAGTGAGGCTGGTGCCACACGCTGCGTTCCTGGGACAGCCTGTGCAACTGGGGAGGAAACACGCTGCCCCCAGGGAGCCCCCGTCTCACAGGGGAAACGTCACCCCTATTTTTGAAAGCTCTGCTGGGAGACTGGTACAGGAAAGCCCAGCACACCTGCAAAGCCATGTCCAGACAGAAGCTATTTAAAGCAATCCCCCCTGGCCAGCTTGCCTCCTTGGGAGGAGACCTGGCCTGCTCCTTGGGGCCCATGGGAGCTGAACAGCTCATCCTCTCTCTGGGCCTGTTTTCTTCTCCCTGACATGAGTAGATTGAGGAAGGTGGGCTCCAAGGTACCTTCAGGTCAGTGGCTGTCCCAGGGTCCCTTCCCCGCCCCTCTCCTGGTGGGCCCTTCCCAAGAGGACTTTTCTTTCTTTCAGTTCGATGTCATTGACAACATTATGTGTCTGGACGATGTCCTGGGCTTCATCAATCCTGAATCTCAGATGCCCAATACGGTACTGCTGTCCAGGGTGTGGGGTGGCGTGTCAGAGGGAGGGGGTCTGAGTCTGGGGAGAACCAGAAACGAGGTTCTCAGCTGCAGAGATGAGAGTGGCCTCCATGAAATCATGTAATGAGGGCCCCGGGCCCAGGAGAATTATGAATGTAGTTGGCCGTGCCGCAGCCTACATGCGCAATGGGGCTTAGGCAGGGAGAGGTGCCTGGGCAGTCGGGGAGGCCTCCTGGGTGGGTGGGGGCAGGAGGCACCGGCTCTGGGCCTCAGCGTAGGAGAAATGGGGAGAGCATTCATGGAGGGTAGCAGTGTGGCCACAGGATTGCCCACAGCTGGTTAGTTCCTTTGAGATCTGGGGCACCCTTCGTCTACCAAACCTATGGCCCAGCGGACATAGGCCTGTGCCCCTCACTCCTTGGGGCGAGTGACAGGAGCTGGCTTTGTCCCCTTCTTCCAGGAGCCTTCTGGCGGTGTGAATGCTTGCTCTCGGGACCTGTTGGACAGCAGGGAGGGGGCAGGTGGGAAGGAGCCAGGCTTGGAATCAAGAGTGAGACCTGGCTTCTGGCTTTGGCTATGACCTTGGGAAGTCTCTTAACTGTTCTGAGCCCTTGTTCTCAGCTGCAAAACAGGGAAGATACCTTCTACTCCTGGGTTTGTGGGAAGATTAGATAAGGTAGGAGATTGGGGGTTAGCGGTGCACAAAGGTGACAGGTATTTACACTGAGCAGGTGGTATTGCAGGTGTCCCACCCCTTTTTTGGAAGTCTGGAACCTCAGCTGTTCACTTCAGCCTGTTACCCTGATCCTGGCCCCAGCCCGTGTTACGGCGGGGAAAACCTTAATTCTTGCAGTGGGGAATCAAGGAGTCAATCCTTAATCTCCAGGGCCCTGGTGACATCCAGTGGCTCAGCAGAAGCTGGCCAGACCAGTTGGGTCCGACACCTACTGCCAGCAAGGGCCTCAAGGTCTAGGAAAGGGGGGGGGGCACAAGTCCAAGTGTCCCGCCCCCTTAGTGGTTTCCACGTACCCTGAAGGGCTCTGGGCCTGGGATTGGCTCTGTGTGTTTCTGCGGCAGAAGCTGGGGAAATCTTTCCAGAGCTCAAATACGTTCCTGTCAGGCCTTTGCTTAAACCCTCACTGGTTCCTCATCACAAAATCCCAGAGTCTTTGCAAGTTGAACCCATCGCTCCAGCCTCACCTCCTGCCCAGCCTGCACCTCACTGTGCCCCGGCAGCTCCAGCTGCAGTGACAACCATACTGTGTCCAGCCCGCGCTCTGTGTTCCGCCCTGCCCCCACCTGCCTGCAGTGATCCCCTCACGGCCCTACTCAGGACTCAAGTTCCACACCCTCCAAGAAACCTTCCAGAAACTCTTAAACAGATTAGGCGCCACGCCCCTGGGCTTGCTAAGGCCTAGGGTGTAAATCCTCTTCTGCGCTGGTACCGGGCTGATCACTCTCTCCTCAGAGGTGCCCGGGACTCTTCAGAACTGCTCTTATTGAGCTCCAGACAGCACGTGGAACTGCTGGCTGGAGAGGCCCAGGGTGAATTCTGACATCCCTGGTGCTGGCAGCAGGCCCCTTACAGCTGAAACTGTGGCCTGGGAGACTCGAGCACAGCTTCCCTCCCTGGGAATGGCTCTTCCAGCAGCGATGGGCCCTGGGGAGTACCCTCTGCGGAGTGGGGGTTGCTCACTGGGTCCCTCTCCCCACCTCGCCCCACAGCTGCCGCTGTCCAGCAGCCACCTGAACGTGTACAGTGGTGACCCCCAGGTCACAGCCTCACTGGTGGGTGTCACCAGCAGCTCCTGCCCAGCGGACCTGACCCAGAAGCGTGAGCTTACAGGTACCTACCTGCCTCTCTGTCCTTGCCCCCTCCACCTCCCTCCTCTCCCTCCCTCTCAGCTCCTCTTTCTTCTCTCTTGGCCTCCAGATGCTGAAAGCCGGGCCCTGGCCAAGGAGCGGCAGAAGAAGGACAATCACAACCTGAGTGAGTCCTCCTCGCTCTGCCCTTGCTCCCTGCCTCCCTGTCCGCCAAGGTTCTAGGAACCCTTCCCTACCCAAGGCCTTTGGCGGGCCTGAGCCGATACAGCCTGGTCTGATCTGGAAGGGGTGGGAGATGGGCTCCAGGGAAGAGGTATTCATGAAATTCCCAGCACTTCAGAGCTGATTGAGTTTATCAGATTGTTTTCTTTTGGGTGTGGAACCTGGGAACCTCTGGGAAGGAGTTCGGAGCGGTGGGGGGAGGGGGGAGGTGTTTGCGCCCTAACCCAGGTAGCATGGCCTGCTAGCAGCCGGACCAGGGCTGATCCTGCCTCCCTCGTAGAGCCCCTCGATTGTGCCTGGGCTGCGCCTGACCCCTCGTCGCACATTACCCCTGTGGGCACGCTTTATTTCCCAGAAGGGCTAAGGCACTCTCCCTCGGACTGGGCCCTTCTCCCCAGGTGGGGTTCTCTGCCTCTAATTGCCCCCTCCGGAATCTGTTACCTTTAGTTGAAAGGAGACGGAGGTTCAACATCAACGACCGCATCAAGGAGTTGGGAATGCTGATCCCCAAGGCCAACGACCTGTGAGCTGAGTGGGGGTTTCTGTGGGAAGGGTAGGGGCTGAGTAGGAGCTGGAACAACCAGCCCCATGCTGGTTGCCAGGGGGAAGGGAGGGAAGAGAATCCCTTGATTGCTGCCTTCTAAGAGCTTATCAGCTGTTTGGGAAAAGAAGATCTCTCCTTCCCCCAAATCAGGAAATTCAAAACAGATGAGCAGATATTCTGAAAGTGAGGCTGGGGCCTGGGAGGCTTCCTGGAGGAGGAGCCACACTGGGAAAGTTTGGCAAGGACATTGGAACTGGTGCAGAGGTGGTCCAGGGTTAGGAGCAGTGAGGCTCAAGAACAGGTATGGGTTTTGGTGGCAGCAGTGGGAGGCCTGGGGAAGGAGGCTGTTCTTAATTGCTTGGTTCCGCGGGATTAGTGAGGTGAGTGGTATAGCAGCAAAGTCACCTGGGAGGGTCTGTTCTGTGCACACGGAGATCAGCCTCATCCACAGGTAGGAGCTGGGTCTGGGGTTTGTGAACAGAGTTGGGACAGGTGACACCGGCTTCTGAAAACAAAGCAGGGTTTTATTTCTACCTACTGAGTGCATGCAAACCCTCGGCTACTCTGAGCACACACCTCTGGTTCTGCTGGCCCGCAGGGACGTGCGCTGGAACAAGGGCACCATCCTCAAGGCCTCTGTCGATTATATCCGGAGGATGCAGAAGGACCTGCAGAAGTCCCGGGAGCTGGAGAACCACTCTCGGCGCCTGGAGATGACCAATAAGCAGCTCTGGCTACGCATCCAGGTCTGGCCCCCGCACTTGGACTTCTTGGGTAGCTCTGACTCCCGACCCTGGCCTGGCTCCTGACCTCAGGAGTAGTAGTAGTGCCTACACTGAAGTCATGGGAATAATGCCGCGAGGAGGGAAGATATATTGGTCAGGATGTTATGGTTTGGTAACAAACATTCCCAGCAGCTTTAAGCAGCACATATGAGCTGGAGGTTCTGCTCTGTGAGACCTTCATTCGGGGACCCAGCACCATAGACAGGTACCTCTAGAGCTGGCTCCTAAAGCCATGTTACTCTTAGGGTGACACTTGTCACTTTGCATATATTTTCTTGATCAATTCAAGTACCTATCTCTATCTAACCTGAAGAGGGCAGGAAGTGCAAACCTACCATGTGTAAGAGGCGGAGAACTGGTCATATTTGGTGGGTGGGGCTAAGAACCACCACGGGAGGCAAACTAAGAGCAAAGACTTTGGGAGCGTCTCCTGGAGCCACAGGTTCTAGTCTTGTCCTGGCTCTGCGTCGAGGGTCTCTGTCCTCTTTGGACTTGAGGCTGGTCATCTATGGGTGATTGGACTTGAGCTCTTAAACTTTTCTATTTCTCACAGTAGATACTACGATTTGCATTACAACCCAGCGCACAAAGCCGCGCTAAAAGTGAAAGATCAAAGTTTCATCAAAGAACCCTCATCCTTAATAGATGCAATGCATTCTGGTAATTTCCAGTCTAGTCTAGTCCAGGCAAGTCTGTTTCAATTAAGGAAAATAGAGAGCTGGTCAAGACTCACTGAGTGGTTTCACAACCCACTAATGAGTTGCGACTTACAGTTTGATAAGACGCTGGTCTAGACTCTAGAGCTACCTAGGCTGAGACATTTTGTTGTCTTGGGTGCTGCAGGGGGAGGAGCAAGGTCTGCGCCAGGGGTCAGCCGGTACCCATGGGTGTGTGCCCTTAGCCCTCTGTCTGCCCCACCCACAGGAGCTGGAGATGCAGGCTCGAGTGCACGGCCTCCCCACCACCTCCCCGTCTGGCATGAACATGGCTGAGCTGGCCCAGCAGGTGGTGAAGCAGGAGCTGCCCAGCGAGGAGGGCCCCGGGGAGGCCCTGCTGTTGGGGGCCGAGGTCCCCGACCCTGAGTCACTGCAGACTCTGCCCCCCCAGGCCTCACTGCCCCCACCAGCCCAGCCACCCCAGCCAGCCCAGCCACCCTCCCCATTCCACCAACTGGACTTAAGCCACAGCCTGAGCTTTGGGGGCGGGGGCAATGAAGGGCCCCCAGGCTACCCTGAACCTCTGGGGCCAGAGCACGGCTCCCTGTTCCCCAACCTGTCCAAGAAGGACCTGGACCTCATGCTCCTGGACAACTCACTGCTGCCACTGGCCTCCGACCCCCTCTTCTCCACCATGTCCCCTGAGGCCTCCAAGGCCAGCAGCCGCAGGAGCAGCTTCAGCATGGAGGAGGGCGACGTGCTGTGACCCTGGCTGCCCCTATGCTGGGGAACAGGGGCAGGCCTGGGGGCAGGGAGGACCAGGGCCACCCTCCTCCCCCGCTTCAGGCTGCACTTGTGTGTGAAGTAGCCATCTGCCCTGCCTCACTCCTCCCTGTCAGCCCCTTGTCTGGACTTAGTGCCTGCCCGCTTGGCAGCCTGAGGCGTCAGGAGAAGCCCCCCACCTGGCTCAGTACTCTCCAGGGGCAGCCCTCTTGATGGGGCTGAGCAGGAATAAGTCCTCATCCCAGCTCCAGGGGGTGTACTGGGGGAAAGAAGAGGTCCTGGAAGGGTCCTATCTTCTGAGCCTAATCCCCCCACACCCAGGCCAACCAATGAGGGAGGGCCCATTGGAGCAGGGGGTTCAGGAAGTTCCTTCTCTGAAGCAGTGACTGATCCAGGGGGGTGCCCATGACTGTTTTTCTGGGACTCAGATGGCCGCAAGCCCATCCTCCAAACTGGCCAACCCCCTCACACAGGTGGGGCACCCCCACCCCCCTTTGGTGCTAACAGCTCTCCACCAGGTGGTGTGAGGGCGGGGGTGGCCAGCAGAGAGGGCTTGGGTTCAGGTTAGGGTGGGGTCACTGCTGAAACAGCAGCTCCCCTTCAGGCTCCCCACTTTGTGCCTTTAGTAAACACTGTGCTTTGTACCCGCTTGTCCTGTCTCTTTGGAGTGGGTCTGGGGTTGATTCAATCCAGTGGGCTCCTTTCTGGATGGACATGGAATTCGAATACCCCCAGTGGGTGTGAACGCAGTTGGAGACGTAGAGGAGGGAACAAGCCTGGCACGGGTTCCTCCCATCTCCCCAGAACTGCCCCAGGGAGAGCTGGTGATTCAGCGAGCTTTACTCCCGGGGCTTGGTGCTGATGGGGGCGTTGTCCTTCGCGGCCACAAGGTGGCGCTGCAGCCACGCTAGTCTCACCCTCAGAAGCCGGCTGAGCTGGATGAAGAAGGGGACTGGGTTGCTCATAAACCAAGTCTAGCGTTCTTAGCTGCTGATTTTGAACACCCTTGACCTAGGTTACCCCTGGCTGGGGGTGGGGCACCCCTATCTCTAGTGGTGACCTCTCCAGATTGTTCCCCCTCCCTAAGTGGGTTCAGACCTGACTTGAGAAGCAGGCAAGGCCAGCCCCTCTGCTCTCTGACTTAGTGTCTCTAGGACGACAGGCTCCCTAGTAATGAGGGGCTGTGTCCCAAGAGTTTGGGGGATGCGGGCGCATGTGAACTGGTTTGGGAGGAGGCAGGCACACAGCACACTGGGCGGAGCCAAGGACATGGCTTTTACTCCCTGCTCTGGCCAGATAATGAGGCTTCAGTTCCCCCGCCTCACAGTTCCTGAGGGGGTCTGTTCCAAGATCCTGGGACTGTATGGCCTCACCCATGATGGGAAGATGGGCTTGGGGCGGCAAGGGGTGGAGTGACAGCTTCTTGAGCCCCAGGTGTCTGGTGGGGAGGGAGGAGAGGGTCTTTTAGGGCTTTGCCTAGTTCTCCCTCCACTTCCCAGTATCTTCAGGCAGAGATCAAAATGGGTCCCCCCTCATGGGGCTCTGAGAGGCTGACAGGACCTAATTTTAAAAAAGAAAATCCCAGGATGAAAATGGTTAAGAGGGCAATTTCCTCTGTGCAGAACAGGAGATCAAATCAGCTTTGGAGCAATTAATGTGTGAGGGGAGAGAAGGAAGGGGGCCAGGCGAGGGGGCGCTGATGGCACTGGGCTGGCAGAGGCTGCAGGATTAATCTCAAGGTCAGATGGAGCAGAAGATGACCTTGTGGTGTTTGAGCCAGCCTGGGCACTGGCACCTCCTTCCAGTTTTAGACCCAACCTCACTGCCAGGGACCTGCCCATGTCCCTGGGAGCACCCTGTCAGTCCCTCCTGAGGACCAGCCCTGGACTCCAGCTGGGAGATACCTGACGGGTCCAGGTGTAGGCTGTATAGGCACTAGAGGGGGTGGGGGTCTGGGAACTCTCAAGTCTGGTCAGCGATTGAGAACTCTCCAACCGCATATGTTCTTCTTTATCTTGAGGATTCACTCAGTGGAGTGAAGTTTCCCATCAGCTTCCTTACACAGCCCTTCAAGACCACCTTATCAGCACCATCCACCTGCCTGCTGACTTTCTGCCCCTGGGTTCCTTGGGAAGCAGGGTCTGGTGGCCCAATGAACAGGACTGGGGGTGTGAGGAGGAGTTCTGCCCACAAGAGGGCGCCAAAGAGTCAGGACCTGGCCGTTGTCAACGAGCTTTGGGGGTAAGGGTGTGGGTTGGGGGAGAGTCTCAGCTTCATTGTATATTCAATTGTATATTCAACTGTCTGCCCGGGACCCTGCAGTCCTGCCTGCCTGGTGAAGGGAGGCAGAGGTGCCACCTCCAGCATTTCAACAAGCCACCAGAAAGGCATTTGTGTACCTGAGACCCGTCTGCATGGACCTTGCTTATCTTGTGGCTGGAAAGGATCAGGCCGACAGTTTCCTGACTGGTAAATGAGAAGGGAATGCATTCTTCGTCCATGCTCTTCGTTTGGTAGAAAACACCTTTCCAGACTTCAGGGCAGTGAGAGGAAAATGGTTTTTTGAAAGGTGGAGTGGGCGAGTGGGCTGGTGTGAAAGCAGAGATGGACCAGTCCAACACCCTCATTTCACCGAGGAAGCCCCCCAGGCCTTGAGAATGAACACAAGAGTGAAGAGCGTCTTCAGAAGGGCAGGAGTGGACTGTGGAGTGGGCTGTGGGCCCTGCTGAGGCCAGGCCGTGGGTGGCATCGGCTCTCTGTTCCTTAGCACCTACCTCCTCAGCTGCCTGGACGTCCAACCACTCCTCCTCCAAGGCCTGTGCACCCTGTGCAGGCCAGGGCTGTCTGGGAAGCTGGAACTGCAGTGCAGCCTGGGAGGAGAGAAGCAGAGCCTCCCAATAATGTCCTTGGAATGTCGCAAGTTTCCAGCGCCCACTGTTCCTTTAAATCACAGGTTCTCTTCCTTCACTGTTTGGAGCCATTGACTTGGATGAGAGTCTCGTACATACTATGAATCCTCTCCCCCCACCCCTCACAGCCTCCAAAAAATGAATCCCAAATTTAACACTCCTGCTCCCAATCCTTGCTCCGTGCCCCTCCAAGCCGCCTGGAGCAGCTAGGAAGAGCCTCTTCAATTCACCTCATGTTCCCCACCCCCTGGGACCCCCACCTCTTAGGGTCCAGCCCCCACCCTCCTCTCAGCTCCTCCAGACTCATTTTTTTCCTTTGCTCTCTCTTTTCTGAGGGGGCAGTGGAATTTATACAATATTTAAGCAGCCAGAGCCAAGTCCGGGAAGATATTATTAATGTAAAAGGGACGGGCTGCAAATGCTTTTGGACCTGGTTACAATTAGAGGGTGATTTTTCTAAAGGTCAATGAATTCAGATAATATCCACAGGGGGGAGAGAAATTTAATACCTTTTTAGTGAATTAATTAATTATAATATTATATCGGCTTGGGGTTCTTTTCCAGAGTGATTAAGGGAGCGATCCGTCTTCTGTGAGGCTGGGGAGCGGCGCCTGCTGCCAGCGAGGACCCTGTCTTGGGGCTCAGGATGGCGGCCCTTCCCTCTCCAGCGTGGCCAGGGAGCTGGGGGTCTCAGGCAGCGGTGGAGGCCAGTAGGCCTCAGTTTGGGTGAGGGCAGGTGCAGGGAATGGCAGTGCCCTTTCCTCTCGGCTGGTGCCCCAAGCCCGGCCCTCCTACTGCCTGGTCCCCGGGCCTCCCCCCGTGGCTTCCTGCCTTACACTTGGAGAAAACACAGCCGCAGGATTCAGGAGCTTGACCGGAGTCTCGCTATGAATTAAGACAGACTGGAGTGGCAGAGCTGGCTGGAGATAACAAGAAGGCTCTCCCCTCCCCCAAGCCAGATGTTCTAGAAACTTCTCCACTGGCCTGTGAAGTTCCCCCTTGCCAACGGAGGCTCTGCTTGTAAAATGAAAATGCCCCAGGAGTGCTAGTAAGTCCCGTTGCTGCAAAGCCAGTGAGGAAGTAGCTGAGATTTCTGTCCCTGGAGGGACCTGAAGGAGCCTGGGGAGAGGTACCTCTGACACGCTTGGCCATTCATTCCTGTGTTCAATCATTCATTCATTCAACAAACATTTGTGGCACCCCCCCCCCCTCTTGTGCCACTTAAGAGAGCGAAATCACCCTTTTTGAAGCCCCACCCACCTTGTCTTGAGCCTCAGCAGCTCCTCTGAATAATAGGGGTGGGCTGGGGAGAACTGTGATTTCCTTCAACTCAGCCAATAGTCCTCACCTCCACCTGGGGCAGGCGGGCAGCTGGGAGGTAGTGGTCATGCATTCGTGGGTGCCCGCACACCCTGAGCACCCACCCTGAGCCAGCCAGGGCTGGGTGCAGGAGACACTTGGTGGATAAGGGGCAGCCAGTCCTGGGGTCAGGTGGGGGGAAAGCCGTAAGAACAGCAGTGAGGATTTAGCGAGAGGTTTTTAAAAAGGGGAAAGCTGATATGCAGCTGAGCTAGGAGAGGGATGAGAAGGCTGGTGGGACTCGCAGTAGATGGGTGGGCCCAGCTATGGCTGGAGGACTTCCATGAGGCCACAGGTTCTGGGTTCAGAAAGGCAGGGAGCAGCAAAGCCACACAGGCCTGCGTTTAAGTGTGAGCTCTGCCAGGGGGTGGGGCTCTCTGTGCCTCCGTTTCCTCTCCTGTAATGGGGGATTTCAATATCTACCTCCCAGGGTGGTTGTGGGAATTAAAAGAATACCTTAACGGAAGTGCTAGGCACAGCATGTCCCTCAAGATTTGGCTCTGGACATCTTCCAGGTGGCCCTCAGGGGGGGGAGTGGACCAGGGTCCTGCCCCTGGCTGTGCCCTCAATTTCTTTCCCCTCCCAAGGGGGTGCCAGCGGAAGCCCTAGCCTGGGCACCGTTCTGGGGCAAGAGGAGGTCAGCGTTTTTCTCCTCTCCTTGCTCAGTCCCTTCTCCCTCTTTGTCCCCCTCAGCCCTGGCTGCCCCCCAGCCCCTCCCCCGCTCCCATCCCTTTCCGAGCGCGGTGGGCCGGGGAGGGCCTTCCCATTGTACTATCTTTGGGCCCTAAATTAAAATTGATGACACCTTGAAATGAGCAGTGAGGGTAATTTTGCTTCTGAGCCGGGATGCTAATGAGGCCCCTTAATGGTGCGAACGCTGAGCTGACGGGTCGTGTGTCACACGCAGCGGCTAGGGGGGTAATGGCCGCGGTAAGTGCCGGTAATTACACCCTGTCTCGCTGTATTTTGGCAGTCCTGGTGGGAGAGCTGGGGCTCAGTCACCGCCGGCGGGTGCACCCCCACCCACCGTGGGCCTGACAGCCAGAGATACCCCCCTCAGCCCAGCCAGGCTCCTCAAACCCAGCCCCACCTAAAACGAGGAGCCTGGAGTACAGCCCCTGCACACACACAGTCACACGATTACTGTTGCACCACTGAGCGCCCGACACCCCCACATTCGCATGCCCACGGCCCGGGCATGCGCCCCCAGTGCGGACAGGGCAGTTAGACACACACTCCTGGGTACCCATTGTGCCCCCCTCCACATTCACTGCACACCCTGTGAACACACACAGCCCCACGCACACACCCTCAGGGCTCACACACACACGTGCACGCACACACAGGTCCTCACAGGGCGCGTGAGCGCTAAGTACCTGCTGCATTTCAGGCTATTACGTCTAACGCTCCCAGCTTCTGAGGTGGGTGTCGCTCCCCTCATTTTACGATGCAGAAACAGAGCCTTGGGAGATGAGGCGGTTTGCCCAGAACCCCACGGCTAGGCAGCGGCAGAGGCAGGGGTGGGACTCAGGTCTGTCCTGCTTTGCAGTCTCGAGCCCTCCTCGCCTCCTCTTGTGCAGGCTTGCATACTGCAGGTGTGCACCTGTGCACCGTGGACACACACTCGCATGGTGTCCTTAGCGTGCCCGCAGGGACACACACGCCTGCGCGTGGGCTCGGACCCCGTAATGTCCACAGTCCCTGCACACACCGCGCCCTAGTCATGCAGCCCCTCCAGGCTGCAACATCTCAGTCTCTAAAGAAGGGGAACTAGGCTCTGCTCCACTGCCCTCGCTGGGGTTTCTCTGTTAAGGCAGTATGACAGCCACACGGAGCAGTGTGACGGGCCCTCCTACGACCCCTGCAGAAACGCACACCGGGCGCACACACAGATTCTGCGCACACTCCGTGTGCACACACTCTGACCGCTTGCTGTCCACGCTTTTCCCAGTGGGCGACATTCAGCCACTACGCACATCTCTGTACACTATGCCCCTGCGGCAGACGTTCGCACACAGCGCTGGCGCAGGGCCCCGAGGGCGCATGCCCCTGGCCCGGAAACACGGCAAAGCCCACGGGCACTCGACGCGTGTAGGTGCTCCCACCTCTAAATGGGTTGTCCACCATGATTACGGTAACAGCTGGGGCTTCGAGTCCTTGGCCTGCTGTGTGACCTTGGGCAAGTTACTTAACCTCTGTGTGTCTCATTTTCTTCCTCTGTGAGGGGGGGGTCATAGTGTACCTACTTCGCAGAGGTGTTGGGAGGGTTCAGTGAATGAACAGATGTGAAGCACTGCGTTCCCGGCCCATGGCAACGCCCCAGTGAAAAGGGAGGCAAGGCGTGTATCTATGACAGAGGATGCACGCCAGGCTATGATAAGCTCTGAGGAGTGGGCAGTGGAAGGTCGAAGAGGGAGTGACCACCTAGGGCGTGGATGGTTCTGGAGGGCTTCCTGGCAGAAGAGAGACTTTAGGCTAGGCCTTGAGAAGAACTATAGCCACTGTTCAGTGAGCACCTACTCTGTGCTGGGCCCTGCACTAAACACTTTGTGTGAATGAACCCTCGTGTCCTCTGTGTCACCCCTCCCCCCAACCACCCGGAGATGGGTACTACAATGTCCACCTTATGGACAAGGAGAAAAAGGTGCAGAGAGACTTGGGAACTTGTCCAAGGACAGGAAGGGCATAGATAAGAGGAGAGGAGGGCATGGGAATTCCAGGTGGGAAAGCAGCATGTGTCAGAAATACAGCAACAGATGGGAAAATACCCCCAGAGGGCTCTCCTTGATACACTGTAACTGTTTCCAGATAATGAGAAGGGGTGAGCATCTGGAGGGGCGTTCTGACCTAATTGCTGTGTTTCTTGCAGTGACACCAGGGACGTTGGGGGCGGGGCGGTGCGGCACAACCCGCAGCGTGCTGGAGCGGGGGCGGGAGCTGGCCATCTTCACCTCCTCCCAGCCCCCCCCAAGGACCCAGCTAGGGAAGGGGCGGTCGTCCTGAGTTCGCAGCCCTGGAGACCAGGCCTGGCTCTCTGGGAAAGGACCAGAAGAGGACTCAGGAAGGCAAGAAACTGTGGGAGGAGGTGGCGAGGGCAGTGAGCAAATCCCTGCCCACCCCACCCTGGAGCCAGCATGGCCGCACCCCGGGGGCTACTGCCCTGGGACCCCTCAAGAAGCAATAAGCCAGTTATGAGGGTGCCCAAGGCTCTCCACAGACACAGCGTAATGTTTCATGCCCATTAAATCGCCCAGGGCCTGCGAGGCTGGTCCCGCACCGTTCTCAGAGGGATCACAGAAGGTTTTTCCTCAGTGTTTGCACGGGCTCTTTCTATTTGCAGTAAACTTTTTGATACCCAGCCAGCACAAGTGCCCTCCTCCACAAAGCTCTGGGTTCCAGGCTTGTGGGGGCCCTTCCGCCCTGTGGCTGCCTCATCCGGTCAGGCAATTCTTTGGGTAGCTGTTCAGCTTATGACCCTGTCCCTGGCCCTCTGCAGGTTGCTCTCCGTCACCTGATCCCAATCTACCCGGCCACCTGTCCCCCCTCATCCCCTGACCTCCAACCTCCGACCTCCAAAGCCAGTACTCCAGACTCTGAGTTGCTGTTCCCACAACACAGGCGCCTTTGGCCTTGCCTTTGCTCACACTGACCTCTCTGCCTGGGCCTTGTCCCTGAGTCACAGTGTGCCCCAGCCCTGCCCCGCAGAGACCCAGCTCCGAGGCCACAGCCCCACGAACAGCCTCTGGCCAACAGGGAGACAGACCATGGCAGGGCAGGGAGAGAATAGGCGCGGGCCTCTGAAGCCCCCAAACATGGGCTGGCACCCCTACTCCTCCCTTATTTGGTGATAGGAACTTGGGGAAGTCCTGCCCCCACATCTCCGTGTCTGTTTTTTCTTCTTCTGTCAGGGTTAAGGGGTGTGAAGGCGACACAACCCCCCAGGGCTGAGGGTTCCCTGGGACTGGTGCACATAGCCCCTGGCTGGTGGCAGGCAGGGGAGGGGTGTCCACTGTGGGATCATATCAGTTACTGTCCAGGTCAGCAGTGAGAGTGGACAAGGGCACTGTGAGTAACTACAGCAGAGCGAGAGGTGAAAACTGGACCATCCTGGGAGAAGCAACCTGTGTGGTCACTAGTTTGATACTCAGGGCCGATCCCCTTCCTGCCCGCACCTCTGGCAGGATGGGCTGGGGCATCTGTGTGCCTCCGTGGGCCAGATAGGCTTGGCCACCTGGGGGCCGGCTCAGAGGCCACACAGGCTGGGGGCTGCGGGGAGGCACCCAGAGAAGGTCATAACCAGTGGCAGAATCTCAGGAGAGGTCATGACACCCTGGAGACAAGGAAGGTGGAGCTGTGGGGAGTGGCTCCCTAGGCCAGACAGTGGAGAGGAATTCTGAGGGGTGGGAAGGAGGGATGGGGGACCCCAAATCCCAAGATGCTTTCCTGGAGGTGCCAACAAGCTCGGTCACAGAGATCGTGACTGCCGCCCTCACAGAGCACTGGATTGCCGAGGCACAGAGGGCTCCGGAGTAGCTCGTCCAATGCTGGAGGGCTAGGAAGGGCAGCGCTGCGGTCTGAACCCAGGAGCTGAACCCAGCTGTGAAGCTGGGGCAAAGGCTCCCCTGGCGGGGGCAAGTCCTCCCCACTCTGGGTTTCAGTCCTGAGCGTCGTGAGAACAGGGGACATTCTTTAGGAGGCAGTCGGGTGAGCAGAAAGCAGCGTGGCCTGCAGTGAGGCCTGGTTTGAGTCTGGCCTCGTCCTGGTAGAGTTCTCACCCGCAGCGAGCCTGTCACTGCAGATGGAAAACACCTGCTGTGTTGGTTGTCCAGGTCCGTGCTGCCGAGCTGTGGGGGGTGGTCAGCACAAGGCGGACGTTTCATGAAAGCTGGCACTCGCTCCTCTCACCCTCCAAACTGGGCCAGCCCTGGGGTCCCCTCACCCCAAGGAGGCCAAGACCAGAGGTTCCAGAGTGTTACCGAGCAAGGGCTCGCTGCGCAACACACATAGAAGCCAATACTTTTTAAAAATTGGTATTTATTAGTTTGAGAGAGAGAGAAACACTGATTTGTTGCTCCACATACTTACGCATTCATTGGTTGCCTCTTGTGTATGCCCTGACCGGGGACCAAACCCGCAACCTTGGTGTATTGGGATGACGCTCTAACCAACTGAGCTACCCAGCCTGTGCAGAGCCAATCCTTTCGAGAAAAAAAGCTTTTATTGTGAGGTCAACTGGCAAGGAGGCTGGAGGCAAGACTCAAAAGTATCTCCCCTGCCCCGACATGTGTGCGCTGTGGGGGTCATCCCGCAAAGCAAAAACGTTGCCGGTTCGATTCCCAGTTGGGGTATGCATGCAGGAGGCAACCAATTGATGTTTCTCTCTCACATGATGTTTCTCTCCTCCTCTCTCTAAAAATAAGTAAATAAATAAAAATCTTTAAAAAACCCCTAAAACAACTGTCTCCCGGGTCTCCCCAATCCAGGGTTCGGGGTAAGATTCAAGGGGTTTCAGCCCTGGGTCTTCTGGGACACTGGACCCTTCACGTCTGAAAGGGTATCCCGTGTGCAGTTCCCGTGTGCGGTTCCGTGGGGCGGGTTGCAGGGAGTGTTAAGGGCCCACAAGTGTTACCGGTCAGTGGTGTATCCAAGGTTTAATCTTTGGTTCCTGGTCTTGTTAAAACCAGACGGGACCAGTTTGAGCTGGTTCTGTGGTTACTGTAGCACACATTTCCATCCTGATACGGGCTAGGAATTTTGAAAGAAAACTTCAGGGTCCTGAATCTAAGATCCTCAAAAGGGTCGAAGTTGTTATTATTTAGATTGTTATCACAGAAGGGCGCCTGGCTTCAGGCCAGGGCATGTGGGCTATTCCAGCTGACCCCCTCTAGGACCAGGGCGGGCTCAGGGGCTAGGCTGGGGGTGGGGGCTGCGCCTACCACAGGTCCCTCAGGTGCCTTAGCTGGTAGGTTCTAGAAAAGGGGAAGGGGAGGGGGGAAGCTGCTTCCTAATGAGCAATTAGTGTCTGCTAATCATGTGGTTCTGTGTAATTAAGAAGCTTATTAGTGCTGTGTCAATTAAGGTTTAATTAGTCCCCTGTTCAGAGAAGCCTTAAAGACCCTCATGCTGGAAGCTTCTGGAATGGAAGCCTGAAAGACCCTCATGCTGGAAGCTTCTGGAGTGGCGGTAGGGATGAGGAGGTGGATGCAAGGTGGGACAACCCAGGTAATTGGAGAGCCGCACTTCCTCTTGTGCCCCCTCCAGTTCTGGGATCAGTGATTGATTGACCTTTGGCCCCACTCCCAGTGGCTCTGGTCATGGACACTTTGAGACCCCGTGAGGGGCTCCCCATCACCAGGGTTTGCTCATCCAAGAGCGATGATGCCCTGCACAGCTCCCATGAAGGGGCCCTTAAGGCACTGCACCCCATTCTCCACATCTGCTTTAGGGCAACTCCAATGGCTCCCCCTTAAGGAGGTGAGGAAACAGGGGCCCAGAGAGGTTAAGCAACTCACTCAAGGTCACACAGTGGGTTAGGTGGCAGAGCTGGGATTCGACACCAGGACAAGTCAGATTCCTTCTTGGTTTTCTCTCCTCTGCCCCCTACCTGGGCGCCCCACTTTCCTCTGCTACTCAGTCCTGATCTGGCCTGTGGCAGGGAGCAGAGCCCCGCTGCTCCCCGGGCTGCAGGCAGAGGTGGCGGGTGGGCGCGGCGTGCTGGGCCGCAGGGCACCGTCACAGTCACATCTGGAACGTCGCGCTTGGCGGTTTTCCTTTCACCTTCAGCTCCTGGCCAGCTGCTCCCTGAGGCCCCTGCGTCCCAGCCACCTGGCCTCGCTGTCTTCACAGAGGGGCTCCATCTCCTTGGCAGGACAGCTTCCTTTCCTCTGGGGCAGGAACCGCTCAGAATCCCTCGGCCCCCAACTCCCCACGCCCTGTTTAAAAACGTGAACCGATTTATTGAGATGGAATTGGTAAATTGTAAAGTTCACTCATTTCAAGTGTGCAGGGCAATGGTTTTTAGCATGTTTACAGAGTCGTTTGACCATCACCATAACCTAATTTTAGGACGTTTCCTCACCCCAAACCAGAAGCCTGCACTCATGAGCAGCCCCACCCCATTCCACCCTCCACCCCGCCTCTGCAGCCCGAGGCGATCACTAGTCTACCGATGTCTCCGCAGGGGTGTCCACTCTGGACATTTCACACAAACGGGATCGTGCAGGACGTGGTCTTCTGTGACTGGCCCCTTTCACTTAGCATAATCTTTTCTTCACTCTTGTTACTGTTCCAGGTGACACAGTGGTGAACGTCATCGGACAAAGGCTTTCAAGCAGTGGCTGGGGAAGTTCTCTAGGGTAACTTCCTAGAAGTGAAATTGCTAAGACAACAGATGAGGCTCGTGGTCTGATCTACTCCTCACCCCCTTCTGCCTTCACTCTCTAAGTTGTCTGGGGTCACCCTGCCCTGACAGCTGGCTGTCTTTCTCTAGCACCTTTACCGCACCCCCCCCACCCGCCCCCTTCTCTCCCCTTTATCCCTCCGCTTTCCTTTCCGTCCTGAGCGAGGACTGTGGATTCAAGTCCCAGGAATGTCTTTGCTGGATGGTTCTCATACTTCCAGGATGATGTCCACGCCCCGTGGCGGCCCTTCAGGGTGTATTGCATCCATTCGCCCCTCGTTCCTTCTTTCCTTGCGCACCCCAATAATTCAACCAGAGTGGGCCCTTCACCTGCCTGGAGCTGTCCACCTCCCACCCTCTGCAATCCCTTCGGTTGGATTTCCCCCTTAACTCCAAATCCCCAAGCAGCTGGTAGCTGCTCCGAGCAGCTTTCCCTGATTCCTTAACCCAGAACTGACGTCTCCAACTCAGGGCAATGCAGACGGCAGGAGGTGGGCTGAGGTCACCTTCCCGCCAGGCTTCCTCTGCCAGGTGTGCCGGGTGGCATTTCTGGGCTGTGGCGGTGAGTGAGGACCCTGCCCTGTGCTGGGATGGGGACACTCAGCATCTTTGCTCTGGGGCCCAGAGTCGTCATTGCATTTTAACAAACCTTTCTAGACCTGTTTTGGAAGCCAGACCCTGGGCTAGATCTGGAGGCGGGGAGAGAAATAAGACAAACCCTTGCCTGCAGGCTGCCCACAGTTTAGTGGGAGAGGAGACAAGAGAACAGACCTGTAGGGAACAAGGGCGTGAGGGCAGGGGGCTCCCGGCAACACGGCGGCCACTGGAAGTGATGGACGGGAGCTCTGCCTCCCCTCCCCCACCTCCTGGGAGCCGGAGAAGCTGGAAGGCCCAGTGGGGGAGGGGAGGCAGGGAGATTTGGCTTGAGGAGGAGAGGAAATGAAACCGAACAGAGATAATTGTTCCCGTTTGACAACTTTTTCTAATTAGGGACCAATTATGTCCTCCGGTACCTAATTGGGGTCCTGGTAGATTCTGTAATTTGCTAGGTAATTACTGGCCAGTAATTCTACCAGGATGAAATTGGGGGAAGAAATATGTTATCACGACATTTTGGTTTTCACCGTCCTGGAGGGCTTACCCTAGAAGACAAGCTAGGTGATCTGAGCTGCCCCTTCTGCCTCCAACCCCCGCCCCTCACTGCCCCTTTCCTTCCCCTGCCTGGTCCCCCTCATGCCTTCTGCTGGTCTGGGCCTCCTTCCTGGTCCCTGAGCTCCGGGAGCTGTCAGTCTAGTTGGAAACCATCGCCAACACCACAGGGATACGGGGTCACCTGTATTTTTGCCGTTCTAGCACCCAGCCAGCTTCTGGTCACAGAGAATCACTGTGTCGGGAACCTGTTCTAGGACACACACACACACACACACACACACACTTTATTTTACTCGGAGACCCAACGACGCAGATGCCACCGTTATCTCCGTTTCACAGGTGAGACACTGAGGTACCAGGAAGTTAAGTAACACGAAGGAATTTACTGCAAGGAAACTACCCAGGACCTGTGCTGGAAGGTTTCGTGTTCGAGCGCGGCTGCCACGGTGGGTGCTGTTGGGAGTGCCCCGCGCCAGGCAGCGGTGGAGCCAGGGCAGGAGTCTGGCTCTCCAGCCGTGCGCTCAGGCACGCCGCCACCCTTTCTGCCTCAGTCATCCTCTACGAAATCATTTCTTCTCCATTTACTAAAATAGCTTTATTGAGGTGCAGCTGACATTTATTGCACAGATTTGAACTACACAGTTTGATAAGCTTTGCCTATGTTTTCACTCATGAAACTATCACCTCAATCAAGATAGTGAATGAGTCCATCCCCTCCGGAGGTTCCTTGTGCTCCTCTGTAAACCCCCCCTCTTCTGCTCCCCCCGGCCTCCATCCCTAGGCAGCCACTGACCTGCTTTCTGCCACTATAGATCAGTTTGCATTTTCTAACATTTAACCCACATGGGATCACACATTCTGCAGCTTACTTTCCCCCTCTGGCTTCTTTCAGTAGGGATAATTATTTTGAGATTCATCTATGTGTTGGAAGCATCACTATTTCATTCCTTTTTATTGCTGAGTAATATTCCATTGTGTAGATATACCATCATTTGTTCATCCCTTCACCTTTTAAAAAAGGAGTTCATTTATTTATTTTTAGAGAGAGGGGAAGGGAGGGAGAAAGAGAGGGAGAAACATCAAGGCGAGAAAGAAATACCCATCAGTTGCCTGTTGTACTCGCCCTGATCGGAGACCAAACCTGCAACCCAGGCATGTGCCCTGACCTGGAATTCAATCAGTGACCTTTCACCTTGCAAGACGATGTCCAACCAACTGAGCCACACCTGTCAGGGATATACCTTTACCTTTTGATAGACATTGGGCTGCTTAGAAGTTTGGCTGGTGTGAACACAGCTGTGTCGACCATCTGGGACAAGTCTTTTTGCAGACGTATGCTGTCGTTTCTCTCGGGTAAATACCTAGGATGGGGTAGCCGGGCCATTTGGTGAGTGTATACTGAGGTACACAGTTTGGCGATTTCTTTAAAGGTTTTTCCAAAGTGGTTGGACCACTTTATATTTCCACCAGCAACATATTTGAATTTCAATCCCTCCACTGTCTCGGTTATATTTGGGATAGCCCGCATTTCATTTTGGCCATTCTAATAGGTATGTAGTGGTATATCATTGTAGGTTTAACTTTAATTTCCCTAGTGAGTAGTGATGTTGAACTCCTTTTCATACGTTTATTCACCACCTGTATTTTTTCTTTGGTGAAACATCTATTCAGATCTTTTGCCCATTTTTTATTGAGTTGCTTGTCTTCTTTTTGATGAGTTTTGAGAGTTTGTTATATACTCAACATATAAGCCCTTTATCATATATATGATTTGCAAATCTTTTATACAAATCTGTGTCTTATCTTTTCATTTTCTTAACAAATCTTTCGAAGAGCAGATCTTAATTTTGATGAAGTTAAATTTATCAATTTTTCCCTTTATGTCTTATACTTTTTTCTTGTCATATTTTTTAAAGATTTTATTTATTTTAGTTTTAGAGAGAGGGGAAGGGAAGGCGAGAGGGTGAGAAACATCAATGTGTGGTTGCCTCTTGCATGCCCCCTACTGGGGACCTGGCCTGCAACCCAGGCATGTGCCCTGACTGGGAATCCAATCTGTGACCCTTTGCTTTGCAGGCCTCCGCTCAATCCACTGAGCCATACTAGCCAGGGCTGTTTGTCACATTAAAGAAATATTTACCAAATCCAAAGTCACGAAGATTTTTCTCCTATATTTTCTTCTAGAATTTTTATAGTTTTAGAGTTTACATTTAGGCTTACGATGCATTTTGAATTAATTTTTAAATATAGTGCAAGTTATGGGTCAAAGTTCATTTTTCTACAGACGGATATCCGGATTGTTCCAGTTTCACTTGTTGAAAAAAATGATTATTACCTCGGCCCCTTGGAAATTCGAATTGCCTTGGCATCTCTGTTGAGAATAAATTGATCATATATGTGTGCACCTGTTTCTGGACTTCCTATTCTGTTCCATTGATCTATTTGTCTATCGGTTGTATTAATTTGTCTGTCTTGATTACTATACATTTATAAGTCAGATAGTGTAGGTTCTCCAAATTGTTCTTTTTTCAAAGTTGTTTTGGCTGTCGTAGGTCATTTGTCTCTGTATGAATTTTAGAAGCAGCCTAGCAGTTTCCACATAAAAGCCTGCCGGAGTTTTGATTGGGATTGCACTGAACCTACAGATCGATTTGGGGAGAGCTGACGTCTGCATAATGTTGAGTTTCTGACCCATGAAAACAACGCATCTTTCCATTTCTTCTATTATTTCCCTCAGCAAAGTATTTTAATTTTTCAGTGTACCAGTCTTGCACATCCTTTATCAGATTTAGCACTAAGTATTTCTCAGTTTTCAGTGATGTTACAGGTGCTTTTCTGGTAATTTTGGACTAACTGGAGGTTTTATCAATTGCATCGATTTTTCCTAAGGAACCAGCTTTTGGTTTCATTCATTTTCTCTTGTTTTTTATTTCATTGATTTCTGTCCTGATCTTTATTATTTCCTTTCTTCTGCATATTTTGGGTCTCGCTTGTTCTTTTCCTAGTTTCTTTAGATGGAAGTTCCAATAATTTATTTAAAAATCTTTCTTTTTTCCTGATAAAGGCACTTGGTGGAATTAATTGCCCTCAAAGTACTGTGTTAGCTGCATTTTACCCATGTTAACACGTTTTTATTTTCTTTCTTTTTTTTCCTAGTTTCCATTAAACCTGATTATTTGCACAAACACAACAAGACTAGCAATTGATTATATAGGCTTTAAAAAAAGTTTGTATTGTATTTTTTTGCCATTAGCATTTAGTCCCCTTATACTCCCCTACCTCCTATATAGGCTTTTTAAAAATATATATATTTTTTATTGATTATGCTATTACAGTTGTCCCATTTCCCCCCCTTCACTCCCCTCTGCCCTGCACACCCCCTCCCGCCCACATTCCCCCCCCCTTTATTTCATGTTCATGGGTCGTACATATAAGTTCTTTGGCTTCTACATTTCCTATACTATTCTTACCCTCCCCCTGTCTATTTTCTACCTACCACTTATGCTACTTCTTCTCTGTACCTTTTCCCCTTCTCCTCCCCCTCCCACTCCCCTGTTGATAACCCTCCAAGTGATCTCCATTTCTGTGGTTCTGTTCCTGTTCTAGTTGTTTGCTTAGTTTGCTTTTGTTTTGGTTTTAGGTGTGGTTGTTCAAACTGTGAGTTTGCTGTCATTTTACTGTTCATAGTTTTGATTTTCTTTTTCTTAGATAAATCCCTTTAACATTTCATATAATAAAGGCTTGGTGATGATGAAATCCTTTAACTTGACCTTATCTGAGAAGCACTTTATCTGCCCTTCCATTCTAAATGAAAGCTTTGCTGGATACAGTAATCTTGGATGTAGGTCCTTGCCTTTCATGACTTTGAATACTTCTTTCCAGCCCCTTCTTGCCTGTAAGGTCTCTTTTGAGAAATCAGCTGACGGTCTTATGGGAACTATTTTGTAGGTAACTGTCTCCTTTTCTCTTGCTGCTTGTAAGATTCTCTCCTTGTCTTTAATATTGGGTAATGTAATTATGATGTGTCTTGGTGTGTGCTTCCTTGGGTCCAACTTCTTTGGGACTCTCTGAGCTTCCTGGACTTCCTGGAAGTCTATTTCCTTTGTCAGATTGGGGAAGTTCTCCTTCATTATTTTTTCAAATAAGATTTCAATTTCTTGCTCTTCCTCTTCTCCTTCTGGTACCCCTATAATTTGGATGTTGGAATGTCTAAAGTCCTGGAGGTTCCTAAGTCTCTCCTCATTTTTTTGAATTTTTGTTTCTTCATTCTTCTCTGGTTGGATGTTTGTTTCTTCCTTCTGGTCCACACCATTGATTTGAGTTCCAGTTTCCTTCCCATCACTATTGGTTCCCTGTACATTTTCCTTTGTTTCTCTTAGCGTAGCCTTCATTTTTTCATCTAATTTGTGACCAAATTCAACCAATTCTGTGAGCATCCTGATTACCAGTGTTTTGAAATGTGCATCTGATAGGTTGGCTATCTCTTCATCACTTAGTTGTATTTTTTCTGGAGCTTTGATCTTTTCTTTTATTTGGGCCTTTTTTTTTTTTTTTTTTTTTGTCTTGGCGCACTTGTTTTGTAAAGGGGCGGAGCCTCAGGTATTCACCAAGGCGGAGCAACCCACGCCTCTGCGTTGTAATGCTGTATGTTGGGGAGGGGCCAAGAGGGAGCAATGGCGCTTGCTCTGCTCTCTGCCGGCTTTCAGTCACTTTCCCTGCTACCCACAAGCAAAGTGGGCCCTTCTGGTGGTGATTCCTGTGTGGGCGAGTTTGTATATGTTCTGGGACCCTGTGAGTCTCTCCAACGGACTCTCCTGTGAGGCTGGGAGTTTCTCCCGCTGCCGCCTCAGCCCCCACAGGTGTTTTCAATCAGAGGTTTGAGGCTCTATTTCCCTGTGCTGGCACCCTGGGGCTGGCACTCTGTTTCACTCCCCCTTTGTTCCTCCTGGTTTATCTGTGTTGCGTATGAATGTGGGGCCACTGAGTCCACCAGCCGCCACCTTGTCGCCAGTCCTCTCCACCCCACTGCCGTCTCCGCCCCTCCTACTGGTCTGGGTGAGTGTTTCTTCTTTAACTCCTTGGTTGTTGGACTTCCATACAGTTCGATTTTCTGTCAGTTCTGATTGTTTTTTGTTGTTAAATTGTTGTCCTTCTTTTGGTTGTGCAAGGAGGCACAGTGTGTCTACCTACGCCTCCATCTTGGCCGGAAGTCCCTGTTTTTATTTTCATTCAGCTCAAAATATTTCCCAGATTGTGGTGCTGATGAGGTTAGAAAGCCATGAAGGGGCCTCCCTCCCTCCCTTCTTCCCTCTCAGAGCTGGCTGGCAGGGGCTTGCTCTGCTCTGTACTCTGCCTTCTGCCTCCCAGCCTTCGGCAGCAACCCTGTCAGCCCAGGCTGGCCCCGGAGAGAGCAGCAGCTCTGACTCCCAGAACTGAGTGGGGCCCAACCGAAAAGACATAGAGTGGGAACACTTCTGAAGATGAGGGTTCTTCATGGCACACTCAGGAATGTGCAGACACAGGTGGGTAGTCATTCGGGGACTTCATTCCAGAACTGGGATGTCAGCAGGCTGTATGAAAATGACCTCTGGTGGCCTTCACTCTCCCTAAGGAAAAGGGCCTGAGGGGGGCCATTGTGTCTGTCATTTGCCCATTTGTCCTCAGATTCATTCCTTGCCCTTCCTCTGTTCTGCTCTGCTCTGAGTCACAGGGACAATGGCCCTTGCAACCTGCATTTCTCGGGCTTCTATGTCAGCCAGCTTCCATCTGAGCCCAGCTGGTGGAGACCACAGGAGGGAGATGGTAGGACAGAAGGAAGGGAGAGGCCACAGTGTTTGTCTTCCTCTCTCTTTGCCTTGGGTGACCCCAGAAGCAGTATGTCCTCTCCGTGGCTCCTGCTCTCCCAGGCAGCCCTCTTTCCCAGGCGCAGCTTCTGCCAGGCATCCCCTGAAGCACTTCAGCTCCCTCCACGTAGTCCTGGCTGCCAGGCTCTGGCAACAGACCTCCTCCTGTTTTCCGTCTACCCATTCCCAGTGCTGCTAATCTCTGGGATGCCTCACCATCCCATTGGCTTCTCAGTTCTTCCACCACCCATTAAACCTATTCCCTATACTAAACCCTCCCCCTCCTCCCCAACACACACCACAATTTGGAATTCTCTAAGTTCACCTAACTGGTCCAACTCATAGAGGCATCATTCAAAATGGAGTGGCTCCTTTGGTTAGAGTTTTAGGACAAGATCCCAAGAGATGCTGGATGTCATCATGACTCAGCCACCTATCCGTGGTCCGACCAGGCATGGTCAAGTTCAGGGCTGCCACACACTGTCCAGCTTCAAGGGGCACCATTCGCAGAAAGCCAGTGTGGATAGTGGCCCCTGAAGTTTTTCAGTGGGAAGTCCTTCTCTGGGCAGGAAGTGCATTCCCTCAATGTACTGGCAAGATCGGATGGTAACTTGTAGTAGAAAGAACCACGTGGGGCCTCTCTCCTTGGGGGGATGAGGTACATCTTAAGAATCTATTCTTATTTTGTCTTCTCAGCAACCTTTCCCTGCTTCTTCTGAAACAATATGCCTGCTTTGGAGGGAACCGTTCCTCTATCCTCTATGTGGTTCTGATGAGGCTGTCAATTACCCCAGCCCTCCTCCACAGGAGTACAGATGACCCAGACCTGGCCTCAGTGTGACGGAGGCTCCTGTGACAATAATTCATTTAGAGGATGGACATTTGATCCAAGAGAGCCATCCAGAGTCCTCAGATTGATAAACCATGAAGAGTCTCTTTTCCCACTGTGGGTTGCTGGCACCTCTGATTCCCATGTGCCTCGCTCCCTCCCTATCCGCCAATATGGAGGAGCTCTGTCTGCAATCAGGGACTTTGAGGCCAACACACAGGAGCCAGAGCTGAGGCAGAAGGAAGGAGAGTGAGACTCCTGGTGGCATTGGGTTCCCAGCTCCCACTGAATGCTGAGGACTTTCTTTAATTTTACAAATACCAGAGTGTTCCTTCTAACTATGAGAGACAATAAATTCCTTTTTTGCTTGAGTTGGTTTGTAGAGGATTTCTATTGCTAGCACGGCAGCCATAGAGATCTCTGAATTCTTTGCTAGGAAAGTGAGAATTTGGGGCAAACTCCCCATTCCTCTCATAGAACAACTAATGCCAAGAGAAGGGAAGCAGATCAGTTAGTAGTTTTCTTTTCCAATTCAATTGAGAAATAGTTGACATATATCACTGTGTAAGTTTAAGACACATAGCATGATGTTTTGACTTATACCTATTGTAAAATGACTATAATAAGTTTAGCTAACACACATCACCTCGTATAGATACAATAAAAAGAAAGAAGGAAGGAAAAAAATTCTCTATGTGATGAGGACTCTTAGGATTTACTCTCTTAACACCTTTCCTATGAAGCAAACAGCAGTGTCAGCTCTAGTCATCCTGCTGTGCCTTACTTCTCTAGTATTTGTTTATCCTCCACCTGGAAGTTTGTACCATTTGGCCACCATCTTCCCTTTCCCCTCCCCCACCCTCTGTCTCTGGTAACCACAAGTCTGATCTCTCTCTCTCAAGATTCCACATACAAGTGAGATCATACAGTATTTGTCTCCGTCTGTCTTATTTCACTTAACTTAACATAATGCCTTCAATGTCCACCCATGTTGTTGGAAATGGTAGGATTCCCTCATTTTTATTGCTGAATAATATTCCATTATATATATATTTGTGTATATATATATTTCAACTTCTTTATTCATTCATCCATCAATGCTCACAGGCTGTTTTCATGTCTTGGCTTATAAATAATGCTGCAATGAAAATTTAGGTAGATATCTTTTCTTCCTTTTTTAGAATTTTATTTATTTATTTTTAGAGAGAGAGGAGGGAGGGAGAAAGAGAGGGAGAAAAACATCCATGTGTGAGAGATACATTGACTGGTTGCCTCTTGCATGCCCCTAACTGGGGACCTGGCCTGCAACCCAGGCATGTGTCCTGACCAGGAATCGAACTAGTGACCCTTTGGTTCATAGGCCAATGCTCAGTCCACTGACCCACACAAGCTAGGGTTGATATCTTTTCAAGTTACTGTTTGTTTCCTGCAGATATATTCCCAGAAGTGGAATTGCTAGATCATATGGTAGTTGCATTTTTAACTTTTTGAAGAACTTCCACGCTGTTTTCCACAGTGGCTGCGCCAATGTACAATCCTACCAACAGTGCACAAGGGTTCCCTTTTCTCCACATCCTCGCCAGTATTTATATCTTGTCTTTTTGATGATAGCCATTCCACCAGCTATGAGATGGTAACTCATTTTAGTTTCAATTTGCATTTCCTTAATGGCTAATGATGTTGAGCATCTTTTCATGTACCTGTTGGCCCTTTTTATATCTTCTTTGGCAAAATGTCTATTTGGGTCTTTTGCCCACAGTTCCTGTGGGTCAGGAATTTGGACATAGCTGAGATGGGTGGGTCTGGTTCAGGGTCTCTTGTGAGGTTGCAGTCAAAATGTTGGCCAGAGCTATGGTCATCAGCTTGATGAAGCTGGAGCATCTGCTCCCCAAGTGGCTCCCTCACATGGTGGCAAGTCTGTGCTAGCCAGTAGCAGGGGGCTCAGCGCCTTGAATGGACACCTCTCCAGAGGGCTGTCCGAGTGCCTTCACACTATTGGCAGCTGACTTCCCCCAGAATGAGTGACTCAAGAGACAAAGGTGGGAGGCCCAGTGTCCACCTTGTGACCCGGCCTTGGAGTTCCACACATCTGGGAAGCTGCCTAGCATGCTTACTATGAACCAGGCTCTACCACTCATGTAGCCTTCACCCAGCCATTGTTGGAAATAGGTATGAAGTTTCTATAATCTGCCAGGCCCACTCGAGTGCTCAGCACCTGTGTGGTTGGAATCATTTTCCCCACTTTACAGATGAGGAAATTGAGTTGGACAAGTGAACTCACGTTTTCAGGATGGCATCTCCAGTGAGGCACCCTGGACTCCGGGGCCTTCTGGCTCAACACCTGAGCTTGTCTCACTTTTCCATGTTGCTTCCTAGAAAGCAGGATGTGCTGGGAGTCAGGGTCCTGGGTTCCAACCTAGACTGTCCACTGAGGTTGCCATCACTTCCTGTAGCAGACAGTGTTGACCGCCTGCCTGAATTCATTAGGATTGTACCGCTACAAGTTCATTTCTCTCCCACGTAGATAAGTTTGGAGGTAGTGGGACAGAGCCGGGGTGGTGCTCTGCTCCTCCTTGCAGCTCACTGTTCTGCTGGGCCCCTGCTGTTGTGGGGGCATCACACTCTCAGCAGCAAATGGAGGAAACAACAGGAAAGAGAGGGAGCCATGATGGGAGCAGATCTTCCAGTTCTCTCAAGCTTGCAGATGACCAGCCAGCCACACCTCCAGCCAACACCCTGACTGCAGCCAACCTCACAAGAGACCCTGAACCAGACCCACCCAGCTCAGCCACGTCCACGTCCCTCACCCACAGGAACTGCACGAAAGACAATAAATGTCCATTGTTGTTTTAAGCTATTAGGTTTGGGTTTTTTGCTTGGTTTCATATAGATAATAAATACAGTATTTATTCACTAAATATTAGTTATCTTCTTTCTGGCAAGACCCTTGTCTCCCCGACTTGACTCTCATGTCCCGCAAATGCTGTCTGTGAGGTGCTAGGATGCATGTGTGTGCTCCCCTGTGTGAAAGGCTCTGTGTGAGCCAGAGGAGGAAGGAGTTCAGGGAGGTCCACCCTCACAGGCGCCAAAATCCCATGTCCTCTTCAGGGCACAAGTGGTCATTCGGGTGTGATATAAAAGAAAGCATGGCAAACCAGGTATTCAGAGCGCCACGTTCTCATCCAGCCAGGGTGTTAACCAGACCTGGGATCTTGGCAAAGTCCTTGTCCCTCTGGGCCTCAGTTTCTTCTTATATAAATCAATACAACAGCCCTGGCTGGTGCGGCTCAGTGGATTGAGTGCTGGCCTGTGAACCAAAGGGTTGCCGGTTCAATCCCCAGTCAGGGCATTTGCCTGGGTTGCAGTCTGGGTCTCCAGTAGGGGGCGTGCAAGAGGCAACCACACATTGATGTTTCTCTCCCTCTCTTCCCTTCTCTCTAAAAATAAATAAAATCTTTAAAAAAATAAAACAATAGGACAATATTGGATAACACCCTTGCTTCCTTCCCATTCTCACGTGCGAGTCAGGGACATACACTGTCTGTCTTTTTCTTGAAGTACAGCGTTCACACGTAAACTGCACACATCACAACCACACAGCTCCGTGTGTTTTTACACTCGGAACACAGTTATCTAACCAGCACCCAGGTGAAGAAGCAGGAGCTTGCCAGCACCCTAGAAGTCCTGCATGCCCTCTCGCCCGTATGGTAATAATGGGTAACAGCCACTGACTAGCAGCACCATGGACCGGTTTCTCCTGTCCTTGTGTTTTGTGTAGACAGAGTCACATAGTAGGCTGTTTTGTGTCTGGCTTCTCTCCTCAGGTTTGGGTCCGTGAGGTGCATCCTTGTTGCCGTGTGGCTGCACGTGGTCCCTTCTCACTGCTGCACGGAAGTCCGTCCTGCGAATGCCTGTCTGTCCTACCACTAACGGACAGTGGGTTGCCATTTGGGGCTGTTGTGAGTGGCGCCGCTGTGAGCGTTCCAGTCCGTGCCTGTCGGGGCATCTGCGCACACGCACCTGCCCCGTACATAACTGGCAGGGAGTAGCTGGGGTGCTGGTATGAGTAAGTCCACTGTAGTAGATTTTGCCAAAGGAGACGCATCCGCTGACACTCCCAGCGGTGGGGTGCAAGGCTTCCAGGCTCCCGGTACCCTCATGAGGTGGGCAGGCTGTACCTACTGACAGCGAAACGTGGGGAAGCTGCACCTGGATGCAAGAAGCTGGACTGCTCCACCCTGAGAGTGGGTGGCAGTAGGAAGGCAGTGACAATGACACCTCAGGAGTGGAGCTAGAGGAGGGGGGTGGCCAGCTCTTGCTTCCCTCCTCGGCTAAGCAGGTAGAGGAGGCAGAGATGCCCACTCCACACCCAGGTGACTCTAACAGGATTGAGGCTGAAACCTGTCTTCTCTCTGTGGGATTTGTCCTCCTTACACCGAAGTGGGAACTGCTCAGCGCCTTTGACTGGCCTGTGGTGGCAGAGTACAGAGGCTCCCCTGGAGAGGAGGTGGGGAAAGGCTGTGGCAGACCCTGTGGTGGCCTCCCCGACAGCTAGCCCCTTTCTCCCTCCCCACAGTGAGTCAAGCTTGGTCTGGCTGCCAGCCACTGCAAACCCACGCTGAGTGATGGGGCCGGCCTGGCTCCTCTGGCGGACCGGTGACGCGCTCTCTGACCAACCTCTGCCAGCATCTCCATCCCCTGGCTTCCATCACAGCCCAATCAGCAGCAAGTGCCAGAAAACTGATGCTCCTCTGGGAACAGCCCTCAACCAGGAACGGTGGTTTTGGTGTATAAACACCGCATCCCCCTCGGAGGCACCGGTCCTCCAGGACTGAGTGCCAGTCCCCCTTAGTGGTGACCAATTTGATGCCATGCCCTCTATTTCCTCCCAGCCTCACTCCCCTCTCCCTACTGATGTTTCTTGGGATCCCTTCCTGGACGCACTTACTTGCACTCACAGCCTGGTCTCAGGCTGCTTCTGGGGGAGCCCAGCCTAAGGCCACATGTGACCCAGTCTGGACAAGGATGTAAGGAGACCTGCTAGGAGCTTCTGGAAATGTTTCCCCCTCTCCAGTAAAAGGCACAGGAGGAGAAGCCCTCTCTGCCCCACCAGCCTTTTTGTTCTGGGTCAATGCTGTGTGTGGGCTTGAGGCCTAGGGCTGCAGTAGCCACTTTGTGACCAGGAGGGGAGACGAGGACCACATGCCGAGGGTGACAGAGCTGAAGGATGACATCTTTGACTCTCCCTGTCAGCTTGGGGTCACCTACCTCTGCACTTCTTGTTAAGGAGATGATACATGTCCTTATAGATGAAGCCATCTTTACTTGGGTTGCCTGCCAAACTCATCAATTACCAATACAGACCTTGTCCCAGAGGTGCAGCTGTTGGAATCGACACCCCCACACTATGCACTACCACCTTGAAGCTCCCAATCGGTGGCCCCACAGAAGGGCTAAGAGGCAGGTCTGGGGTGCAGTGGAGGCAGAGGTGGGCAGCAAGCTCGAGCTCCACAGGTGGCTGAGAACCTGGAGCTGAGAACCAAGAGTCCCAGGAGGGAGAGGGACACGTGGGCAGTGGCTATCTGGGGTCCCAAGGACAAGGGGTGGAGAGGGCGAGAAGGCACATCCCCCATTAATCTGGTCAGGGTGAGTGTTGTTATTGTTATTATTATGAAGTATCTCAAGGCTCACACTCATCCTGGCCTGGCCAGGCCCCACTAATGGCCCCATAAATCCCAGCCATAAAGAGTAATGGGGGGAGACAAATGAGATAATTAGGAATAAATCTCGCCGAGGTCTCTATTCAGCAGCGTCCCTGGAACTGGCCAATCTTCCGAGCCATTAGCTGGGCCCCTAATTAATGCTGAGTTGCCCAGTGCTGGGGAGGCTCCAGGCATGGGAAGGACCTGGGCATGGGGCACCACAGCCCTCTGCCGGTGACCTTGGGAGGAGCTGGGGGACATCTGCCTGCAGCCTGCCTGCTTTGCCTGTCTGTCTCCAGGGCCTTATGGAAGCATTGTCTACACCTTCCTGTTTGCCTCCTTGTCTCTTCGCCTCCCTTTCTTCGTCTCACTCCATCTTCCATCCACCTTCATCTCCATTTCTCACTTATCAGTCGCTGCCAGCACCCTGGGCCATGGAAGCTGTGAGTTAGCTGAAATTGTGGGGCCACCTGCAAAAGCCCCCTACCGCCTTTCCTCCCTGCCACCGGTCAGCCCCGGGCAGGGACTCCACCTACACCCCCTGCCCTAGAACCGTCCTTGAACAGGGGCACCTGTCCCCCCAACTGCTGCAGGCCATTCCACCTGGGACACTTCTCACCATTAGGGTGGTCTCTCCTGCCTGGAGCTGGGAGCCCCCTCCTTGTTACGTCTGTTTCTTGGTCTTCCGTCTGCTGGAGCCTGAGAATGAGCCTCGCTCTCCTCCCCACCTGCAGATGGTTGACGCCCTTGCCCTGACGTCTCTTCTCCAGCCAAGCACCCTGAGCTGCACTCAGCTTGAGGTTCCAGGTGGGCCTCCCCTACCCAGGCACCCATGCGGGACCACCCGTGGTCGTCTGACTCCATAGTGACTTCTGTTGTTTTAGTCTGCCGGCCGTTCCCCCGTCTTTGTTATGGCACCCCTACTTTTTTGGGGAGCTTTCCTCCCCTGATTCCACACGGTTCTCGAGGGCCAGTCAAGAAGCCCAACGGCCTAGCCACAGAGGCCTGGCCCATCGTAGCCCTTCACCCCCTGGTACGGTGACTGGCCCAGGGATGAGCCTTAGCCCCTTCCCTGGACCCCTGGGGTGGCAAAACTGAGAAACACCAGGTAGACACAACATGTGAACATGCCCCCTGCCCCCCACTCCGCCACCTTCAGTAGGAAGGAAGGAGGCCGTAAGCCAGGGAGAGGCAGCTGCGGAGATGGCAGGAATCATGGGGATGAAGGCTGCTACAGGGTCAGGGGAAGGTATCAAAACCAGGTGAGGGGCAAGGAAGGCTGGGAGGGGGCTTTCGTCTGGAGGAGAGGGAAGGTGAGGGAATGGCTGGGGTAATTATCTGCTGCCCTATGTGTGGCCTGAGGTTCCTGTGCCTGCCTTGTCCCCAGCCCCCTTTGCACAGGGCCAGTCCTGAGAGCCCCCATGCCCACTCTGCCTGCCCGCTGCTCAGCACTGGGGAGTGGCTGTAGCAAGTGTCTGGAGGGCCTCCAGGAGCAGCCCTCAGCCCCCACTGCTGCCTCATCTCCTGGGCTTGGGGGGGGACTGGCGAAGGCCCCCAAGCATGGCTGGCTGTGGGCAATCCAGCTTCAGGCTGCTTAGAGGGTGGTGGAGCCTGAAGCTTGCTTTGCCAGCTCTGGGTAGGAGCACAGAGAATGTCAGTGAGACGTGCCGAAGTAAGGCAGAAGCTGCAGGAGGCTGTGGATGGAGAGAGGCGGGAGGACCACTCCCTTCACCAGCTGCCCTGGGCTCAGCTACTTGCGTGGTCATGGGGCAAAATCCCTTGGAGCTGGCACAGAAGATCCTCCAGTGCTCACGGGCAGTCCAGGCCGGGGACAACTCAATTTGGCCTCATGGCCTTCTCCTCCCACGTGTGGTGATTAATGCCTGTTTTGGGTTAGACCTGAGGGTGGCCCCTCAAGACGTCTCTTGGGTGACAGGGGTGGGTCTGGGGCTCCACAGTTAAAAGAAAACCAGAGCGGCAGCTATTTCCCTGGACACGTGGCCACCACCAGATCTCCAGTCTCACTGCTGCTCCATTGTACACATAAGGAAACCGAGGCCAGAGACGGAAAGGGCTTTTCCTGGGGACCAAGGCAGAGCCAGGGCTGGAAGTGGCCGAGACCAGCGGTTGGAAAGCAGAGACTGGGGGTCACCAAAGGGTCATGGAGTGGAGTCAAAGGGTCTAGAACTAGGGCTTGCCCTGGAAGGATATCTGGACAGGGTTGGGGGGTGGCCTCTAAGACAAGTGCCATTTGCTTCCCAGCCGGTAGCAGGGCCACCTGGGTGAGGTGGGAACGTTGGGGAAGGCAGGGCAGGCCTGGAGTGAGGGCAAGTGAACATGAAGGTCTCATATGTGTATGTGTGCTGTGTGTGTGCATGTCACTCTGTGGAATGTATGTGAACATGTGACTGTAAGGAGAGTCTGTATGTAGGTGAATGACTTGTATGTGTGAGTATGACTGTGTGTGGGGGTGTCTGAGTGTGCCTGTATGAGAGCATGTGAGTATGTGTGAGTGTGTGTATGCCAGGGGGCGGGGAGAGGGGGAGGCTGGCTGAATCCTGCCCCAGTCCCGCACCCACCCTGCTGAGCCTCTCAGGTTTCAGCCCCTGTCCTATAGAGAACAGCCGGGCGGGAGCCTGCAGCAGGAAACCACTATTTGGATTGCAGAGGCGCCTCTTCCTGTCCCCATGGAGGGCAGGGGGCCAGGGAGGGGGCCTTCCTGCCCACCTGGACCAGACTTCTGGTTGGTCTGGAGCACCCCTGCCTCACACCCCTGGTCCTCTGGCCTGGCTAAGTCCCTCAGACCCCAGGCTTGGGGAGGAAGACCTGAGGTTGAGCCCTCCCACAATTGTCCACCCTCTTCAGGACACAGAAGTGGCTGCTCCCTGAGACCCTGGCAACAGACCAGCACACCCTCACCAAGGGCGACTGGGCAGCCTGTTCAAGTCACAAATGCACGCACTGAGGCCCAGCAATCTCACTTTCAAAAACATTCTAAATAGAGCTTGCTTGTGCAAAAGGACACGTTTGAAACCTTGTTTATACCAGGGACACCAGTGGGGGAGACTAAGCTGGAGCCGGTAACTGGATTGTAGCTCATCCCTCAGTGGAAGCCCTGATAAGGAAGATCCCCAAGACAAATGATTAAGTGATAAAAGCAGAACATGAATATAGGGTTTTGACACTTTTGGAAGGAAAGAAAGAAAGGAAGGAAGGAAGGAAGGAAGGAAAGAAAGGAAGAAAGGAAAGAAAGAAGTAGGTGCAAATGTTCGGGTATGCACAGATTAGACTTTTGAACCTTTTACTTTGGTCATGCAATTAACCAAGCAAATAATTGAGATAAATAAACACATAAACAAACATTGGGGGCCTGAGAAGATGGGTCTTCTCTCTTGGTTTTGATCCTTTGTGACCCTGGGCAGGTCCCTTTCTCTCTGTGTCCCGAGTTTCCTATGTGGTCCCAGAGGTTAGAGAACCCACTGGCAGAGCGAGGCCTGTGTTCCTGTGCAGGGGGCAGGGCAGGCAGGAGAGGTGAGGCAGTGGGGGAGTCCCCCTCTCCTCCTCATGTTACCTCCCCCTGCTGTATTTGCAGCCCACTGCCAAGACCATGAGCTACTCCTCCTACAACATTCCTTAAGAGAGTTAGGATTTCAATTGGCCCTTTTTCTGAGCTCCCGCCTTCCTTCCAGAATCCCTCCAGACCACTGCAGACTGTTGTTCCCAGAAGCAGTGCCCACCAACTTCCCATAAGGTCCCCACTGTAACGGCCTTCTTCAACCATGTCTTCTCCTCAGGGGAATCCGAGTCCAGCCATGAGACATCCTTTCATTCACTCACCCTGAGCCCCTCTAGCTTCCTCCAGGTCCAGGACAGGGCGGAGGAGGCTCATCTAGCCAGCCCCTTCCTGGAACACCAAGGGCAGTGGACACAGGGCCTCTGAGGCTCCTGCCATTCTGAACAGTTTCTTCTTTCTCAAGCCCCCTGGATATTGGGGATGACTGAACTGGGCCATGAGACCCCCGCCCAAGTAGTACCTGCCTCCCAGGAGCAAGCCCAAGCTGTGTGGGGGCCAGGGCTGCCCCTCCCCAGCGATGGCTCTGCCACTGAAATAGGTGCCACCCTGTGCCATGGACCCATCACTGGGAAGTGCTTCAAGAAGCTGCAGTCAGCAGGAGATTAATTAATCAAAACCTGAACACATCTGTTGTTAATTAAGTCTATGCCAAGGGTTAACTCTTCTCTTTCTGGACTTCCCTTCTCTTTGGCGGGAACAGGGAAATAAAGGTGGGGAGTTAGTGCCCCCTTCCTTCCTCCCCTCCCTGAGAAGCATGGATGAAGGAGGGAAAAGGGCAGGGGCCCCAGAGGGCAGGGAAGCCTCATCCATTTGGGGGCTTTGCAGGGGGTTTGCGGGGACTGTTTGCTTTTCACATGCGTGGTCCATGGACGTTACTCAGAGTCCTGAGGAAATCTGAAATGAACAAATACCTTTATTTACAGCAACAAATAGAACAGACCCTCCATTCCTTCCCTCTCCCCTTCCAGTCTTTTCTATACCGTTCCCCCTCCCGCCCTGCCCCAAGTCCAAGCCCAGCCCTGCTTTGCGCTGGGGTCATTATATGGGTCAGCACCCCACCCCCAAAAGCCCAGGAAAGGAGACCAGGGAGAGGCTTGGCTGTGGGAAGGGTGGGGCGTCTCTTTTCACATTTTGCTGTGCTCTAAGCCCGGGGCGGCAGCGGGGGGGGGGGGGGGGGGGGGGGGCGGGCACCAGGAGCAGAGAGAGGTAGAGAAGCGCACAGCCCCACCTCCTCACGTTCCTGCCCCTCCCCCAACTTTCACAGTGTTCCGCGGCCCTGGCAGCTGGGCCAGGAGCGGTTCCCACACTAACCCTCTCCTCCCAGGTCCCGGGTAACCAGGAGAAGGACGGGCTCTCTGCAGTGGGCCTCCGGGGCGCCCCCCTCTCACTGGGCTGGGCTCTGAGAGGTCGCTGGGTGGAGGAGGGAGGACGCGGGGAGGGGGCTGATCAAGCTTTGTGCGACAGCCCTGGGGCCGGCCCCCCCAGGAGGACCGTCGGGACTGGCGGGTCAGGAGGAGAAGCACAGCCCACAGCACTCCATGCAGATCTCCAGGCAGTCGGCCGACTCGCAGCAGGCGTCCAGGATGCCGCAGTCCAGGTCGCAGGGCAGGTCGCAGTCAGCGCACTCGCCGGAGCCGCAGCAGCAGCAGCAGAGGCACGAGTCCTCGGAGCTGCAGGAGCCGCACGTGGCGCAGTCCAGGACGATGTTGCACAGCGTCAGGAACTCGCAGAACAGGCAGGACAGGATGCAGTGGACGCAGCAGTCTGCGGTGGGCGGGCGGAGGGAGCAGGGTGAGACACCTTGGGGCAGGGGACCCAGCCACAGCGCGCTCAAGGAGTGCTCAGTGCTCGGCAGCCAGTGCGCCTGCGCAGTCAGCAGCTCCGGGAGGTGGGGACTGTGAGGAGAGTGACTTAAACACGCCCGTGTGCTAAGTTGCAGAGTGAGGGTTCGGCCCAGGCAGCGTGGATCCCCAGCCCCTGCTCCTAGCCCTCCTTAGTCATTGTAAGTTCTGGGCACGAATTAAACTTATTTAAACTTGCAACAACTCCATGAGGTGGGGCTACTATTAGCCCTGCTCTACAGATCAAGAAACTGAGGCAGAGAAGTCACTCCAGAATATAACCAGAATCCTCCCACCTGCTAATCTCTGCCAGGGCAACTGCTTCCCCACCGCCTCTCCATTCCCCACCCTGGCCCTCCGGACATCTACCCCACGCATAGCAGGGCCCCTTGTACAGCTTCGGTGGGACTGTGTCTCCAGTGCTCAGAACCCTCCAGTGGCCTCTGCTTCACTGGGAATAAAACCTAAAAAGCTCACAGTGGCCCCCCCATGGCCTTACGTGATCTGGCTCCCTCCCCCACCCTGTCCCCCTGTATCACTGCTGTGGCTTCTGGTCTCAAAGGCGCTCCCCCACCCCACCCCCAGCCTGGAATGCTCTTGCTCCAGGTAAAGTCTCTGCCCCCTCCCAGCCTCCTTCATTGCCCAAATGCCACACTCATTAATAATGTAACCTGCCTGCCCCAGCCCAGCACCCCCACCCCCGTAGCCTGTCCCCACTAGGACTTACCGCCTTCCACAGCACTACACAGTTGTCTCCTCCCACTAAAATGTAAGCTCCACAAGGACAGTCATCTTTGTCTGTTTGGGTCACAGATCTATTGTCCCTAGAACAGTGGCTGACACACTGTGGGTGCTGAGTAAATAAATGGTAAGTGATTTAATACATAAACTCGCCTTTGGGCACCCAGCTGGTAAGTAAGTGGTGGGGCTGGGACCCACACCCAGGCAGGCTGGCTCTGGAGTCCACACCTGGAAAGGCTCAATGTGCTGCCGGGATGCTGAGTGGGTATCCCTGCCAGGGGCCAGGCCAAGGGCAGAGTGTCCAGTGCCTGAGTAGGCGAGCCCCTGGCACAGGCTGCTGGTCCTGTGGGAGTCTCACCTTGCACGGGAGGGTGATTCCCCAACCCTTTCCGGTGTGGAGGAAGTGGGGCTCTGCACAGCGGGAACCTCTGCAATCTGTCTGCAAACTGGATGAGGGAGTTCCCTTCCAATGCAAATCTGATGAGGTCACTACCTTCTTTAAAACCCTCAATGGCTCCTTATTGCCCCCTGAGCTCCTGTCTCCCCTCCCACCACTTCTCACCTTGAACTTTATAATCTGGCCACACTAGCCATTTCTCACCTCTATGCTAATGCCCTCATGGCTAGATCCTCCTACTCAACCTTTAAGGCTTGCTCAGAGATTCCTCCAGAGCCCTTCCCAGACTTGCCTCCTCAGCTTTCTGGGCTGGAGTGGGTGCCCCCTGTGTTCTCATAATACCCTGGAGTGTGTGGCTTCATCACTGTATTTATCACAACGTATGGTGATTACCTGCCGTGTCTCTCTCCTGAGAGTTTCAGAAGGCCATGGACTGGGTACCCAGCACACAGCACAGTGTCGACTAACCTTCAAGTGAATGAATACCTCTTTCATAAATTAACTGGGCAGAATCTGCTCTGCAGGGTGGGAAAGTTTGTGAATACATTATGTGCAAATGTGTGCACCGAATCCTGTTTGCAGAGGACCAGGCCAGAGTCCCCTAACATGGACAGGAATCACTTAAAAATTCTGGGGTAAAGGTCAAGAACCACTGAGCCACAGGCAGATGAGACTCAGGCTGAACTGATGCCTGGTGGGGCGGGGAAGCAGGTTGCCCAGCGTGGCCCTGCAGAGGATCTCTGTGTTGCAGGAACAACGTCTGGTGTATCTGGGTCTGCTGACCTCCCACTGCACATTGCAGCCCCTGCCCCACCCCCGGTTAAGCATCTGATGGTGCATTGTGTTATTCTGCTAGGTGTTCTGCCCTCACTAAACAGATGGCCCACTCCTTGAAAAAAATTTGTTTCCAGAAACAGGGTGGCTTGAGCTGGATCAGCCCAGATGGCTCCATTCCTTGTTACAGAAACTGGGAGAGCAGGGGTCGGAAGGGTTTGGCCTTCAGAAGGCAGATATGCCTCAGTTTATCCAATAACCTTTGCAAAGTTCTCAGATTTGAGTCTTGCATCAGACTCCCTGGAAGGCTTGTTAAATCTAGGCTCCTACCTCACCCAGAGGCTCAGATCCGGTGGGGTCAGTGTGGAGCTGAGGCTGCACTTGTAACCAGAAGCCCGGTGAAGATGCTACTGCTGGGTCATGCCTTGAGGAACCTGGCTTTGGAGGCCCCTGGGGGGGAAGTGGGGCACTTACCTTCCTGCGCCTGGAGAGGGATCTGGGAGGCAGCGGACTTGGTGCTGCCCTTGCTCTTCTTACTGCCCTGGCTGGCGAGAGACGGGTGAGCCTGCAACTTCCGGTGGGCTTTGGGGCCACCCAGGGCGCCATTCCCCGCTCGCTTGGCGCCGCTCAGCTCTGAGGGGTGGCCAGAGCCATTCGCCAGTAGTGGGGTGCAGCCCAAGGTGTTCCCCTGAGGCTGGCCTGGAGAGATGAGCAGAAAGGGCGATGGGGGCAAGGTGGAGGGCTGCCCCGCCCCCCAGGGCTGTGCTCTGCTCCTGCCTGCTTTGTTCTTACACATGCCGCAGTTCACCTATCCGGATTTGTATTCTGCAGATGAGGAAACTGAGGCCCAGAGAGCAGAACGGACTTGCCCAGAGGCACACCATGAAATATCAGCAGAGCTGAGCCTGGCTCCCGGCTCCCTAGCCAGTGCTCATTCAAGAAAAAACAGAGGTGCAAGAGGGGCTCAGAGCCTTGGACCCCACCTTCTTACCCCACATGAAATCCATTCTCCTGCTCTTGGGGTCCTGGGATTTTGGCAAGAGCGGTGGCAGTCGGGCGGAGGGACAAGGATAGTTCGGCTGGGGTGAGGAGGACAGCAGTGAAGCAGTTAACCTTCGCTTCAGCCTCTGCCAAGCCCCCAGCTGTTTTTGCCCTTCGTGTGCTGGGTGACTTATTAGAAACATCTGTTTGGAGATGAATGCCTGGCTCTGGAATCCGGGGGCTCCTCGCAGCAGCCCCTCTATCTCCTGCTCCTCCACACCCCTGCCCTGGCAGCCTCTGTGGGGCGGCTGGCAGAAGGAGTTTGCTGAGGGGCCCCTGGGGTCTGGGTGAGGAGGGACAGAAGGAGGCAAGAGGGAGAGCCCTGAGGCTAGGAACCCCCCAACCTCCGTGAGTCCCCGTCCCAGACCGAGGAACCAGACTTCAGTTTTGTCAGTGAGGTGCAGGGAAGCTGGCCCCAGAGATCCCCCCAAACACCCACTGCTTTCCTTCACCTCACTCAGGTTTGCTCACGTGAAAGGCACAGTTCTCTATTCACAGACACGGGGCAGGTGTGTGTGTGTCTGGTGACGAGACTGAGAAGGGAACACAAAGAGCTCTGGGGCCCACAGCTGCTCGGGGCGGGGCCTGGGCAGGAGCCTGGGACCCTGAGGACCTCTGTAAATAGGGGGAACTTCCATCTCTGGGGTCTGGACCCCCAGCTCCCTCCAGGCCTGGCCTCTGTGTTTCAACTGTGGTAGCAGGAGATGGGGGAGGGGTGCCTGGAGGCTGAGGAGAGGGGAAGGCAGCTTCGGTGCCACGCCTGAGGGGCTGGGCCTCTGCAAATGGTAGGAGTGACAGCACTGAGCACTTACTGCCCTTACTGCCACTCGGCTAAGCCCTTGACCTGCTAGTTATTCTCTACTGGATCCTCTCAGTGTCTCTACAGGGCTGTATCCTCCCTTACAGATGAGGAAACTGCATCCCAGAGACGTACAGTAACTTGTCCAAGGCCCACAGCTAGTGTCGGAGGTGGACCAGCCTAGAGGCTGAGAGCAGAGACTCAGAGGCCAGAGAGGCAAGGAATGGGCAGAGGTTGGGAGACAAGGGACTGGGGAATGAGCTGCTACTATCGCAACAATCACTATACTTACAACTGGTAGTTCACACGTTTTGAGCTGTTACTGGTGCCAGACACAGTGCTGAGAGCTGTATGTGTAGTAATGTCCCCACGTACCATGACAGATCTATGATTAGGCCCATTTCACAGATGACAAAACTGAGGCCCAAGGAGGCTAAAACTTGCCAAGTTTCCACAGCTAAAAAAGGCAGGGGGAGGGGATGGAGATTGGGATAAGGAGCAGAGGGCCGGTGGGGAGTTGGGGGAACCACAGGAGACAGGCCTCTGGAGAGGCTCCATGCCGGAAGCCTTCTTCCCTGAGGCGTGGCTGGTGCCGGCATCCGGGTAAACAGGGGTAAAGCTATGGGAAGCAGCCAGGCCTGAATCATCACAACCCACCTCTTGGCCCCATGGGGGCGACTGAGCTGAATCCTTGGCCAACCTCAGTGCCCCCTGCCCTGCTGCCTAAACATGGCACGGAGACCAGAGGGCGGGCATGTGCGGTGAGCTGAGGGCCCTGGGGGGTGTGGGCAGACACAAAGCTTGCCTGTGGCCATAGCTGAGAAGTGACCACGGGGACTGAGTCACAGAGCAAACACTTAGGGCCCACAGACATAGGAGTGACTGTCCAACTCCCACCCAGGCCCCTCTTCTGTGGCCACTGCGCTGACCTCTTTCTTTCAGTTCTGCCCGTGGGTGTGTCTGGAGGAGGCTGAGGGCAGTGCGCTGGCAGGGTTTAGTAACCCTGACTTCCAGGGAGTCCACCTTCGCCCCAGATGCCCTGCCTGAGCGCGGCTCCCTGCTCAGCGTGCCAGCTGGGCAGAAAGGCATAGGAAAGAGCACTGGGTCAGGAGACCTTAGTCCCCCAGCTCCTGTCCAGGGTGAGTGGGTCTCTGGGCCTCAGTTTTCCCATCTGTAAATGGGTTTCATGGTAGCTAAGCTGCCTCACTGCAGGCTGATCTACAGAGCATGTGGGATCACTCAGGGAAGGAAAGTTGTAAAGTACAACTGTGCTTGCAGATTTGAGGTATCTTATCAGTAATTACAAAACAATTCTGACTGCCCCTTCTGTGCTTTTGAGGGTGAAGGTGGAGAATGCTCTCCCTCCCAGGCCCTCCCTGGAGACCTGGAGCCAAGCTTAGGAATGGAGCTGACTTTTGCTGCCCATGGGGACTGAGTGTCTCCTTTCTCTTGCCCTGAACCCCCGAAGGGTGGTGCTGTGTCTGGCTCCGGCTGCCTGTCCTCAGCTCCCCGCTCTCTTCCTGAGGGGAGGGCGCCTGTTCCCATCCAGCCTCCCGCTCTGTTGTCCTGAACCACGTTGCCTGCGGCCTGTGCACACTCACTTTGAACTCATTTATACCAATCATTCTGTGCATGGAGACCTTCTTCCCAGACAGGAAGGACAGTGACGGTGTCACACGCCTCTCCACTGCCCACACCTCCAGGTCCTGGCCCTGCGCTAGCTCCTCGAGGGCACCCACTGCAGTTTTGCAAGCCCACCTGGATTGGACTCCCCAGTGCAACCCCTACTTGTTACCACCCCAATACCCTGGGCCCCTAGGACTCACATGTCACAGCTTCTGTGGGGACATCGAGGTCAGTGCTGTCCAGGACCTGGGGGGTCCCAGGGTCATTTCCTTGGGGCATGGAGGGTGCCGCCTCCTCCAGGAAGCCCTCTTCCAGCTTTGCCTCCACAGGGTGAGTGGCTCCTGTTTCTACCTCCAGCCCAGGCAGGAGGGGTGGGGTCTGGGCTAGGGGAGAAAGCAGACGACCGCGGTAGTTTCCTGGCGCCCTCTTGCTTGCCCTGCCCTGGTCCCCTTGCTGCCCAGAATGCCTTGAGCCCTCATTCTTGGTCTCTTTGTACAGTTACCCAGCCCTTACCCTATCTGGCAACATTGCCAGACTCCAAAATAGACTCCCAAACCACAATGCGTGAGTGAGCAAGGGGGTGTGTGTGTGTGCCTGTGCACGTGTGTGCCTGTGTGTGCGTGTGTGTGGTGTCAGGAGGGAAAGGAGAACCACAGCGCAGGAAAGAACAGACAGGTGATCAGCGATGCCGAGATAGAGACAGGCACCTAGAGTGATGGGGAGGGAGAGAAAGAATCAAAGGGACAGTGGAAGGCAGAAGCAGAGAGACATAGAGCATCAGAAGGCGGGGGACTGGGCACGGAAGGGGACAGTCCCAGGAAGACAGTGACAGACAGCCCGGGACAGGAGAGACTCAGTGGCAGAGGGAGAGGCAGCAATGGAGAGAAAGATAAAGACAGGGTCAGAGGCAGAGGCGAAGGAGAAGCGAGCGTGATATAGACCGAGCGAGAGGGAGACAGACAGTGAGAAATTGGGTCGGAGAGAGAGGATGATAGCAAAAGAAAGAGGCAGAGGAAACCTGGGGTGAGGAGACGGCTGAGGTCTGGGGCGGAGGGGCTACGGGCCGGAGGAGAGAGAGGGAGGACAGAAGGCTGGGAAGAGGCAGACCGCAGCCACATGTAATTACAGTGACCAACTCGGCCCTCTCTGCACGGTGGGCGGAAGGAAGGAATGGAGCCACCTTCAAACCCGCAGCTCCCAAGGCGGCAGGACTAGGATTCAGGCCCCCTGGGCCCAGGGGAAAAGTTGGGGGGATGGGTGGTGGAGGAGGGAGGCAGAAAGTGGCCCCAGTTCCCACACTCTCAGTCACCGGGTGTGGGAAGGCAGGGGTGGGACAGGGAGGAGGAGGGTGAAAGCAGGGGTCACAGGGCCAAGGGTGAGGTTGGGCAATTAGAGGGTGCGGGGCATAGCCCGAGCCTCTCCTTCGGACCTCAGATGTGCAGTTGGAGTGGCATGGGCCTCAACAGGATGCCCCCACATACCCTACTGGGAGAGACACAGAAACAAGACACTCAGAGGGACACAGAGACCAAAAGGGCACAGGGAGAGGACAGGGTCTCAGGGAGACAGAAGGACAGTGAAACCCGCACAGTAAAGTGCCCACAGCCACACACATGTACCAGAGACTGAGAGACAGGCATGCAGGGGGACAGAGAGAGAGGGGCCAAGACTAGTCTTGGAAGTAGAAACAAATCAATGACAAAGAACAGAGGAGCTTACATATGGGGTCCTTCTCTAAGCTGTCTCCAAATGGTGGGGCGGGGACCAGAGAGGAGGGAGATAATTAAGGTTGGGCACACGGGTCTACGAAATGGGGCATCTTGAAGGAGGGGACGACCCAGGGGCTCAGCTGCTTCCCTGGGCCCTGAGCATCCCGCTGTGGCTTCTGATCCTCAGACAGGCCTGTGCCATCTTTGTTCCAAAGACCCTGGTTTCCCATGACCAGGAGGACAGGGACCCCAGAGGCCCTGAGTGGGCAGCACAGAGAGCAGCAGGCCGGGCAGACATGCTCACGCCTGCCCAGGGAAACCACGGGCTCTTCCTGGAGACAGGGGCCAGGTTGGGAGGTGAAAGGGGCTGGGGCTCCTGCGACTTCTGGAGGACACCGGAGTTACGTGTTGAGAGCCTCCCATGGCACCCATTGAGGCTCCATGGCCACAGGGGCGGGTTCCCTGCAGCCCTGCCATGCTTTGTGCCTGTGGAGAACCCCGTCACCACCTGGGTTAAGGAGAAAGAAGTCAATGGCTTTTGGAAGATCACAAAGCTGGGGTCGGGGGTGGGGGCCAGGCAAGTGGAGATGGCACCAGGGAGGAGCGGTGCCAGATGGTGCTCTCCTAGCCCAAGCTGGTCTGCAGCGATTGGACAAGACTTTCAGGGCTGAGACCCCAGGTTGCACGTGAAGGAGGGCGGCTCAGGGCTTGGGTCCCAAAGCCCTGGAAAGAAGTGGGCCTGCCGAGCTCCAGCCCCCAGCCGGAACCAGGAGGGCTGACCCTTCCGTGGGGTGAGATGTGAAGGCCTGCGGGAGAAGCCGTGAGACACAAGCCTGGGTTTTCACCAGTTACCAGCATGGGCAAGTGACTGGGACTCAGGTACCTTGTGTGTAGAGGGGGCTTCCTAACACTTAATGTCATAGGGTTTCAGAAAGGAATGACACGCTCGGCAGTGTCCTGGCCTGCAGGGGCCGTTCAGGAACCTTCCCGTTTACCCACCCACCTACCTGCCCTCCCTTCCTCCTCCTTCCCTCCCTCCTTCTTTCCCTTCCTTCCTTCCTTCTTTCCTGTGCTGGTTGGTTTAACATTTATTAAGCAGATACAATACACCTGTAACATCAAGCACTGGTAGACCAAATAAGACAGGTCACTGCCTCAGGAGTTCTCCTTCAGGGTTAGGTGCGGGGCAGCCACACATACCGAGGGGCAAGAAGGACAGCAGGGAGGTTTCTAAGAACTGGCGGAACACAGAAAATGGGCATTTACCCCCGGGGTGTGTGTGCGTGTCTGGTGTGTGCACTAGGATGCTTCCCGGAGAAGGCAATGCCCACGTTGGATCTTGAATAATAAGTCAGCAAAGAAGCAGAAAAGGCCTTTTCAAGAGGAGCTGCAGCAGGAATGAGGGAAAGGACCGCATGGTGCTGTTGAGGCTGGCACACCTAGAAAGACAGCTGGGCCCTGGTACGCCCAGGTGGTCACTTCCTGGGCCTTCCCCTGAGGTCACAGCGTGCATAGGGGTGACCCTGTCAGTCCTGCAGTAGAAGGGGCCAGACTGCAGCTGTCTGGGCTGCCAGAGTTGGAGAGGGAGGAAGGTGAGAAAGAGGGGTCAGGGAGGCTGGTCCCCATCTCCGCCCTCCTCTCAGCGTACCACTCTCTGGGCAGTCTCTTCTAACAGTCGCAGAGAAGGCGGCGACCTCAAATCTGGAGGGAGCAGGAGATTAGAGAGAGCACAGACTATGAGTGGCCACTCTAGGGTGAGCATCAGACCTCTTGAAAAGAAACCAGGCAAGAGAATCCAGTTCAGGCATCTTGACCTAGAAACACAAAGGGGCAGTTCTCCTGGGGTCAGGGGGGCAGCGGAGGGGACCCAGCAGCTGCCTGAGGGAGCCACACTGAGGGCAGGGGACGAAACTGCTGAGCGCCCTGCAAGCAGAGTGAGGAGGCACAGAAGTGGCAGGAAGGCCTGATCTGTGAATGGGATGCTGCCCAGAGGGCCCCAGTGCCAAGATGCTGGACCAAGAGACAGCACTCACCAGGGCACGGGGAGCAAGAGAGCCAGACAAGAGGAGGAACCCAAGTGCTCCACCGACAAGAGACGGAAAGAGCCCAGTTTTCCTTCTTGTGACCATGAGGCCCTGCTGTCCGGCCACCGAAGGGAGAACATCTCTGAGGACAAACCCTGGAGGGATGTCCAAGAGGGTAGAAATGCGGAGTGGGCTGGGGAAAGGGGCGCCCAGCAAAGGCCAAGGGCTGCCGTGTGGGTGTGCAATTCATGTTCTGCGTAAAGGCGCCTGCCAAGGGGGCCGGGGTGAGTCTGGAGACCCTCGTGGTGGCCCGACCTCCTGGAGCTGCCATGGGCTCAGCCAGCTGCATGCTTGCTGCATACGAGAGGGCCACCTTTTCCTCATGTGCACAGAGGGCCACACGTGCTGGTGGCATGTCTGAGAAAAGCCCCAGCCTTGCACCTCTCTCAAGGGTCCTCACCTACAAGCGGGACATACAGAAAGGCAACAGCCCCTTTGCCTCGATATATTTCATTCCTAACACAGGATAAGGTGCTGGTCAATGCCCCAGAAGAGACTGGAAAACTCATGTTTAAATTCATCAGCCCAAGAGGGAAGGGTGAGAGACCCACAGTCTCAGTAGGGGCCTTGTAGGCTCCCTCTGCCTGCTGTCCACCAAGTTGAGGGGTACTCCTGGATCGAGAAGAAATAGGGGAACCTCTTCCAGGTGGGATGGGTTCACTCCTAGCCTGGGAAGTGCCCGCGGGGCCCTGTTCTGGAGCCCTGGTGCCCGACCCCTCACACCCAGACTTCCGCACTGACTCTGTGGACAGCAGATCTGGGCTTCTCCCTTGGAGCTCTGACCATCTCTGGAGAGAGAGCAAGGATCCAATCTGCTCAGAGAGTGGTGACTGATGTGGGCCTGATATTCAAGGCCTCAGTCTAGATCTTCAACCCAGTTAATGGACCAGGATCCCATGTTTCCGGCAGACCAACATATCCATAGCCCCAGGCTGTCTGGTCGATCCACCCATACTTAGATTGTTTCTTTTGACCAAAAGGTCCTACCCCCCTCCCTTCTTCTACTCCCCAAATCCAATCCACCCTTCATAATCCAGGTCAAGCTTAACCTCTTCCTCCAGACAGCCTTCCCTGACCCCTGAGCCGATTGTCCCTCCTCTGAGTGGCCCACTTACTGAGAACTTAGCACCAGCACCCCCTGTTGCCAATTGTAACTTGGCAGTGAGGTCCTGGCTCCACAGACTGCAGCCTCCCTAGCTCCCTCGCTTGGGGGGGTGTCGGTGCTCATCTCGGCACTGGGGTGGGTCCTCAGCAAAGGCCTGCTGCTGAGGACTGAGTTCTGGGGCTCTGAACAGCCTGGATCAGAGGAGAGAGAGTGAGATGGCGAGGACTGGGGGTGGCACCTGGCTCTGAGCCCCAAGAAGGTGAGCATGTGGACTCTCTTGACACTTAGCTGTGACACACTGGTCACAGTCCCAGGCCACCAGGCCGAGGACTGGGGAGAGAGGGCCTGAGCTGGCCAGTTAGGCTGGGCTGGGTTGGTTTTATTTTAGGTCTGAAGGCTCCAATTCCCCAGGAAATTCAATTTAGAACCAAGAGCAGGAATGTGACGCCCCAGTGCTGGGGCAGAAATCTGCGGTGGGTTAGGGAGCCAGGCTCTGGGGAGAGGCCACTGGGGGAGCCAAGGGTGTGGGGGCTTGGCCACCTGCCCCAACCAGAGCTGCCCTGAGTCCCCTTCACCCCATTTTCATCTTACTAGGCTGAGGGAGGGGCTGACTTGTTCCCTGGCTGTCCTGCCAGCAGGGCCCCCAGGGGCAGCACCTTGGCCTTGCTGTGCTGTCAGGGCTCAGCAGGGAGTGTGGGGGACTCTGGTCCCGGATTCAGGCGTCTGTGGGGTTTTGGCTGGGTCTCTTGCGGTTTGGGCTTCCTGGGCAGCAGCTCATTCTCCCAAGGCGGCAGAGCCAGGCCTCCTCGTGTTATGAAAGCCACATTGTCTGGCCTGGCTCAGACCAGGGAGGGGGCTCACAGGAGCACTGGGGGGCCTCAAATTACAGCCCATGGCTTAACCCTCCCAGTGGCCCACCTGGCCCTTGTCCCCTGCCCCAGCACATTTTTAGCTCCTCCTCTCCCTTCGGGGCTGAGAATGGGGGCTGCACAGGGAGAGGATCTTGGAAAGAGGCAGTGGAGGAGAGAGCAGAGAAAACAGATAAGCAGAGAAAGGAAGCAGGGAAGTGGGAGGATAAAAGAGAAATAGGAGGCAGGGAAAGAGAGGAGGGGAGAAAAAGAGGAGGGGCGAGAGAGGCTGAGAAGGAGAGAGAAGGTCCCCGGACACAGAGAAAGTCTTCCCAGCCCCTGCCTTTAGCTCTCTCCAGGCGGAAGAAGCTCAATCCTTAAAGGAGCTTATTCCCCAGGAGACCGTGCTCTAGGGGCCCACAGAGAGGAGAGACTCTGAGGGTTGGTGGGGAGGTGCAGCAGACCCAGTAGTGTCATTCGTGTGCTGGCTCCTGGCCAGACATCTCCACCTGTCCTCACTCTGGGAGGCCCCCTACCTCCATAGCCCCAGGTGACCAGAGTCTCATCTTCCTCACAGGTAGACCTGGGGAGCTGAGACAAGCCTCTCCAAGCAGACAGACAAGCCCCTGTGAGCGGATGTGGAGACTGAGGCCAGAGAGGGGAAGGAACTTGTCCAAGGCCAGGCAGGGAATTTGTGTCAGAGGTCTAGGACCAGACTGTCATTGCTCAGAGAATCAAAGGGAGGGAGGGGAAAGGGAGAGTGGGGGTGGGTGAGCGGAAGGCAAGAGAATTAGACGGACCTAGAGCTGGGGTTAAAGTCATGAAATCTGGGCGATGTTCTTGCACCCCAGCCCTATGCCCTGAACAAATCGCAGAAGCTCCCCACTTCTCCCTGACCCTGTGTTCCACTGGGAGCCTCAGCTCACATCTGCACAGTGAGGAGCACTGAGAGCCAGCAGAGTTCCCACCTCGCGGAGCCACAAATCCTCCCTGCTAGGGAGTCTCCCTGCAGGAATCCTGGGGAGGTTGCAGGCCCTGTGAGTTAGGAGAAGGGGCGTGTGTGGGCAGGGTAGGGGCAGCAGGGACTGGCCAGGCCCCGGTGGGGAGGAAGGCGAGACAGACAGATGGCGAGGAGCGGAGGAGGCCAGGTCCTGCGGCCGCTTCAGGCGGACAAAAGTTTTCGGGAAGCGCTGGGCTCTGGCTGGGTTGGGGGAAGGGAAGTTAAGATTCAGACACCCCCACCCCCGCCTGAGGCCCCCATAAATATTTACACACTGGGCAGAAACCGCTGGGACACAAATCCCAGTCGGACAGACAGACACTGCGGGTGTGTGTATGTGTGTGTGTGTGTGTGTGTGAGTGTCTGGTGTTGGGAGTGGGGGGTGTTACAGCCAACTTGGCGCGGCCACCGCCTGCATTCGGGCCCTGCCCCCATCACCCCAGCGCTCCACTCTCTTTGGACCCCGTCCCCGACAGCCATACCCGTTCCCCCCGTTTCCACCCAAGCTCCCCGAAACCGTCTCCTCGAGTCTCAGCGAGAAGGGGGGGATTAACCCACCCCGGCGCCGCTACCCAACTCCCGTCCAGGCTTCCTCTCCACCACCTCTCGTACCTGGGTCCGGGGCTGCGCTCGGGGCTTCATGGGGTGCGTTGCAATGAGGGGGGTGCTGGCCACTCACCTGGGACATCGGCCCGGGACCTGCGAAAAACAGAGCTCAGCGGGCGGGGCCGACCTACCCCACTGAGTGCGGGGAAAAGGGTGATCCAGCCGCAGGCGCGCGCCTCCCCCTGTTCCAGTCCGGCCACCGACTAACTTACTCGTGCGAGCTGCGTGCTCCTCTTTCGACCCTCCGGGATCACGCCGCACGGCCTGCCATGCGCGCCAGCCCAGGGCGCCCCCGCCAAGGGGCCACGCAGCTCCCCGGTGCCCGCCCCGCGCCCCCTCCCCTCTCACTCACGCCGCTCTCTCCCTTCGGCGCCAGCTCGCGCCGTGCGCCCCCTTCCTTCTTCCTTTTCTCTCTCCAGCCCCCACGCTCCTCCCCTGCTCGCCTCTCGCCTCCCTTCCTCCCTGGCCCACCCTCTCCCTGTCCCCTCCTCGTCGTCCCCGTCGATTCCCGCCCCGCCCCTCCCCCCCACCGCTGCTTCCCTTCCCCCGCGCGGGGCTCCGCGCTGCCTGGGCCGGACACGTCTGTCCGCGGGGCGCCGCGGCCCGAGCCCCCACAGGAAGCTGGCTGCGCGCGCTTCCTCCGCGCTGGCAGAGTCGGGCCCCGTCTCCCCACACCTCCGCCCCCAGGCCCAGAGCCCCGAGGGCCTGCAGAGGGGGCTGCGCGTTCTCGCTCGCCTGTCGGCAACGCTGCAAAAGTTTGAGCAAAGTCCGGAGAACGAGAGAGAGAGAGGAAGCACTGTGACTAGCACCTCGGGCTAACTGTCTGAGTAACTGGGGCCCTCAGATCTCCAAGCCCCAGAGACGGGAGGGATCAAGCTCCCTGGCACACTTTGCCCGCCCCCTCGGCCCCCGCTCGGCGTCCCAGGCCGGACGCCCGGGGTCGGGGGCTCGCAGACGTCCTGCTCGCCCCGCCGGGGGTCGTCCTCCGGCGCAGCCACCCGGCTGGTGACGAGCCAGCTCCCCGAGTCCGCCAGCAGTCCTGAGCATCCCCAACCCCCCGGCCCCCGCCAGCTGGGCGTGGGAACTTGTGTCCGAAACCCAGCTTTGGAGGCGAAAAGAACTTCTCCGAGTTCAACCCTTCTTTCGGCTCTGGGCTGGAATCCGAGGCCTCCGGAATTGCGGGTGCGCGGGGGAGAGGGGAGGGAAGGGGCCCCTGCAGGCGGGGACGGCGGGGCGGCACATCTGGAACTGCGTGCCGCTCCTTCCCTCAGGCCATGCGGGTGGGAAGGACGCCGCCGTCAGGCAGCCCGCGGGGGTTCCAGGACCCTCAGCGTGACCCCGGGACCTCGTCCCCGTGATGGGGGAGGGCATGGAGCCCGAGGCCCGCCGGGTGGGGCTGGGCGGCTCCGAGAGAGGATCCTCCGGTGGGGCCGCCCGCTGGGATGACAGCGTCCCGGCCACGCTCGACCGGGCCGCCCGGAGCCGCGTCTGGGCTCTCCGCCACGAGGGCCAGTGAGCAATTAGGGAGGCGGCGGCGCCAGGCCAGTTCTCCCGGTCCGGAGGCAGCGGGAGGTGGGGGTGGGTGGGCCGGGAGGCTGGGACGCCGAAGGCCGAGGGGGCCGAGTGAGGGGCTCCCCCAGCCCGCGCAGCCCCTACTCACGGCGCTCGAAGGCCCTCGCGGCTCCGTGTCTGACAGGCTCGCCGTGGCCCCCACGGCGCCCGCCGCGCTCCTGCCTCCCGGGCCCGGGTCCCCGCGATGAGCCCAGGTGGCTGCTCTCGGAAGAGGGGTCCCGGGCCGGGAGGAGGGGGTCCCGCTCCCGGGGCCGGCTGCCTGCTGCGGGGGCCTAGGCTGGCACCCCGGGAGCCAGCCCCGATCAGGCTGCTGTCTGGGAGCTGTGGAGCCCGGGGTGGACTCCCCCTGCCTGGCAAGGGCTGAGTCACCGGGACACGCCCGCCCCGGGGTTTGGCGACTGCTGCATTCTCCTTACCGGCTTACCTGGGCCCGGGGGCTGGGCCTCGCGCGGCTCCGAGAGTGGAGTGAGGAGTGAGGAGGTGGACATTGTCTCCTGGGCAGCCCCCACGGCCCTGTCTGCCCCCTCCCCAGCCACAGACCCTCGCGCTACACCCCGCCCTCTCCTCCGTCTCTATCCAGAGCCCGCACACTCTGCATCAGCCCAGCTCCCCAGCCTCACTGTCCGGAGTCGCCCGCTTGAGCTCAGAGCCCTCTGAATCTGGCCCGGTACTAACTAAAATGTCTGGTTTGTTGGAAATGTAAAATATGCTTTAAATTTAATCCCACATGCTGGTTATACAAGTGTGCTCAGTTTGTGAAAATTCAGCAAGTTGAACTTGAAGCTACATGTGCTTCTTTGGTGTGAAGATTACACTTGAATAAAAGTTTTAAAAAATCAACACGCATTAAAAACAGTGTTCCCGGACGGAGCACAGGTCGGGTGCGATGGTCAGGCGGTGGGGCTGGGCCCGGCCCCCCCCCTCCCCCCCCCCCCCCCGCCCCCAGTTCACATCCCAGCCCGTGGGAAAGTCCCTTCGCCTCTCTGAGCCTCAGGAGGGGTGAGCTTTGGGGCCTTCAGTGTGGAACCCAATCGTCTCTTTGGTATCCAGGACCAGGACTAGGGGCCTGGGTAAGTGAGGTAGGTGGGGCACTCATCGGGGCTGCGACATTGAGCGGGTGCCAAGACACATAACATTGTTATCCAAAAGTTAAAAAAAAGGACAAGTCAGCACATTACTGCTTTACCATTCGGCTGCCCATTTTTACAAATGGACCTTTATGGGACCAGGGTCCAGATTAGGGAGCGGTGAGTGAGGTAGGGCATGCACGTTCCGAGTTAGATCCTGTCTTTATTTAAAATGTTGGCATTTTGTTCATCATGGATTTGGGAAGTATTGATTTTGGGTTTTAGATATATTGTGGGAAAAACTGTTTATTTTCATGACGGGGGTTTGATGTCCCCTTAACTTTCACACCTGAGCCAATGGCCTTGCTCACTCTGGGCCTCACACACCTCACCTGGTCCCTGCCTGTTGCTCTCTTCCTGCAGGGCCTGGCTAGGACCTCTGGATAAATGAGCAGAGGCTGGAGTTGCCTCCCACCACACATGCAACACTAGGTGGACTCTGTACCCACGTCCAGCCCAGATGTCCTGAGGCCCAGCGATCAGTTCAGAGTAAAATGCAAAGTCCTTATACCGGCCCTAAAGGTCCACAAGTGAGAGGGGCTCTATCTGCCTTGGCCTTTATCTCCCTCACTCATTTCCTTCCCTCCCTACTGCTTCCTGAGTTTGTTTTTCCAATTCGCCTCCTCTGCTTGCCTCAGGGCCTTTGCACTTGCTCCTCCCCCTGCACAGCACGTGCTTCCCCCAGGTATTCACATGCCCCCCTTCCTCCTTTCCTATTTCCTCTGCTTATGTCACCTTCTCAGAAGGGCCATCCAGACCCCTCACTCTCTGTCTCTCACACCACTTGATTATTCTTCATAGCCCTTATCACCACTTTTCCTATTTGGTTGTTTATTGGTAGAATGAACGTTCCAGGAGAGAGGGAACTTTGCCTGCCTGCTAGTGTATTCCCTAGAATTGTATCTGCCCCAAAGATCTCAGTAAATATTTCTAGTTTCACATATGGGAAACCAGGTCTCCAGACTGCCACCCAGTGCTCTTTCCTCACCTCTTACCCCGACAGCCCTCCAGACAGCCAGGGCTGACAGTGCCCCCCACAGCTCTCCTGTACAGTCCTTCCCACACAATGCACTCAGCAGGCCTGGCCTGGCTCCAGCCCCTGGCGTCCACCCTGCCTCAGCGTCCAGCAGGCATGTGCAGCTCTTCTCGGCTTCCTGTCTCTGGCATGGGGCCAGTCGGCTGGGCTGGGCTCTGCAGCTGGACCACAGCTGTGGCCTCCGCCTTGCCCTGGAGAATGTCGGAGAGCGCACAGTGGAGCACCTCCCTGCAGAGGGCTGTGTAGAAGGAGGTGCGTTTGTGTGTAGTAGGGGGGAGGTTGCTAGGTAGGGACCTCCAGCTCCCTCATGACTCCCTCCCCGTTGGGCACTGAGTAGGGGATGGGACTCGAACTCCACTTCCTGAAGGAAATGACATGATGGGGCAAGGGGAGCCTTGAGCCCCAGGCCCGGTTCTATCCCAATCTCCTACTCCTGGTGATGGGAGGTAACCGTGGTGTGTCCCATTTAGTAACCAGGAGTTGGGCAGGCTCTATCTGCCAGTCCCTTGCTAGATCTTCCTAGATTTGTTTCTTCCTTCAGTGCCCACACAGTTATTATCCCCATTTTACAAACGAAGGAACGGAGGCACAGTGGGGTGAGGTGACTTGCCCATGGCCACACAACTAGCAGTGGGTGCCCTGGGACTTGCACCACATGTTTGGAGGCCACGTGCAGTACCCAGTCCCCGACACAGCCTTCCACGGGTACAGAGAACCGTGCTATTCTTCTTCATGTGTCCCCAACCCCCAAGCCGGCTGCTGACGGTGGAGACAAGGCCCTCTGTCTCACTGGTAGTTGGGGTGCCTGGAACCTGGCGGAGTTTGGGAAAGAGTGGGGCTGAGTTTGGTGGTGTGGAGACCCAGTTTGCATCCTGGCTCAGTCGCTCCCACCTGGCTGCGTGATTTTGGGCAAATCGTTTGAACACTGTGAGCGCCCAGTTCTGTGTAAACCTGGGAGGACCATTCCTACTTCTCAGTGGGAGGACGACTGAATGAGCACCTGGAACAACAGCACGGGCTCCCAGTGAACCCTAACTCTTGCCTGACACTTTGCTCCCCCACGCTCGCCAGCAGCCAGTGAGCCTCCGAGGGCACATCTGTTACTGTGTCTCGTGCACAAACCCTTAGATGCTACACACTGTGCGGCAGGCACAGTTTACAGCGCTTTACACGAATTAACCAGCTTAATATCTACAATATTAAATATCAGTTAATATTAAATACCCTATTTCTCTGGTTTCACAGAGGAGGAGACTGAAGCACAGAGGCCAGGCAACTTGCTTAAGCTCTGCAGCCTGGTGGGAGGGAAGGGCCAGGCCCTTACTGACCCTCCGCCCCCAGAAAGGTTCTCTTCCCCTTCAGCCTCGTGGTAAATTAATGAAATGTGAGCCATTAATCATGTTTAAATATCCTCACGCATGGGCTTCCAAACTTTTTTTTTTAGTAATTCAACTTTATAACAAATATAAATAAACCTGTTAACATTTTAGGACCATGCCAGCAGTTAGATTTTTTTAAAAAGACTTTATTTTTTAGAGCAGTTTTAGGTTCACAGCAAAATTGAATGGAGAATACGGTGATTCCCACAAACCCCCGCCCGTATAAACGCACAGCCTCCTCACTATCAACACCCCGCCCCGGAGTGCCGCTTTGGTTACAGTGGGTGAATTCACACGGTCACATCATTATCACCCAAAGTGCACAGTTCACATTAAGTGTGTTAGAGTTTACTCCTGGTGGCGTGCATCCATGGGTTTTGTTTTTTTTGTTTGCTTTTTTAGACAGAAGGGAAGGAAGAGAGAAAGAGAGGGAGAGAAACATCAATGTGTGGTTGCTTCTTGAGTGCTCCCCACCGGGGACCTGGCCAGCAACCCAGGTATGTGCCCTGACTGGGAATCGAACCAACGACCCCTTGATTCACAGGCCGGCACTCAATCCACTGAGCCACACCAGCCAGGGCACATCCGTGGGTTTTGACAAATGTATAAAACCCATATCCACCACTACAATGCCATACACACTTGTTTCACTGCCCTAATAATCCTGTGTGCTTCATCCGTTCATCCCTCCTCTCTCACCCTGGCAACTGTTTATCTTTTTACCATCTCTATACTTTTGCCTTCTCCAGAATGTTATATAGTTGGAATCATATACTATGTAGACCTTCCAGATTGACTTCTTAGTCCAATGTATTTTATGTTCCTCCATGTCTTTTCCTGGCTTGATGGCTCATTTCTTTTTAGTGTTGAATAATATTCCATTATCTGGATGTACCAAGCTTATCCATTTTCCTGCTAAGACATCTTGGTTACTTCCAAGTTTTGGCAATTATGAATAGAGCTGCATAAACATTCATGTGCAAGTTTTTGTACGGCCATAATATGTTTCAACTCATGGGATTAAATACCAAGGAGTGCAATTGCTGGATTGTATGATAACATCACGTTTAATTTTGTAAGAAGCCACCAAACTGTCTTCAAAGCAGCCGTACCATTTTGCATTCCCACCAGCAGTGAATGAGAGTTCCTGTTGCTCCACATCCTCATCAGCATTTGATGTTGTCAATGTTCCAGATTTGGGCCATTTAATAGGGGTGTAGTGGTATCTAATTGTTGCTTTAATTTGCATTTCCCGAATGACTCATGATGTTAAGCATCTTTTCATACGCTTGTTTGCAATCTGTATATCTTCTTCAGTGAAGTGTTTGTTCAGGCCTTTTGCCCAATTTTACATTGGGTGATGCATTTTCTTACTGTTGAGTTTTAAGAGTTCTTCATATATTTTGGATAACAGTCCTTTATCAGATATGTCATTTGCTAATATTCTCTTCCAGCTCGTATTCTCATTCTCTTGAAAGTGTCTTTGCAGAGAAGAATCTTTTAATTTTAGTAAAGTCCAGCGTATTGTGATTTCATGGGCCCTTTGGTGTTGTATCTATAAAGTCATTGCCAAATCCACGGTCATCTAATTTTCTCCTGTGCGATTATCTTCTAGGTTTTTTTTTTTAATCCTCACCCAAGGATATGTTTATTGATTGATATTGAGAGAGAGAGAGAGACAGAGAGACAGAGAAAAACCAATGTGAGAGAGAAACATCGCTTGCTTGCCTCCTGCACGCACCCTGACCGGGGACCAAACCCACAACCTAGGTAAGTGCCCTGACCAGAAACCCAACCAGCAACCTTTTGTCCGGGATGACGCTCCAACCAACTGAGCCACGAGACCAGAGCTATCTTCTCAGAGTTTTGTAGTTTTGTATTTTTATTTGGGTCTATGGTTCATTTTGAGTTAATTTTTGTATTATGTGTTAGGTCTGTGTCTAGATTGATTACTTTTGCATGTAAATAAATGTCCACTTGTTCCAGATGGGCTCCTTAGTGATATGTATAGAGTGTACATTCTTGGTGCACATTCTTTTTAAAAAATATATTTAATTAATTAATTTATTTTTAGACAGAGGGGAAGGGAAGGAGAAAGCCAGGGAGAGAAACATCAATGTGTGGATGCCTCTCATGCAACCCCTACTGGGGACCTGGCCTAAAACCCAGGCATGTTCCCCCAAATGGGAATGGAACTGGAGACCCTTTGGTTCACAGGCCGGCACTCAATCCACTGAGCCACACCAGCCTCTGGTGTACATTCTTGATGGCGTACACTTGGGTTGTTTCTGCCTTTTGGCTGTTGTGAATAATGACGCAATGAACCTGAGCGTACAGGTGTCTGTTCGAGTCCGGTTTCCTCCATTTGTTGAGAAGACGACCGTTGCTCCATTGTATTGCCTTTGCTTCTTTGTCAAAGATGAATTGACTATATTTGTGGGTCTATTTCTGGACTCTCTATTCTATTCCGTTCATCGATGTGTTCTTTCACCAATACCACACTGTAGTGATTTCCGTACTTTTACAGTAAGTCTTGAAGTTGGGCCGTGTCAGTCTTCCAACTTTCTTCTTCAATGTTGTGTTTGCTATTCTGGGTCTTTGACCTCTCCATACGCAAACTATTTTCCAAAGAACTTTATCAAGATGTAATTCACACACATTTTACCTGTTTAAAGTGTACAATTATGTGGTTTTTGGTTTATTACATTAGTGTTTAAATTATGGTAAAATATATGTAACATACAATTTTCCATTTAAACTATTTTTCAAATGTACAACTTAGTGGCATTAATTACTTTAAACATGTTGTGCACCCATCACCACTATGCAAATTCTGTAACTATTAAGCCATCACTCCCTGTGTTAGTTTTCTAGGGCATCATGACACAATGCCAATAACTAGGTGGCTTAAAATAACAGCAACGTATTGTCTCCCAGTTCTGGGGGCTAGGAGTACAAGACCCAGCGGCCAGCAGGGCCCTGCTCTCTCTGACGGCCCTGGGGGAGAATCCTTCCTCACCTCTTCTAGCTTCTGCCAATCGCTTGCAATCCTTGGAGTTCCTTGACTTGCAGATTCTTCACTCCAGTCACATGGCCATCTTCTCTCTGTGTCAAATGTCCCTTTTTTATAAGGACATCGGTCATATTGGAAAAGGCAGTTCTAAATAAAATCTTAACCTGGTTAAATCTGCACAGACTTTGTTTCCACATAATATTACATTCTGAAGTCTAGGGTTTCAGCATTTCTTTCTGGGGGGACAGAATTCAACCCATAACACTCCCTATTCCCCCTTAAGCCCCTGCTAACCTCTAATCTACGTTCTGTTTCTGTGAATTTGCTTATTCTAGACATTCATGTACTGTAAGTGGAGTTGAATATTTGTCCTTTTGTGTCTGGCTAATTTCACTCTGCCTAGTGTGTTCAAGGTTCATTCATGTTGTACCCTGTATCCTTTTATGGTCGAATAGTATTCCATTGTATGGCTACACCACATTGAAAACTCCATTTACACGTTGACGGCTGCTCTGGCAGTGTCTGACCCGAGTGCACAGGTGTCCATGTGGGTCCTGCTTCCTCCACACTATTTTGACCGGGCACCTATATCAATTTTAAAAAATTGAACGTCAATCCCAATATATGTCTATTTACTTATAAATTATATATCTGTGCTATTGTGTTAATATGTAATGTACATAATAAATATATATCCAAGTACAAAAGTAAAAAGGTGAGAGAAAAAGTAAATATGAATGAATCCTATGTAAATAGAAGTTTATATGTAAATTGGTGTTTCTTTCCCAGCCCCACTTGGGAGACAATGACGCACTCCTCTTCCTGACTGACAGACGGCCTCGCTTTAACCTACCGGGGATGGCCTTTCCTGGACCCCACAATCTGATGGGAGACATGATCACCTCTGCCAAAATTCCACCCCAAATAAACACAGCTTTTCCAGTATGAGTTTGGGAGTCTTATGGACTCCCGGGAAGCCTCATTTAAGATAATTTGCCTAAATTTGAAATTCCAGGGGAGGAATTTCAGGCATTTGAGAGAGAATTTTATCCACCCCTGTGGCCCTGCTCTGAGTCTACAGGGTTCTTTTTTAAGTTTAGGCTGGGGTAACGAGCTTACTTTATTTGCTAAGTCTATAGGTTCTGGAGGACAATCTGACATTGTTGAAGGGAACAAACAAAGCAAAACAGATGAGAAGTACGGAGAGCGGGCCTGAATAGGATCATCAGAAAGTGCTTCTGAGCAGCCAAGAAGGAGAAGAGGGCTGCGGGTGATGAAGGAGATGGTGGAATGGAGGAAGGTATTAGCCAGGGTGTGTGTGTGTGTGTGTGTGCGCGCGCGTGTGCACAAGCACGTGTCCTGGACACTGAAGATGACCATGGATTCCCACTGGGATGGCAGGTGCTCTGGTCTAAAGCAGTCAAGCTGATGGGTGGGGTGATGTCAAATTCCCACTGTGGGAAAAAATCACTGAGAGTTTGGGCTTGGAGTTTCCTCTGTGCTTTGGGCCTTGCAGGAATGTGAAGCACAGCGTTTTTGCATTTATCACCTCATTTAATACCATTTGTATCAGCTAGTATCCAATCAGGAAAACAGACATCGTTCTAGGTGCTTTTAGTAGAAGGGGTCTCATATAGGGAATTGGTTCTGAAGGTCTCGGGGGGAGGAGGCAATTGATGCTCAGAGGCTAGGAAGCTGCTGCCATTCCTGGGCTGCAATCCACAAGCCCACACTTGGGGTTTAGCAGCTACAACAGCTGCCACTAAGCAGTAACCGAGGTCCCTGCGGCCCACTGAGGCTGAGAAAGCACCTCCTACCCCGGGTGCCCGCCACTGCTGCCGCCACTTCAGAAATCACCTGCAGAGCAGATAAAGTCATTCGCTCTTCCTCCCTCAAGCCTTCCCATCTCTCACTGGTTTCTCCCATTGAGAGAACGCACCTGGAGTTTGGGAAATGTCGTTTTCAGATTTCCAGCACCTGCTGAACACACCAGAGAGAGGCTGAAGGGAGAGTCGACAGACAGAGAGAGGACAGGCGAACACGAGAAGTGGAGTTACTGTTGACCACTTCCTTTGCTGTCTCCCCTCACAGCAGACAGGGTGCTGTTTGTCCAGCACATTTTTCCCAGCACCCGGAACCGGGGCCTGAGTCAGCATTCAATAAAACAGTCTGCCTGACTACTTTGCCCTCTCGCAAAGAGAGAGGGTGAGTGTTCTCTGCTTTTAACATACAAAGAAGCCAAGGTCCAGAACGTTATGACTTGCCCAAAGGAACCCAGCTGCCTTGACAGGCTGGTCTGGCTGAGTCGGCAGCCGCCCGCCCGCTCCCGGCCGCACCCCCGGCCTGGCTGCCCCGAGCACGCCGGGAGCCGTGCGGTGGATGTCTCTTTCATGTCTTCATGCGCTCATGGGATGGGGGCCAAGAAGGGCTGACTCAGCTGTGACCTTTTCAGGGCTGGTGACTTTCTTCTGCCCAGGACACAGGGCATCCTGGTGGCTCCGCCAAAAAGGCCATGATGGAGGTCAGGCACTCCAGGCCACTGAGGCAGGGCTGGGAGAGAGAGGAGCCAGGTCCGGCGCTGGCCCTGCCCCTTCTGTTCCCCAGGGTGGAGTCTCTGCTGTGCTTATGTGACCTTGATGCCCAAACCCCAGACTGGCCCACATGGTTAGACACAGATGACCGTCCTTACGGGAAAAATGGAGGGGTGTTAGAAGTAAGGTCTAATCCCAGGGTTTCTCAACCTTGGCACTATTGACATTTGGGGGCCAGGTAATTCTTTGTTTGGGGGGCTTTCCTGGGCTCTGTAAGATGTTTAGCAGCATGTCCGGTCTCTACCCACCAGATGCCAGCAGCAGTCCCCCAGCTGTGACAAGCAAAAATGTCTCCAAACATTGCTAAATGCCCCCGGGCTGGGTGGGTGGGGGGAGCTAAAGCCTCCTGGCTGGGAAGCACTGGTGCATCCCTACATCTCAGGATGTAGCTTCACACTGACCAGTAACCAGGAGAGGGTGCCCAGCCTGACGGAACATATAGCCCTGTGCCTCCAGGGAGAGAGACACGACCCTGTGCCTCGTCTGAGGGAAGAGATAGACCCTGACCTTGGGGGAGTTCGGACAGCCCCCAGAGAAGAAGAAACGTGGTGTCCAAGAACACGGAGCCAGAATCCTGGTTCAAATCCTGGCTCCACCGGTCATAGGACAAGTCACATCTTTGTGCTTTGCTTCCCTATCGGTAAAAGAGGGAGAACGAGAGCACCTATCTTATAGAGTTCTATTAAATTACTTATTAGTTTACTTATTTTTCTAATAGACTTTATTTTTTAGGAAAGTTTTAGATTTACAGAAAAAATTGAGAATCTAGTACAGGGCTCCCATCTATGTCACACCAGCTTTCCCTATTATGAACCTTTGTTAGAATCAGTGAACCAGTACTGATGCATTATTACTAACGAAAGCCCATAGTTTATTCAGACTTCCTCAGTTTTTGCTCCATGTTCTCCTCTCTGCCAGGATCGCATCCAGGGGAGCACATTACATCCCACCGTCCTGCCCCCTGAGTCTCTTCTTGGCGACTACGGCGGTTCTGAGGAATCCCGGTCAGGGCGCTGGTGGCATGCCCCTGTACGGGAGCGTGTCTGGTGTTTTTCTGGGGTTTGGACTGGGGTCGCGGATTTTTGGAGGAAGATCGCAGGGGTAGCGTGCCCTTCACAGCACATTCCCAGCAATAGTGCACATTATCCACATGACGTATGGCCGTCGATGCTGACCTTGGCCACCTGGCCGCGCTGGTCAGGTTTCTCCAGTGTGAACTTACCACCCCTTCCTGACTGCGCTGTTTGGAAGGAAGTCTCAGTGTGCAGCCTGCTCGCCAGGAATGGGGAGCCTCATGAGGCTTTTGTGAGGATGGGGGAAGTCAAGCAATGTCACATCCTTAAACAGTGCCTGGCAGCTGGTAATGTAACAGGGTGCAGCCAAGAGGGGGTCCCCAAATAGGGATTTGTAATGGGGTCCAGAAGAGCTTGGAGATAATTGGCTCCACACCACAGGGCCACACCTGCCTGGAATGCTGGCAGCTGTGGCCAATTGTGGGAGGTGCCAGAAATGGGGCTGCAGAGGAAGATTGGCGCTGGGATTTAAACCCAGGCAGGGCAGCCATTTGGCGTCTCTTTTTGGGACCATGTGTCTTTTGGGGACCACCTGGCTTTGAAAGTGCTCCCTTTTGCCATGTGGATGGTGCCGGGAGCCTGAATCACGGACTTCTACTTCTTTCCTGAGATATGGTACCCCGAACTAGGCAAAGGGGAGGAGGAAGGACTGTGTGTTTGTGGGTATTCTAAAGAACTTTAGTCTGGATTATTTCAAATAAATAATTATTCCTTTCCTTTTCACCAATCTCTGGCATTGAGAGACGTCTTTCCTTTGGCGGTGGGCAGAGGGAACCTAGTACGGGGGAAGGAACCCCCGGAGAAAAAGGGGGGTCTTTTATATCGTTCAGTCACACTTTGGTCTGTTCTGTAACAGTAAGCTCCACCTAATGATTTGCTATGACAATGATGACAGGGAGACCCTCTGAAGAGGACACTGGACAGTCCCCACACGGAAGACATACTTAGGGCAACTTGAAAGATGGTAGGCACACTGTATTAGGTGGAGCAATAACTGCACCCCAATGATGTCCCTGGAATTTATGGGTTTGTTACCTTGCAGGGCAAAAGGAACTTTGCAGATGTGATAAAGGGTCTGGACCTTGAGATGAGAAGATTACTCTGGATTATCCAAGTGGGCCAACCTCATGGCATAAATCCTTAAAAGTGGAGAAACTTTCCAGGTTGAAGGTGCAGAGAGAAGGTGCGATGAGACGAGAGAAGCAGCCCAGAGAGGCGGCAGTATATGGGCCTCACCTGCCACTGCCAGCCTTGAAGATGGAGGGAGGGACCATGGGTCCCAGAAGGCCCTCACCCCTCCCAGCCTTGAGTTTAATCCATGAGACCCATGTTGGACCTCTGACTTGCAGAACTCCAAGATAATGCCTTTGCTTTGCTGAAAGCTGCTGGTGTTGTGGTAGTCTGTTACAGCAGCAATAGAAAACTAATACACGTATTGGGGTTGGAAGTGGAAATATAATCCTCGAGCAAAAATTACTATTTACTGACTGCAATGAATCAGCTTGCCAGGCCCCTCCCCCTGCAAGCTCAGTGCTTCCTACCAGTAACAAAAACCCACTGATGCTGATTTTGCCATTTCTTGAGGACCAGCTTCATGTCAGGCACTCTGCTAGGCATTTTTTTGTTTGTTTGTTTGTTTTTTGTTTGTTTGGAGGAAGGGAGGGAGGGAGATTGAGAGAGAGAGAGAGAGAGAGAGAGAGAAACATTGATTGGTTGCCTTCTCACACATGCCCTGGCTGGGCATAGAACCCGCAACCTGAGTATGTGCCCTGGCTGGGAACCAAACCCACGGCATTGCAGTCCGTGGAGCAATGCTCCTACCAACCGAGGCACACTGTCCAGGGCTCTGCTAGGCGTTTTAAAACATGGTGTCATTTGATCTTCATGCCACCTAGTGCTATGGCACAGACAGAGGGAAAGATCTTCCGTCCTTGTGCCTCCCAGGTCAGCTCCCTGCTAATAATGAATTCTCAGCAAGTTGGAGGTGACTCTTCAGTAAGCCAAAGCCCCACTTAATCTAAGGAGTTAGAGTCCTCAGTTCAAGACTCCTTAAAATCGGCCCTTGTAGATCCATCAGAACCTGCCAGAGTATCTGGATGGCAACCATTCATTCATTCATTCATTCTCCTTTAAGCACCAACTATTGAGCCCCTGCCCTCCAGAAGCTCCAATTCTATAGAGAAGAGGGGGCGTGGACTTGCATAACCATGTCCTGGGGCAGAGGAGGACTGTGACCTTTTCCCTGCACAGGTCGCAGCTGCTCTGAGAGGTACAAACTCTTAAATATTGCTACATATATCACGTGCCTACGCATTTGTACATGACTAATGTTAAGCCATAATGTTCAAGCTAGTCGTGACCATGAACCTATGCACCTGATATATGTAACAATATTTAAGAAATGAGTTTGTTTGTATCTCTCAGATTGGCTGTGGCTTCTGCTGGGTTTAGGAAGCATGCCACGGTTGTTTAACTGGGGAAGAAGCACACCAGGCTGAGGAAATCTGGGAAGACTACAAGGTGGTGGTGTGCTTAATTTGCAAGTTGAAGAACAGGTAGGCTTCACTAAGCAGAAATGATGCCAGCAGCATTTCAGGTAGAACAAACAGCACGAGCAAAGGCAGAGAGGAAGGGAAGTGGGGCCAGTGTATTAGCTCTTTTACAGTTCACGACATCCTAATTGATCAGGTACTATTATTATCCCCATTTTGCAGAAAAATAAACTGAGGCCCAGAGCAGTTGAATGAATTACCCTACAGCACACCCAGCTTATAAGTGATGACCTGGGGTTTGCAGCCCTGCGATCTGGCTCCAGAGCTCCTGTTCTTAGTCTTTTCATCACACAGGGGACGGTGGGGTGGGTGGGGAGGTGGTGAGTGGGGGAGAAGCCTAGTAGGGTAGCTTTAGACCAAGGGAGCAATGAGTGAGCTTTGTTTATTCATTCCCTTGTCTTTCAACAAACATTAATGGAGCCCCCGGCGGGTGCCAGCACCGTGCTGGGGAAACCAAGGTGACTGACTGGGCACCTAGATGCTGCACTGCCTTATGGCACAGGGAGCACCCTGAGGGAAGGGCACAAGAGAGGGAGAGTGTGGAGGCCTCCCTGGGGAAGCCTTTCTCAGGAGGATGGAAGAGGGAGCAGTCAGTGAAGGAGAGAGGGAAACGTGGCCGGAGAGCTGGCAGGGGAGACAAGAGAGCAGAATCAAGCTCACCCTTAACACGTGCGGGCTGGGAGAACACACCACAGACTCCGCTCACAGCCTGCCCTCCTGCCTCGCACACTCTCAGCTTATTCTGCCGAGGGTGAGGTCTCATTGGAACGCGCATGCACATTCCAAGCACACATCCAAGCTCTGTCCACGTTCTCCACCTGCAAACAGCTGCCCCAGCCACCCCTCAGACCCAGGGGGCCCACGCAGCCATGCTTCACCCTCAAGAGGACAGACCAAGCCTCTGGAAGTGGGCCTGGGCTGTTTGGACCGAGGATTCCCAAATATCGGATACTTGGAGCATGCTCTACGAGATAAGCTACATGCTCTGGGAGGGCATATGTCTTTGGCCCCGTGAGCATCTTCCTCTGTCAGGCAGGGACTCTGGTTGTCCCTGAGATGGGTTGTCCCTAAAACCCATCTTGGGTAGAATCACTGAGGCCCTAGGAGAAGTTTTATCCAATGTCACATTCCCCCAGGGGGTTGAGCGGAGCTAGGATTGAGAAGCGGCCACTGCAGGTAGAAGGTGGCCGGGCTTTGTGAGAGCGCAGTGTGTGAGCAGGCGGGGTGTGGGCAGATGGCCGGGGAGCATGAGGTGAGGAGCGGAAGGCAGAGAGGACAGAGCCCTCTTTCAAGAAATTTGGCAGGAGAAGGAAATAAAGTCAGAGGAACGGAGCTCAAGGGGGAGGTAGGAAGGAGGGAATGTTTTTGTTTGTTTGTGTTTAGAAGGCAGTCTACAGAAATATGTTTTAGTCTGAGAGAAAAGAGTCTGTGGAAAGAGAGAGAAGCTAAAAAATCAGGAGGAGAAAGGAATGAAGAGAAAATATGACCAAAAGGATCTTTTTTTTTTTTTTTTTTAACCACCTCATCGGCCAGGGGATAGAATGGCTTTAGAAAAAAAGGGAATGACTTTCTCTGAGCAAAGGTAGGGAGAGATTAGGGAGCCCTAGTTGGGTGGCCTTGGTGTTCCCTTGTTGAACATTTATGGGACACTCACTCCCTGGGTGCCGGCACTGTTTAAGTTCTAAGTGTGGTAAATCTTACCCACAATCCTTAGGGTGGATGCTATTATTATCCCCTCCGATTGACAGTAATGAAAACAGAGGCACAGAGAAGATGAGCAGCTGGCCCAAAGTAACACATCGAGTTAGCACTGCTCTTGGATGCAGGCACAGGGGCCTCGGACCTCGGGTCTGCATTTTAGAAGGCTCTGAACGTCACAGCTACAGAAAAAATAAATTTATCCACAAAAATAAAACTTTAGTTTCTCTCCGTAAGGAAGTAATAGTGACTAGACTTACTCTGTTGCCTTAAAAAACTAGGATCCAGACAAAATAGATGAAACAATGATTTTCAGACTTTGGGCAAATGCAACTCAGGACTATGATCCCTTAGAAAAGAGAAACAAATGAGGTGAGCCCTATAATTACCCCAGCTCACTGCCGGAGGCGGTTTCCAGGCTTCAGTGCAGGGAGGGGGGAATCCAAACAGAGCTTGCACGTCTTGCTGATTGAGAAGACAGATTTGGAGTTCAATAGGCCAAGATGCTAGAACTTGCAGGGCAGAGTCCCAGGGTGGGGAAGCTGAACATATATCCAGAGATCTGCAAAAGTGTCTCCTTGAGCTTTTGGCTGAGCACTGATTTGCATACACATGAAAGGAAAGTCTAGGGAAAGAGCCACTGAAGGCAGAGCGACGCCTGGAGCTCACACAGGGCTGGGATTAGTTTGTGTTCCCAGCAGGCAGAGAGGAAAGACCTCATAATACGTGGGGTGTCGGGTACAGTCCTCAGGAGGCTCCTGCCTCAGTAGAGGTCTAAATTAACCTTAGACTAACAGCTACTCTGTATCTGTGCTGAAAAAAATCTTTAAAGCAAGCCTCAAAAGTACATCTTATTCCAAGTATTTTAACTATGTGCCAGAACAAAGTCCAACACTACTTAAAGGAATGCAACAAACTGCAACACCAAACAATGGAAAATTCACAATGTCCGGCATCCAGTCACACTGCAGACCAATATCGCTGTTGAACATAGATGCAAACATTAGAAACAGAATTGTAGCAAATCAAATCCAACAGTATATCATAAGGAGAATACATCATGACCAAGTGGGTTTTATCTCAGAAATGCAGTAGGTTTAATGTTTGAAAACCAGTCAATTCAATTCACCACATTAGCAAACTAAAAGAGGAAAACCATGTAATCATTGGAGCATCTATTGCTAATAAAAACTTCCACAAAACTAGGAGTCGAAGGAAACTGCCTCAGAATGATAAACAGCACCTAAAAGCACATGAACAAGCAACAACAAAAGGCGTGCAAAGAAGTAGAAAGTATGACTCCAATCGGGAGAAAAATTAGCCGGTAGAAACAGACTAGAAATGAGTAGATGAAGGAATTAGCAGAGGACACTGACAACGATATTATAAATGTGCTGTACCTCATTTGCTCCATATATTCAACAAGGTAGAGAAACACAGGAATATTATGAGGTGAGAAATAGAACTTATAAAAAAAATCCAAATGTGATTTCCAGAAGTGAAAACTGTAATATCTTAAATTAAAAACACATGGGATGTGATTAAGAGCAGATAAAATAATGTAAAAGAAACAATCAGGGAGTTTGAAGATATAGCACTAAAAAAACCCATCCAAAATGAAGCCCAGGGATAAAATAAGATGGGGAAAAAATAAATAGAACATCAGTGACATTTGAGGTAATATCAAAGAAATTAACCAACACACAAGTAATTGGAGACTCAGGTTGGGATAGGGGAATAAAAAATAAAATTGAAGAAATATTGGTCAAAAAATTTCCAAATTTGATGAAAACTAAAACAACAGAGTCAGAGGCACTTGAACCCAGGTCTCGATGAACCCAGGCACGAGGAACATAAAGAAAACCACATGAAATCACATCGTGGCCAAACTGTTGAAAATCAGTGATAAAGGGAAAATTGTATAAACAACCAGAGGGAAAAGACATGTCACACAGAAGAACAAAAAATAAATGACAGCGTATTTCTCATGAAAAACGATGCAAACCATAGAACAATGGAGATGGAAAAAGTTCTAAGAAGGAAAAGAAACCATCAACCTAGAATTGTATATATGCTAGAAATATCTTTCAAAAATGAAAACCGCCTAGAGACTTTTTCAGACATAGAGAAACTGGGATCTAGAATAGATAAAGAAAAAAAATTTTTTTAAGTATCACAAATAAGCCTTTTTATGTGTCACTATTACATGTCTGAATTTAAACAGATTCTTGGACTGGGGGCTCATATCCATCAGCTCGTTCAACTTTAGCACCTGTCTCATCCCCAGTAGCTTTTCTAGACGTGCTGCCTTCACCACGAAGCTCCGTGAGTTTTCCCAACGCAAACCTGGGCGGCTTCAGCACTGCGACTTTTCTAACAGAGACGTCGTGAAGCGGGTACAGAGATTGGCTCCTTCTCCATATCTTTCCCAGTGCCATCTGGGATCAACATGTTGACCGAGTCTTTCAGTCATTTGTCTGCACCTCTCGGGTCGTGACTTCCATCATCTTCTTCCGGATTTGGTGGACCTGTTGATGCTGAGCACAAGAGGTCTTCCAAATCTGATTGTTGCATTTTTTAGTAAAGCCAGCACAGAATAAATGAAGCAAATACCCATCGGTAGTCTTGACATGAACACGAGCTTCCTTCAATCACGGTCTGCCATTTTTTGATCACGGAGCACATTCTGTCACAGGTAAGATCCGTGCCATGGAAATGAGTCAGGCAGCGTTTGCCCTGAACATCCTCAGTGATTAGCTTGAATTTTCTGAATGCAACCTCATCATTCTGCAGATCAGCCAGGCTCACTTAGCATACTCGGCCCTTCAGACCATCCGATGCGATTGTGGTTCCCTGAGTTCTCGTGACTAGTGTTTTTCCAATATTTCTCATGTTGAACACAGCTGGTGCTTTCACATCATACCAATCTTTCTTAGAAAATACATCAACCAATTTCTTCCTTGCTCCTTTTGTGCCACCTCAGGTGCTTGCTCTTGCCCACCACCACGGTGCTGCTCAGAGAGACGAAAGCGGACAAAGAAAATCTGAAAAGACGTAGGAAGTAGAAACACTTATGTTACCTGAATTCAAGACTTACTTATAAAATTACGGTGTGCTGTTTATGTATAGGTAAACGATCAATTGATACTCGTTAATTATAATTTGTATTTCTTCCTTTTAAGTTTTAATAGATAATGTTGAGTACTTTTAAAAAAGAAAATGTAAAAGAATCTAAATAATTTTAATGTTTTTATTTGTTACTTTACCTTAAAATGTATTTATAATAAACATATACTAAAATATACTTTGAACACAATTACATTTTATTTTTATTTTTTAAATATTTTGTTTACTTTTTAAAATATATTTTATCTGTTATGCTGTTACAGTTGTCCCATTTTCCCCCCTTTATTCCCCTCTGCCCTGCACCCCCCTCCCACCCACATTCCCCCACTTAGTTCATGTCCATGGGTCGTACATGTAAGTTCTTTGGCTTCTCCATTTCCTATACTGTTCTTAAACTCCCCCTGTCTATTTTGTACCTACTATTTATGCTTCTTATTCCCTGGACCTTTTTCTCCATTCTCCCCCGCCTTATCCCCACTGATAACCCTCCATGTGATCTCCATTTCTGTGGTTCTGTTCCTGTTCTAGTTGTTTGCTTAGTTTTAGTTTTTGGGTTTTTTTAGCTTCAGTTGTTGATAGTTGTGAGTTTGTTGCCATTTTACTGTTCATAGTTTTGATCTTCTTCTTTTTCTTAGCTAAGTCCCTTTAACATTTCATATAATAAGAGCTTGGTGATGATGAACTCCTTTAACTTGACCTTATCTAGGAGGCACTTTATGTGCCCTTCCATTCTAAATGATAGCTTTGCTGGATAGAGTAATCTTGGATGTAGGTCCTTGCCTTTCATGACTTTGAATACTTCTTTGCAGCTCCGTCTTGCCTGCAAGGTTTCTTTGGAGAAGTCAGCTGACAGTCTTATGGGAACTCCTTTGTAGGTAACTGTCTCCTTTTCTCTTGCTGCTTTTAAGATTCTCTCCTCTTTAATCTTGGGTAATGTAATTATGATGTGTCTTGGTGTGTTCCTCCTTGGGTCCAGCTTCTTTGGGACTCTCTGAACTTCCTGGACTTCCTGGAAGTCTATTTCCTTTGCCAGATTAGGGAAGTTCTCCTTCATTATTTGTTCAAATAAGTGTTCAATGTCTTGTTCTTCCTCTTTTCCTTCTGGCACCCCTATGATTTGGATGTTGGAATGTCTAAAGTTGTCCTGGAGGTTCCTAAGCCTCTCCTCATATTTTTGAATTTTTGTTTCTTCATTCTCTTCTGGTTGAATGTTTATTTCTTCCTTCTGCTCCAAACTGTTGATTTTTTAAAAAAATATTTATTTATTTATTTTTAGAGAGAGGGGGAGGGAGGGAGAAAGAAAGGGAGAGAAACTTTAATGTGTGGTTGCCTCTTGTGCGCCCCCTACTGGGGACCTGGCCCAAAACCCAAGCATGTGCCCTGACTGGGAATAAAACTGGTGATCTTTTGCTTCACAGTCTGGCGCTCAATCCACTGAGCCACACCAGCCAGGGCCCAAATTGTTGATTTGAGTCCTAGTTTCCTTCTTTCACTGTTGGTTCCCTGTACATTTCTCTTCATTTCACTTTGCATAGCCTTCAATTTTTCCTCCATTTTGTCACCATACTCAACCATTTCTGTGAGCATCCTGATTACCTGTATTTTGAACTCTGCGTCTGATAGGTTAGCTATCTCTTCATTGCTTAGTTCTATTTTTGGATCTTTCATCTGTTTTTTCATTAGGGCCATATTTTTTTTGTCTGGGCGTAGCTATTATGTTGTAAGGGGTGGAGCCTTAGATATTCACCAGGGCGGGGCAATCCACAGTCGCTGCGTTGTGATGCTGTATGTGGGGGAAGGGTCCAAGAGGGAACAGAGCTGCTTGCTCAGCTCTCAGCTGGCTTTCAGTCACTCCCCCTGTTACCCACAAGCAAATTGGGCCCTCCTGGTGCTGATTCCCAGGTGGGTGGGCTTGTGTACATTCTAGGACCCTGTGGGTCTCTCCAATGAACTCCCGTGAGGCTGGGAGTTTCTCCCACCACTGCAACCACCGCAGGTTTTTACAGTCAGAGGTTTGAGGCTTTATTTCCCCCAGCTGGAACCCTGGGTTGTGCGGTGTGTCTCGCTCCCCAGTTGTTCTTCTCAGTTATCTGCACACAAATGTGGGACTGCCCCGTCCTCCAGCTACCACCTTACTGCACTTCCTCTGCACACTGGCGCCGTCTCCGCCCCTCCTACCAGTCTGCATGGATGTTTCTTCTTCAACTCCTTGGTTGTTGGACTTCCACACAGTTCAATTTTCTGGCAGTTTGGTTATTTTTTTGTTTTAAAATTTGCTGTCCTTTTGCTTGTGTGAGGAGGCAAAGTGTATCTACCTAAGCCTCCATCTTGGCTGTAAGCCCTATTTATTTACTTTTAGAGAGAAGGGAAGGGAGGGAGAAAGAGAGAGACAAACATCAATGTGCAAGAGATACATTGATCAGTTGCCTCTTGCACGCCCCCAACTGGAGACTTGGCTGGCAACCCAGGCAGGTGCCCTGACCGGGAATTGAACCAGCAACCTTTCACTTCCCAGTCTGGTGCTCAGTCCTCTGAGTCACACCAGTCAGGGCAACATTTTATTTTTAATCTTTCATATTATTACTGTCAATAAAACAATTCCATGGGAACCTTGATTATAAAGACATAATTGGTGATTTTAATGAAACAAGAGCAAGAAAAAGAAATGTTACAGAATAAATATATAATAATTTATGAATTATGGATATTTTATTAATTATTTATTCAAACATTGACAGCCCTTCAATGGATCCCCCATATATGTACAATTAATTAAATTCAGTGGTTATGTATTTTTCTGTCTTTCATCACAGAAATACTATAGCTCTATGCATACATTCACGCACACACACACAAACATATTTTTTGGTTATAAAGAAGATATATTTGTCAGCCTAGGAAGCTGGAACTTATTTTAGGTAATGGTTTGTTAGCTTTACTTGTAACTTTTAACTACCCAGATATGGAACTTGGGGCCCTCCTTTGCACTCTTGCCCTGGGGTGCAAACAGGAAGGCGAGGGCTGTGTCTGGTCCACAATAGACCCAAGACCTCCCCTGGGAGGTCTGAGCTCAGGCCCCAAGTGCTTCCCCCTGCATCACACTGCCTGGCTGGAGGGGATGGGGGTGTCTGGGAAAGAGTGAAGCACAGAGACATTTCTGGATGAGGCCTGTGAAGAGGCCAAGGAACCCCTGTGCGAAGTGGAACTCAGTGCCGAGGAGGAGCGCTGGATGGGTGAAGGAGGTGAGGAGTGCAGACTAGGGTTGACGAGGGCGTGAGGGCCCTGGCTTCCCCGCTGGGGACAGAAGACTCACTGAAAGGGGGGTAGCAGGGGGAGCTTGTTGCCTGGACCTGGGAGGCCCTGGGTTCTGGCCCCTCTGGTGAACTGTCTTACTCCAGCCAGCGCCCTATTACCCTCGGGAATGGAGGGCTGGTGTTGCTTGGCAAGCTTAATAATAAATGCAGAGGAAACAAAGCTGTGTTCTACATTCTCGCTGGGTACAGCAGGTCCTTGCTGAACATCACGGACGGGGTCCTGGACTGGGACTAAGTGGAACGACGTATAGGAAACCACTTTCACCATAGTCTGGCTGGTGGAAACAAGAGTTAAGTTCCCATGGCATATTTCTGGTCACAAAAACATCACCAAACCTCTAAATATAAAGACCCTAAACAGTTTAACATTAAACATAAAAATACCCCTGGCTGGTGTGGCTCAGTGGACTGAGTGCCAGCCTGTGAACTGAAAGGTCACTGGTTTGATTTCCAGTTAAGGCACACGACTGGGTTGTGGGCCAGGTCCCCAGGTGGGGGTGGGTGAGAGGCAACAGATCGATGTTTCTCTCCCTCCCTTCTCCTTTCTATAAAAATAAATAAATAAAATCTTTTAAAAACATAAAAATAGATGTGAGCTGTACGTATACTTAAGAAAGGTTTATAAAAACAAATAAGATAATGAGTTTCCCATCTGCTTATTCCAGTTCGGTGGGGACCCACCCTGGACAGGACACCCTTCCATCACTGGGTGCACTCACACACCCCCCAGCTCACTCAGCCTGGGACAATGTAGATACTCCATTCACCTCACATGCACATCTTTGGGGTGGGGGAGGAAACCAGGGTCCTGGGAGAAAACCCACACAGACATGGGGAGAACATGCAAACTCCCCCCAGACAGTGGCCCCAGCCAGGAACCGATTTTTTTTTTTCCTCATCAACATTATAACAAAAGGACCTTGGATGAAACGCCGTTATCTGAGTACCTGCTGTGCTCTTGCCTGCGGATACTGCTGGGTGCCGAGCCAGAGATGGCCAGCGCTACAGGCAGGCTAGCACTACGCTGAGATCTCCCTGTCTGATGACAGCAAAGGACTGAAAAAGAATTCAAAATGCGGTTATTTTTGGCCATGCCCGAGGTCCACCAAATCATCCCCAAGATGCCAATGACACATCCCCCGCCATTTGGGAAACACCGCTCTGGGCCAGGTTCCAAGATGGTGCTCATCCGAGTGGCCAAGCCAGACTTGTGCCATTCTCCAAGGGCCACTGATCCAGCGTCATGTGCTGGGTACACTGTTTCCAGGCACAGCCCCCGACAACCTCTCCCATCCTTGGGCCATGCTGCTCCTCCCACCAGGGAACAAAGGCCATTTCCCCTGCCTTTGCTCTGGGCTGGTCTTGGGACTCGCTTGGACTGGAGAATGTACAGAGCGGTGACGCTGTGCCAGTCCCAGTCTAGGCGTTAATGGAATGCCCCTGCCTGGACTCCCTCCGAGCTCCGGGCTACCATGCAAGAAGCCCACCCTGCTGGAGACAGAGGTCCAGCCGGTGCCCACCCACCCATTCCTGCCACCCCAGCTGAGCTGCCTGCTGAATGCAGCCAAATGAGTGACCCGGCCACCACCTGGAGGAGCAGAGGATGCTCAGCTGAGCCCTCAGAATTGGGAGACAGGCTAACGAACTATTGTTTTAAGTCACTAAGTTTTGGAGTGATTTTTATACCGCCATAGACAATTGAAACATGTGCCAAGCACTGCTAAGAGCCTTACACCTGTTATTCATTTAGTCCTCACAACATCCCTGGGAGAAGGTTCCTTTTAGCTCCATTTTGCAGGTGAGAAACCCAAGCTCAAGGGTGACATCGACTTGCCTGCTGTCTCACAGCTAGAAAGCGGTGGAGCCTGGATTTAGACCCAAGTCAGTCTGACTCTGAGAAGGGCAGGACAAGGGGAAAGCTAGGGGATCAGGGTCAGGCCCGTGCTCCCGTGGCAGGAGGGAGGGGGAGAGAGAGTGGCGCTGCCCGCCTCATGCCCCCAGAGGACCATCTTGTGCCACAGCAGGGGCCTGGCAGGCCAAGGAGGGCAAGCACAAGACGGGCCGGGAGACTAGGTTCTGCACTGAGGGGAAACTCCGGGAGCAAAGGCCTTCATGACCAAAACCTCTTTGACCCAGGGAGACCCTAGCCCCCCACCCGGCCTGAGACACCACCAGACTTCACATGGTCCCACCTGGATAGTATATCCGGAAACGTCTCCTGGCTCCTCCAGCTCACCACTTGGGGACCCACGTGGCCAGCCTCCTGATGCTCGTGGCCACGTGGTGATGGTCCCAGGGCTGCCCACACTGGGCATTTCCCTGGCACAGAGCTAGAGTCCGTGAGCTGAGGGATGACGGAAGACTCCCTTTGGGGAGAACATCACCTGTTTTCTTTCTTTTGGACTCACGGCTCCCTCCTGCATCTCCATATCAGGCTCTCACATCCTGCTGAATATTCTGCTTAAGTCCAAGCTGAACCAGAAATCCGCCTCCCTCTTGGATGCTGGATGCTTTCCCTGATGGATGGGAGCCCTGGCCGGGTAGCTGGGTTGGTTGGAGCGCTGTCCCGATGCCCCAACCCCAGTCAGGACACATGCAGGAGTCAGCCAGTGAGGATGGCAGGGGAAGGGCAAGGTAGCTCGTTAACGACACTCCTATTTCCTCAGGCACGTGGAGTAGGGTGTCCTCACTAAGCCCACACTGGGATTCGGGGGCCTAAAGGTGCCGATCTGGGCGGGAGGCCCCCAGCCATCTGTCGGTGTGAGTTTACTGATCCCCATGCGGGCATTCCTTTGGAGGCCTGGGACGAGAAAGGACCATTCTAGCGCTGTTAGTTGCCTGGGACAGTGGGAGAGATGAGAACAATGACATGGAGGTACAGACGTCTGCAGAGAGTCGCCTCAACCGCTGGTCCACCTTTCTTCTCTGCGACGTCTGAGAGCCGAAAGCCTCATTTCTTAGAACTCACTGGCAATAGGGACCCAGGTGCAAACTAGTGTCCTCTGAATGTTGATATTTCCACGGCTGGTGTTGGGAAGGCAACAGTGGGAGCTGCTTCGCTCCCAGGAAGGTGGTGGAAAAGTGCCGTGTTCTTGAAGCAGCGTTCCAGGGGTCACTCTGCAGGCCCTGGCTGTGGAGAGGCTGGTGTGGTGGTGGCCGCTGCTTCCTGACCCCCAGATGGCAGTCATGGGGTGTGTTCTTGAACTCTGAGCTCCAGTGGGGCCGCAGAGTAGCCCCTAGACAGGTCCCGTGGGGCCACCACCCCTTCCGGGAGACCCTATTCTCTCTGTGTGGAGCATGTAGCACAATTCTAGTAGGTGCCACACCTACCTCTCCGGCACCTTCTTCTACTGAATGGCCTGTCTTGCCTCTTCTTATTCCTTTGGCTCTATTTTTAAATCCTCTCCCCAAAAGAGCTGCTCAGCTCCCGTAACTGTGCAGATAAGAAGGTGGCCCCTGGTGGTGCGGGAGCAATGGACAGAGATTCCCAAGGTTGACGGTGTAGCCCTGGGGCTGCCACTCATCACTGGAGCACGGGAAACATGTTCCTTCTCTGTGGCCTCAGTTTTCTAACTCCCAAAATGATAGTGTTAGAGTGGAAGTTCCCTCCCAGCTTGAAGCTAGAGTGATTCATTCCACAAACATGTAATTGAGTGTCTGCTGCCTGACAGGCTTTGGGCTAGGTGCTGGGGCCGCAAGAGGAGTGAGGCCCAGTCCCTGTCCTAGGCGGACAGGCAGATGGGTAAGCACAGACTTATGACACAGAGGGCTACTTCCTTGTAGCCGGAAGGATCGACAGGTTCTGCCAGCCTTGTTAAGGAAAGCAGCAGTCTCCTAGCCTCCCTGCTGGGCTTCCCATTCCCCAGGCACAGCCACTCACAGTTCTTTTAGATGATTCCTTCCGATTTTAGCACCATGTCTGCAGAAAAGAGACTTGCCTTGCTATTTTTTTTTGGTTTTTCAGTTTTATGTGCCACCAACTAAGTTCTCACCCTGTAAGACGTAGGTTAAATTCTCTTTTACCCGCCCTCCCACCATCACTCCACCGCAGCAGCGCCCTCCACCTCGCCAATCTCCCCATGGAGGGTGCCTTTCCTTAGAGGGGAATTCAGTGTCTCCAATATCAGGACTAAATGTTACTTATAGCTAAACCATGTCGTATGTTATTATGACCTTTCTTTCAATATTTTGTTCTTTCTGGAGTTGGTTTTTATTTGCTTGGTTTTCTGTTTACCCATTCGTGATTCAAGCCCAAATCTTCCCCAGTGGCTTAGATCTCATGGCAACACGTTCAAATCGTAGGCATCCACGCATTCCATCTTCTCGAAGAAACCTCTCCCAGGGCCCTTGGCTTCTTCCAGCAGACCTGGTTGCTGTACCTGGGGCAGTCTCCTAGCCTCTCCCTCAGGTGGATCTGCTTCCTTTGTCTGACTTCGGGGAAACACGTCTCCACTGAGAGCCACGGGAAATGTGGCAGTTTTTGGAAAATGTTCATGTCTTGACGTGTCTTCATCCTACATGTAATTCATCGTTTGGCAGGGTACGGGATTTTAGGTTGGAAGTAATTGGCTTGTAGAACTTCAAAGGCAATGCGCCATCATCGTCTGTGAGAGTGCAGATGAACAAGCAATGCTGTTCTGAGTGACGATCTTTTCATGTGACTTGCTCTTCTCTCTAGAGGTTGGTGGGGTCTTCACTTCGTCTCCAGTGCCCCAGAACTCCAGGATGGTGCGCTCTGGTGGGGGTGTAGGCCTTTTTATTCACTCTGTGACCTATTCAGGTTGGAGACTCATGTCCATCAGTCCTGGAAAATGCTCTTGATTTATGTTTTTAGGAGTTTTCTCTTCTCTGGTTTTTCCGTTTCTTTCTTTCTACGTCTCCTACTATTTAGATGTTGGTCCTCCTGAACTGCCCCTCTAGTTTCATTGTCTTCTCTGCTTTTCTTCATTATTGCTTTGTCTGCTGTTATTTTGGGAAGATATCTTTAACTTCCAGGCTTTTGGTTTAATTTTTCATTTCTGCTATATTTCTCATTTCTAAGACCTTATTTCGTTCTCTGAATGTTCACTTTTGTAGCATCTTATTCTTATTTCATGGATGTAATAGCATATTTGTGAATAAATGATTTTTTAAAAAGATTTTATTTATTTATTTTTAGACAGAGGGGAAGGGAGGGAAAAAGGGAGGTAGAGAAACATCAGTGTGTTGTTGCCTCTCATGCATCCGCCACCAGGGACCTGGCTGGCAACACAGGCATGTGCCCTGACTGGGAATCAAAACGGCAACCCTTTGGTTTGCAGGCCGGCACTCAATCCACTAAGCCACACCAGCCAGGGCTGGTTCATTTTTTTTTAAAAAAGGCTTTATTTTATTTAAAGCAGTTTTAGGTTCTCAGCAAAACTGAGCAGAAAGCACAGAGTTCTCATATGCCCCCTGCCCCCAACCTACAACCTCTCCTGCTGACAACGTCCCCCACAAGAATGAATGGCACCTGATAATGTATCCACCATTGTGACATCATACAGGTGGTTCCACTGCCCTAAAAACGCTCCGGGCTCAGCCTATTCACCCCTCCCTCACCCCATCCCCTGGCAAACACTTTTTATTTTTAAAAATTTACCCTTACCCCTGCTTCTAGAGGTAACCCAGCCAGCCAGCCCCTGATCCCTGCACCTGGGGTGGGGACGTCCATAACGTAGGCTGGGTTGCCTCTCAGCTTCCCCTTCATTGCTGGCTCAGGACTCAGATTTCTCTGCCCATCCTCTCTCCAGCTTCCAAAACTTGTTGCTGTTGCCTTCTGCCTTGCTCTGTTTCTATGAGTTGATACCTTAAAAAAAAAAGTCCGTCTTCTGTGGGTTAGCAGGGCTTCAGAAGGGCATGAAAGGAAATGCGTGAGCTCAACCCACCATCTTTAATTAGAAGTCTCTCCAATTGGATTTTCTGTTACCTCAAATTCAACCTTACCCAGACCAATCCCCTCCTTTTCCATGACAACACAAGCTCCTTCTCTCTATGTCCTGGCTTCTGCCTGTGGCTCTGGCACTCACTGTTACCTAAGGTTTAAAACCATGGAGTCCCCTTTGCACCTTTGCTTCCTTTGCCTCCTATTTGTGGAACCAGCCTCTCCTTCCTTCCTTCCTTCCTTCCTTCCTTCCTTCCTTCCTCTCTCTCTCCCCCTCCCTCCCTCTCTCTTTCTCTCTTTCTTCCTTCCTCCCTCCCTCCCTTCCTTCCTTCCTTCTTTCCTTCCTTTCATTCCTTCTGGCGTCCCTCCCATTTTCCTTTTTTCTCTTCGCAGCAACCACCCAGATCCCTTCTCAGCCCCAGGCCTGAGTGAATGGCCTGTTAACCATCTTCAAGTTTTCCCCTTTCACATCTAACCTGCAAATGTCTTATAAAAAAGAAAACAAAACCAGTCGTGGTCATGTCATTCGCAGCTGGAAAATATTTTGTCTAGAGTAAAACATCCAAAATTCTGAATTGTCAGGCAAGTTTCCAGAGTATGACTCCAGTTCGCCTCTCCGGGACGCATTCTGCTGCCACTGCTCCTGGGCATGGTCACTCCGGACACACTGGCCCCTGCCCGTCCATTCCCTCTGCCCGTGTGCGTCTCCATCGCTGCCTCTGATGAGAAGCTTCCCAAGTTACCCCAGGAGACTTGCACACACCCTCTTCTAGTTTCCGAACGGCAAATTGAAGGTCGTGCTATCACTTTTTTGCTTACACGCCTGTCTCTCTGTGGGGTTCTTGGAGGGGAGAGATTGTGTCTTATCCATCCTACGTTCAGGGCTTAGCTTGGTGACTTGTATGTAGTAAGTTCTCAATAAATGTTGGGTGTATGAATGACTGACTTTACAGTTATATATTTGGCCCTTGAACAACGTCAGCTTGAACTGTGCGGGTCTGGAGTTTTTTAAAAAATTATGCATTCGGACCTTCATATCCTCAGGTTCACATCCACATATTCAACCAACTGCAGATGCAAAGGGCCGACTGTATACATGGTTTTATGTCATTTTATATAAGGAAGGGACTCCAACATGCTTGGATTTTGTATTTGCGAGGGGTCCTGGAACCAATCCCCCCACAGATACAGACGGATAACAGGTGTTAGGTTTTTTGGAGAGTCAGATTCATACGCAGATTTTCAACTGCTGGGGGGCGGGGTTGGCGTCCCGAACCCCTGCATTGTTGAAGGGTCCACCGTACTTCATTCTTTGTGGATGTCTCTTCCTTTCTATGCAGCTGCCTTCACTGTCACTGTATGAACTGTAGTAAGAAGATGTTTTTAGTAATTAAAAGTCCTTGGAAGTGTCATAAGAAGGACCTTCTCTACGTCAAGGATTATTTACAGCAAAAGGAAGAGGAGCATGTTCTTTTTGCATGTTGCGTCATCTTGATTCATGGGTTATTTTACTTTTTCACACATCAGTGTTCTTTCCCCCAAGTGTCCTGTACGCCCCCTGGGGGCAGGGCTTGCGCATAGCAGTTACTTTCAGCATTCCGCGCGGCACCCAGCACCAGCCTGGGTGTACAGTTAGGTGCTTAATAATGATTTGTAGCCTCACCACATACACTCCGGGGCAGGGGGAGGTAAATGGGCTAGGTTGGGTGATTCTCTGGGAGTGAAGCAAAATCAGGAACCCCAGCTGGGACCGGGGTCAGGCCTGGGTGATGGTGGTGAAGGTGTGACAGCGAGGACCAGACAGGCTGTGGCAGAGGGCTTCTGGGATGGCCAATCACAGGCAAGCATTCTTCGAGAAGCAGGAAGCAGGAAGCAGGAGGAGCATGAGAAAGGAGTTAGATGGGGGGAGAAAGTCATGTGTGTGAACTGGAGTGGCCGCTGGGTGGGGGTGGCAAGTGCGGTGGGGGAGGGGTGAAGGTAGGGGGTAGGTCCTCCAGGGCGAAGGCCTTGGGGCCACTTCTGCACTCTTTGTGACCAGCACCATCCTCCCTCCCACATCTCCTGCCTCCTGTTGGCCTCCCGCTCCATGTGGTGGTGCCTGAGTCAGAGCCACCTGCCTGCATTTTGTGGGTCTTGCCTCCTCCTCTCTGAAGGCCTCTGCCCTGGATGGGGTTCCCACTCCTCTTTCCTCTCCCCACTTCGCCAGATGTGAGTTCCATGACTGTTTCCAGGCTCCCCCTCCAAGAGGGGGTCCTCACCCCTCTTCCAGAGCAGCCCAGGACTGAGTCCTGGGGTTGATAATGAGGAAGAAGGGGGTGTCAGAAATGCCTAGTCTGATGGAGTAGGGAGGGCCTGCTCACACACACACATACCTAGGAGTTTGTAGCTTGAGCCTCTTCTGCCCTTTCCCCACCCCCTCCAAATACACTAAAAATACACAAAATCATCATAGCTGAGAAAATTAATAGTAAAACCTTCCCTTGACATTCCATGGCTATATCCCTCTACCCCTCCATTTCTGGGGTCCTTTCTCTCCCTTTGCTACTAAAATTACACCTGTACCCCCATTTCCACTCCACACACGGACTCCCCAACTCATCCCTCTTCTGCTCTCACTCCCCTTAGAAACTGTCCCGTCCCAGGATGCCAGCAGTCTCCTGTCCCAAGCCCATGCTGGCGATGGTTGCAGTAGAGTCTCCCAGGCCTTGAATTCCATAAACCTTGCAGCCCCTCTCACTGAAGACCCCCAGCCTCAGCCTCAGGACCACCCTGTCTCCTGGTTCTCCTCTCTCCTTGCCCACCGACCATCTCTGCCTTCCTCCACAACCGTGCCTCTTGCCCCACGACCAGGTGTGGGCCCAGGTGCACTCCACCAAGGCCCATCTCTCCAGCCCCTCTGCACAGAGCAGCTTAATGTCTTGCCCCGCTGCAAGCCCAGCCTAACATGTGGCCTCTTCGTTGGCTCTGCCTTGACCCCAAAAAGCTAAAAGGGTGAGAATTCTTCTAGTGGCCCAGGACCCAAAACTTGGGATCATTCTTTTGTTTGTCAATGAAATATTGCAGCCAAACAAAAAGTACAGGGAACGATAGAATGAACTCCTGCATTCCCACCACCCCCCTCAAGTGCTTCCACCGGCCAGCACAGGTGCTCCCAACCATTCAGCTCAAGGTTCCCTTCCTGCACCCAGCTCACGAATTAACCACTACTGACATATTCAAAGCCCCTTGACTACCCCTCCCCACTGTATCTCCTCTTTCCCCGAGGCAGCCACCATCCTGAACGTATTAACCATTCCTACAAATTCGTTCAATGTTTGCTAGTGTGTGGGCCCTTAGTGATAGCTGGCGGTATTATGGGAGTCTTCAAGCATTGTGGGAATGGCGACACTTTCCATGTACCTTTCCTCGACTTCGTTTTTTTCTCACACTCACCCTGTTGATACAAGTAGCTCCTGTTTTGCTGTTTTCTCAGCAGTGTTTGCTTTCATTGTAAAAATGTGCTCCTTTTGGTACAATTGTTTCTGTAAATTTTTTTGTAAGCACGTGCTCTCCCACAAATAGGCACATAGATCTCCTGTCGCTGCCGTTCTTGACCCCTCTACTCTCCTGCAGCCACCTAGTCCCATCTCCTCAGTTGTTCAAAACACCTCCTGATACCGCTCTTTAAAAAAACCTCTCTGTCTAGGACTTCATCACCTGTCACCTGGACGAGCCCCCCAGTCACCAAACTGGCCCCTGCTGGCTCAGTGTGCCGCCTGGCCTCTTCACCCCACAGTGAATTTCTCCCCAACCCCAGAGTTGACCTGTTACTCCTCTGCTCTAACCCTCTCCTGGGCACACTGCCCCCAGCGCCCAGCCTGGATCCCAGCTTGGCCTTCGGGCTCTCCACAGCCTGGCCGCTACCTTTCCAGTGTCATCTCCCACACCTGCAGCCTCTCTGGCCTTCCTGGCCATCCTCCTGATGTCCAAACCAGCCCCCCGCCTCCTCTCAGTTTTTGGCCCCCTGGCCAGGCTCTCCTGCTTAGTCTTGTCTTCCTTTCAAGGTTTCCCATTCGGGGGCGTCCAACCTTTTGGCATCTCTGGGCCACACTGGAGGAAGAGTTCTCTTGGGTCACACATTAAATGCACAAGCACTAGCAAAACCTGATGAGCAAAAAAAAAAAAAATGCTCTTAAGTGAATTCAGGATTTTGTGCTGGGCCACATTCATAGCCATCCTGGGCCACAGGCAGCCCGCGGCTGTGGGTTGGACACCCCTGCGGGTGAGCTTAACCTTCTCTAAGACATCTGCTCTGAACACCTCTGAAGGCCACAGCCTGTGGTGCTGAACCACCACTGTGGCCCATGCCATCCTATATGTAACAAGACTGTCCCCCTCTACATGTAAACTCCTCAAGGACATAGGCCGCACCTTTTAACCTTCACCAGCATCACCATTCACTGGCAACCCCCAGGTGTGGGCCTGGTTGGTGTACATGCTTCATAACCATTGCTTCCCCCTTTCATCTTCTGAGTAGTCAGGGGTTCTGCTTATGCACAAGTAAGGGACTGTACCACACCGCACTTGCCCAGGGCCTTGCTGGGTGCCAGCGGGTGTAAGTGTGGGCTGGCAATGATGGGGGGGCAGGCTTCTGCAGCCCATCAGCCTCCCTGCCCTGCCTCTGCCTCCCCCACCTCCATTTATTCCTCATGTTGTGCCCCATCGACCTCCTCCAAGCTCCACCTCAGCCCCTCCATAGGTCTAGAACATCTCACCTCCCCCTTCTCCCCACCCAGGTTTCCCTGCCCCAGCTCCAGCCTGTCTTCCAGGGGGTCCCCTTGACTGCTCTGGTAATTGACATCCCAGGTCACATCTTATTAACAGCTATTATGTGCTGAGGGCTTAAAATGCACTAGACACTTTTTTGTATGTTATATTATTAATTTTCTCAGCAAGCCAATGGCAACCACCCCACTCCAATCTACAGACAGGGAAACCAAGGCCCAGAGAGGTCAAGAAGCTTTCCCAAGGCCACAGAGCCAACAAGTAACAGCAGCAGGATCTGAACCCTCATTGGCTGAGTCCTGTGGGGCCCGAGTTGACTCCCTGCAGCCCTGGACTCCATCTGGTTGGCAGCCAGAGAACCAGCTCTCTGAGATCATAGTCCTGTCTGTGTTTCTTGGGGGCCCACCCACCCTGCTCTTGGCCCACTCCTGAGCCCAGGAAGCAGCAGCCAGTCTGAGGTCCAGATCTGGGAGCAAGAGGGGCACTGAGCCTTAGCGGGTAGAAGCCGTCTCATCCGGGCCAGGAGCTCCAGAGAACTCCTGCCCAGTGCACCTCTGTACTACCCTGTTAACCTGGCCCACTTTACAAAGATGACCAGCCAGCCCCTGCCCCCCAACCCCACCCCAGCCCCTCCTGCCCAGGACAAGAGCGCCTTTCAGCCTTGGCTGCCACCATGACCACCTTCTCAGGAGGGGCTGTTTTTCTAAACTTTTGACCCTGCGGTAGAGACAGACTGCAGGTCTGAGGGGGGACCTGGGCCTGTGATGGGATGTCACTGTGACCACCACGTGCTACGTGTCCCTGCCCTTGGTGGTCCTCTAGGCATAAACATATCTGAGTGGTGGCCTGTGTGCCCCCAGTGTGCCTGCTTACGCTCAGGTGTGCTTGTGTGAGTGTGCACGCACACGTGTGTGCAGTCGTTATGAATTCCCCGCCTCACACAAGGGCTGCTTTGTCTTAGCTGCTCTGACTCCCTTTCCCATCAGAAGGCCCCTGTTTGGTTACTTTTATGGGGTGTTTCAGCCTTTTTCTCCGGTTCTGTCTGTCCCTCAGTGACTATTCCAAGCCCCAACTTACCTCATTCTGCCTAGACAAGCTGCAGCTGGGGAACGCAGAAGCCAGTGCCTACTTCCTGGCTCTGAGGCACTCTGTACCTCAGTTTCCCCATTAGGAGTCTCCAAATAAAGACGGGGTCAAGGAGCCAAAGTATGCCTTGGCTGGTGTGACTCAGTGGGTCGAGCACAGGCCCGCAGACCAAAATGTCTCTGGTTCGATTCTCAGCCAGGGCACATGCCTGGGTTGCGGGCCAGGTCCCCAGTTTGGGGGTGGGAGAGAGAGAATCAATCAATGTTTCTCTCCCTCCTTTCTTCCTCCTTTTCCCTCTCTCTAAAAAGAAAATCTTTTTTTTTAAAAAAACCAAAGGAAATAATATCACTAAAAAGCTAAGCCACCGAGCCTCCTTCCTCTCTCGTCCACTGGAAACCCATGGTCTCTCATTCTTAATGCCTCCTCTGTCAGCTTCTTTGATTCCCTGTGTCTCAGTTTCCTCTTCTGTAAAATGGGATAATAATAGTATCTAAGTCAGAGTTGTGAGGATTGTACTACCTATGAAGCTGCTAGTCCGGTGTTTGGCACCTCATAAAAGCTCGTTAAACTTAATTACTTCCCGCACAGATCTTTGTGCAGCCCTTGGCTGCGCCCAGTGTGCTCTGGAGCTGTCTTCCCACCAGGCCCTGTCTCATCTCTTCCCATCCCCTGGTCCTGTTTAGGGTGTGTAACAGGTCACAACAGGTTGGAGGGGCCTGGGAAGCGCCCCTCCTCATCCCCACGATAGAAAAGGCTGTTTCTGCTCTGGGATAGAGGCTGCTCTCTGGGATATGGGGTGGCAGGTATGCTGTTCTCAAGGGAAGTTGAGCCCCTTCTCCCACCCCTTCCTACCCCCATCCTCCCCAAGGGCAAGTTTGCCCAAGGAGGAGCATAAGGTCTGCTTTGTCTAAAGCGCCCTCTGCTGGCCATTAGCAAAAGGCCTTGGGTAGGGGTGGCCGCCAGTTAATGGTAGGAGGAGGAGGTTTCAGAAGGTGAGGGGAAGGGGGAATTCTGCCCAATGCAGAGTCCAGAGCGCTACCTCCTCGCCCTAAACATGTCTGGCTTGGAGTACCCCTCTTTCCCCCCCGCCCCAAACTGAGAACAAGTTCTGAAGATAGCTTCCCTCTCCCCCTCAGGGCAGAAATGCTAAGAGCAGGCCAAGCTGCCAGCTACAGCTAACGACCTGCCCCAATAGCTACGGATAACAGCAGGAAGGAGAGGCTACACAACATGCAGAACTTTCTGGCAGCAAAGCGTAATTGCGGGAGGTCAGGAAGGGGAGTTCTTATTTAGAAGAAGGTAATAAGGTGGTGTGGGGGGAGGGGTGTCCCTCATGCCATCTATCAGCTAAGAAAATTGTAAGCCCAATACACTCAGAAGGTGGTGGTCCACAGCAGTGCCATTTCTTAGATTGCAAGACGCTCTCCTTTGCCAAAGCCCCAAATAGGTCTTCACTTCATGTCCAAATACACTGACCAGGCATTTGCCATGTTTCTGGGGGAGGAATAAAAAAATCAAAACAAAAACTCTGGCTGAAGCAGAAGAAACTGCAGTTAGACGGCTGGGAGAACTGTCCCAAATGAGGCCGAGAGTAGTCTCCTCCCTGCAGGGGTGTCCAACCCGTGGCCCACGATGGCTATGAATGCAGCTCAACACAGTCATAAATTTACTTAAAACATTATCAGGTGCTTTTTGTGTGTGATTACATGTCACAATGTATTTAATGTGTGGCCCAGACACCAAAAGGTTGGACACCCCTGTTTAGTCTCTGGGGTCAGCCTATAGAACAGACCTTTTTCTTCCGGGGTGGAGGAAGGGAGCTGGGAGCCTGACAGCCAATACTTCCAGGTGCTTTGGGGCTTTCTAGGGGGCTGGTGGGTCCCGGTGGGGATAAGTGGTGGCAGCGAAATAATCTTTTTATTGAACTGTACAGTGCCACTGTCCAGGTTACACACAGCTAGTTGTATGTCCAGGGCCCGGGAGCCTCCACGCAGGGCAGGGAGGGGCAGAGAGAGAAGAGGGGAAGGAAACAGTTGGTGGTGGAAAGGGCAAGACAGGTCTGGGCCAGAGAAGTCGCGGACTGAAGCTCCAGCAGTTTGGCGATTTGTGGGAAGGGCGAATGCTTTCATTTATGCTTTCTCAACACCCTTGCCTCTCCCTCCGCACTTCCCCCAAACACAGCTGCCCCTTGAGGTATTCAAATCAGAACTCCACTTTCGTGTGGTTGTTTTTCAACATTCGGTCGGCCCTCCTCGTGCATCTGTGGGTTCGACCAAACTTACAGGCCGAGGGCCGGCTGTGTGCACTGTGGTATTGTCTACATCACTATATACAAGGGACTTGGGCGTCTGTGCATTTGAGTGTTCCTGGGGGCTCCTGGAACTGATGGGGGCTTCCAGGGATGACTGAAGTTTGGTGGCGGGGGGGGGGGGGGGGGAAAGAGTCAAAAGTTGTATGTTTAACTGCACGGAGGTCACAGCCACTAACCCCCAAGTCTTTCAAGGGGCAACTGCACACACTCCTCCCTGGACCCTGCCTAAGGATGGAGGCCTGTGGTCCCTACCCTAAGAGGTGTCAGGACTCACCTTTGGTTTCAACAGCTTGGATTCTTCCTTTTCTTCTCCTCCCCCCCCCCCCTCCAGGTCTCCTGTACAGAGGTTGGGGTTCCGACCCTGAGCCCCCCAATACACTGCACACATGGGCATCACCAACAGCCCTACCCCGGCAGCTTGATGCCTCCACCCCCCCACACACCCCTGTGCAGGTAGCCCCCGTGAAGACACGGGTGATAGGCCCAGGGTACTGGGGCAGATGTCTCCAAGGGCAGTGGCCCAGGTAAGTGTCCTGCAGCTGGACTCCCAGCTGAAAACATCCTGACAGAAAGTCGTATTTCAAACCTGGGAAGGAACTGGGGCAAGTGGTGACTTCTCAAGAAAGAAATGATGAGCCTTCTGGCTTGAAAGGCAACACCACAGAACGCCCAGAGGACGTGTGGAAGTGGGGACAGAGCAGCAGGGGAGCCTGGTGGCCCACCGGTACGTGGCGCACAAGCCCACTCACCAACTCAGCAGGAAGCGCTCTTACAGGAGCCCCCACCATCGAGCTGGTGCCTCCTGCCCCCAGCTCCCCAGAGCAGAGAAACTTTGCACTTTAATGCACTTCCCTGTCACCTGGCGACACACACAGGGCCCGGTGTATAGAGGACGTTTAATATTTCTGTGCTGGTCAAACAAAACACAGGTGCGGAGTACACAGGGGCGGGGGCGGAGGGCCCCCTGCCTCTTGGGAGGGGTGGCTTGTGAAGGGGTGTATGTGGGGGTTTCTTAGGAAATAGTCCAAGGAGTCTTCGCAGCAAAGGGGCCTAGCCCAGGGTGGCACAAGTGTCCAGTACACCCAGTCCTCGGCCTCGAGTCGGGGTCCCCCATAGGGGGTCTGTGGAGAGTGTCACTTTTTTCCAGCTCCTTTGCTGGAATCCACACTCCCAGCGTAATGGGGGACTTGGTCCTAGAGAGGGGTCTGGAGAACCCCAGGAAGCAGCCCAGGGTTGGGACTAGGGCTCATATGCCCGCTGCCCATGGGGGTGGAGGGGCTGAGGGCGGCCCACCTCCGTCCCCTGCCCTCTTTCCTTCTCCCAGGCTGGGCAAGAGCAGAGGGGAGGTGAGCAGGGTCCCCAGCCCGACTGAGTCCCAGGGTCCTCAGGATTGGGTGGAGAAGGGGTGAAGAGAGAGGGTCTTGGCCACCAACAGACACTGTAAACTTTGGTTTAAAACAATAACTTAAGTGGAGGGAAGGCTTCCAGCCTGGGGCTGGGGTAGGGAGCAGAAGGACCAGGGGGTGTAGGAGGCGACAAAGGAAAAAGCCAACAAAAAGTTTTGGTTTTTGCTTCCGGCATAAGAAAGGTCTTTGGTCATCTGTTTAACTGGGGGGGACAGGAAAGGGGTGCTGAGGGTGGGTGAGGGGGGACTGTAATAGGGGACCTATAGGCTGGGGGCAGGAGTGACCTAGTGGGTCACAGCAGCCACCAAATTAATCCCACTGGCCCCTCGAGCCCAGTGTGAGCCTGGCCTTTCCCCAGACAGGGGCAGGGTGTTTCTGGCAGTCCAGGCCCCACCTCTGCCCCAACTCTAGCCCCAAGGTGGCTGGGCTCCCTTCAGCGGCCCCACCTCCAGAAGGCTGCTGGCACGGACCTCTCGGGAGGCGGTAGCACAGGGACTCTTCCTATACTCCCTGGACTGTAGGGCAGTTGCAGGGGCATCCAGCAAATGGGTGGAGGCCAAGTTCAGCCTGGGTCCCATCTCAGGTTGGGGAGAAGGGGCTGGAGCCAGGGGGCCCTGCTCCTGTGGACCCCACAGGGCACACAACTTGTGCAACCCCAGTTGTGGCTTTTGAGTGGGCACAGCCGAGGGGGGCTGGTACTCCTGGGGATGGGTGGAAACTTCAGTTCCCCCACCCAGGCCAGGGTAGGAGTAAGAGTTAAGGGTGGAGAACTTTTTCTTCACAGTATGGAAAAGAAGGTGAGAGGGAGCACAGATTAGGGGAGTGGGGGGCCTCTGGCTAGAAAAAACACTGCCAGAGCCAGGTGTGAGGGGCCCTGGGTCTGAGAGGGGTGGCTTAGCCCTGCCCGTGGGTCTCCACAGCACTGCGGGGGCCCTATGGGGAGAGCTGGTGGGGGCGGAGGGCCCTGCTGCTGCTGGTGGCGGGGAGGGTTTGAAGAGGGGCCTGGGCCCTCCGTGTCCTCTGCTTGTCCCAGACCAGGAGTTCTGTTTCCCCTTGGGGGCAGGACCGTCCGTGCCCCAAGCGTCTGTCAGTCAGGTCACATTGGGAGTTGCTGGCCAGTCCCCCCATCTGAGTCCCGGAAGTGCCTTGAGGTTTGGACGGGGCTGTGGAGTGGGGGTAGGTGGGGCCTGGGTTCCAGGAGGGGTCTCACCCCTGCCCTGCCTGCCCCTGAGGCCCTTAGGAGAGTTCCTCTCCAGGCAGCTCCTCCTCCAGGTCCCTGTCTTCTGCAGGCCCTGCGGTGCTGGGGTTGGAGGGCCCCAGGGCGGGTCCAGGCCGTCTGTCTTCCTCTGCCTCTGCAGGCTCCTCTTTCACCTGCACCTGGTGGCTGTGACAGAAGGGATCATGTGGGCACCGTGGTGGCCTTCCCCTGCTCCCCTTGAGAACTCATCCAGAATTTGGGGGCACAGAGGGGTTCCACAACTCCCCTCCCCTGCACCTTATCATCCCTGAGTCACTGGGGCCCATTGTGTTAGGTCTGATGGATCTCCCCCAAGGCTCTTGTCAGAGGAAAGGGGAGAGGAGAGAGCAGAGCGTGGGTGGATAATGGAAGGGGGAGAGAGGAAAGGAAGAAGGACCCACAAGAAAGGAGAGAGGCCACCTGTCCTGGGAGGAGAGGCGTGGTGGGGGCGATCAGATGCAATCCCACCTGTAGTGGAAGAAGGCTTCCTCCCTGACGTGTGTGAGCATGGGGGGCAGGGTCCGTGCGTGTGCTCACCTGTACTGGGGCGGGGAGAGGCGAGGCGGGCTGCTGCTGCCATTGCTGGGGAGCGGCTCCCCGGGGGCACCCACGTCGTCATGGCTGAGGGGCAGGAGGCTGCTGGTGGAGCCAGGGTTCAGCATGCCAGGGCTGTTGAGGATGGGGAAGCTGCTCTCGGCCAGGGCAGCCTGGAGGGCACAAAGCAGGCCCTGTCAGTGGGCTGTACCTACCTAGGTTTTGCCCCCTCCCCACTCCCACACAGCCTTCCATGCGTCCGTGTGTTTGTGCACCGGCCCCACTGAGGAATCCATCTGGCAGCTCCCCCAGTCCAGACCCAGCCTTTAGAATACCACAGCTCCCAAGGCCAGAGCTCTGACCCTTCCAGCTCCCCTGGGAATCTGCATCTCACTTAGCCCCTTTCCAGGAGACAGAGGACCTCCAGACTGCCAGGCCAGGGAAGGAGACCCTGTGGATTATGCCCCCTCCCTGCTTCCTGCCCTGCTCTACCAGACCTAGTCTTGAAAGCAGAGGTCCTCCCCCCTGCAGCTGAGGTGGAGCAGAGGGTCAGGGTTCTGGCTACCCAGAGTAGTCTTCTCCCTTCTTTTCTTGCTCCTCCCCTTCTCCTACAGATGGGGAGGGTGGGGGACGGTCTCTCTACAGACCAGGGTCTGTTGAAGAAAAATGGAGGGGGCAGGGGAGCGGCTGGGGGGCTCTGGGGAGGGCCTGATCACCTGGTAGCTGGCGTTAAGTGCTCCATAACTGAGGCTGGAGATCATGTTCTTCACCAGGGTGGGGCTCCTGGAGGAGAGAGAAGGCAGTGTGTGGCTCGTTCATTCACTTACTACTCACTCACCTTGCCCCTGACCAAGGGCCTGCTCTGTGCCAGGGACCATCTCTGCTGCATGCGTTATCCTGGGGCAGGGGGTGGGGTCAGAGTACGGCTGGCCGCTGTCTGCTGCACCTGTGTGCGCCCCTCCTTGGTCAGTCCCCACACTGGCCTGGCACAGCAGGTGCCGGCAGCCCCTGCACAGGCGAGGTGCTGGGCTTCAGCGGCTCCAGACCGTGTCTCACAGCTGGAGAGTGGGAGCAGGGGCCCCTCCCAATGCCTGTCCTCACGTCCTGCTGCCCCAGCACCTCCTCTCCCTCGGGCAGATTTTCCAGTGTCTGGCAAGGTCCAAGCTACAGCCTTGACAGTCCCATATTTGTCATATTCACCGTCTCTCACGGACCTGCATTTAGGGACATCTAGTAAGTCATGTGCTCAGACAGTCCCCGTGTGCTCCTTACCAAAGGCTTTTCTGCACAGGAAGGTATTCGGGAACCGGGTCAGGGAAAGCAATGGCTCAACACTGTGCCTCTTCCACAGTGATCACCCCCAGTTTACAGGGCATGTCAGAGGTCACACGGCTGGTGAGAAGGAATCTGAACCCAGGTCTCCTGATTCTAAGTTGTTAATGAGATGTGAAGACACCAGGTGTGACTGGCACGTGGGGACATTCAGAAGATGGCTTTCCTTCCTCTCCCAGGCCCCAACCCTGCTCCGCCCCCACAGCTGCTGGGGAGGAGAGGCTCTTGCCCAGGGAGAAGGCATCTTCGAGGGGAGCAGGCACCCACAGAGATATCCATCTGACTTGCCTCAGACCTCTCTCTCCTTCCCCCGGGGCCTCAGGGTCAAGAGCACAGGTAAAGGGTGGCCCGTGTGGGGTGGCTGGAGTAGGGAGAAGGCCTCTGGTGCTGGAAAAGAAGCCCAAAGAGGAGGTTTGGACCCTCCCCCAGGTCCCTCAGTTGCCACTGAAAACGCCGCGTGGTCGAACAGATCACAGAAGACAGAAGGTCAGAGAATCGGCCCTGCCCTTAATCTGCTGTGTGACCTCCCTCCAGCCCCTTGTCCTCTCTGAGCCTCCTCTCTGATGAAGTGAAGAGCTGGGGCCCAGGGATCTCGGATGTTGGGTCCTCCTGTGATAAGGGGAGGGCTAGTGGTTCTGGAGACGGCAGACCCACAGCAACTAGCACGTGCCCAGCTCTAGCCATGGACACTTGGGGCCTATCTCCTGCTACTGAAACATGCCTCTCGGGTCCTTCCCTCAGTCAGAAGCAAGGGCGGAACAAGACACAAACATCCTATTTCTAACCATCTGTCATTTCCAGATTCCAGTCTCCCCTGAGCTCCTGCACCCCTTTTCTCCCCGCCTCACCCCCAAAGTGGGGAGCAGTTGGTGCGCTAGGGAGGCAAGGGGGTGACCAGGCCCACGCCCCGGTGGACACACCCTGCCCAAGTCCTGGCCCACATACCCTGTCATCTTTGGTGGTCTCCGCTTCTGATACTCCCGCTCGTCCACAGTCCACACGGCGCCCTTGACGTTCTCCACGCGCACGAAGCACTTGTGCAGGCTGAGGTTGTGCCGCACGGCGTTCTGGGGGTGCAGTCATGAAGGGCATGTGCTCAGAGACAGGCTGGGCCCCGCCTCTGCTTAGGTGAGCACACCTTGTTCCACCTTCCCTGGCCCAGGGACTGGCAGGGGAGGGGCCAGGCAAGGAGACCTGGCTACAGGCCGGGGTGGTAGGGGAGGGGGGTAGAATAGAAGACCCCCTCCCTGCCCTTGGATTCTGCCACTCCCAGCCTCTTCACTACCCACAGCCCATTTCATTATCTGCCCCTCTTCTTCCTGCCAAATTCTGGAAAACTCTGTCTGCCAATTAAACGATAGGTAGTTAGTAACACTTTGTCTATTATCGTTAATCAGACATGTAGCTGTTACTCGGGCTTCTGATTGTCAAAAGGTCACACTCAGGACTTGGCACCTCAGTGAGCCTGGGACACCTTATCTCAAGTTCCCAGAGAATTTCCATTAAGCTTTTAAAGTTTGGGGAATAACTCAGGACCTCTCACGGCAGCCGCTCCCCACTCTGGGAGCAGGGGAGCCACGGCTTGGAGCTGTGCTGCAGAACGGAAAGCTTCCTGACAGCACGGGGCGCACAGAAGACGCCTAAGACACACTCGCTGAAATAAACCAGAGAGCGCCCGAGAGCGTGGGTGCAGCAGCTCTCAGGCAGGAGGAGGAGAGAAAAGAGGGAAAGTCACCTTGCCGCTCCCACCTCCTTCTGGCAGGGTATCTTCTAGAATGAGGTCATCTGGTTTGTAGGACACTTGGGTGAAGGTGGGGGTGCGTGGCCCAATTCCCTGCCCTTCCCCTCCCCCACCCTGGGAACCTAAGCTAGGGCCCAAGCCACCCACTTCCCCCACTGCCCTCACCCCCCCAACCATGTCCCTTAGTCCTGTCCCTACATTCTTCTCTCAGCTTCATCCCCCCTGGCCGTCCCTGTCCCTGTTACCTGTCCTCCCTCACCCCCCCTGCCCCCATCTTGTCTCCTCTTTACATTTCTAAATGGGGAAGAAAGCGGGCAGGGCGGGCAGCCTGTGCCCCTGGAGATCCCCTCTCCCTCTCCTCCTTCCAACTCTTGCCACTTGCAACTGGCCCGATTTCATTACCAATTTTAATTTGCCTCTAATTAAATCCTGTGTATTTTTCCGACTCGCTTGCTAATCCACGAGGGAGGCGGGTGGCTGGAGTGGAATCTCTTGGAGCGATAATTACAAAGGGCCTAATCACGCCGGGGCTCCTGCCTCGGAATAAATTTGCCCGCATTACGGGGCTCCGATCCTCCGCTTTGCAAATGAGAATGACCCCAATTTCCGAGGATGGCCTCACCGGGGCTTTTTTCCCTCATTTCGAAGCCTGATTCGTGATGAGAGACTAATTCGTTACGCTGAAACATTAACGGCAATTTCAGGGGTCTGGCGGGGGCTGCGTAAACAAAAGGACAGGCCCACAACATCGGCCCTGGAAGGGGATGGACACAGGGGGAGGGCTGGAGAGGACTGTCCGCTTGGCAGATGGCAGCTATGTCCCGGATGAACGGCAGCTGGCCTGGCCAACATTGGCTCCCGACCCCTCTTCCCTAGTCTGAAGTGGATAGCATCTCAGGGTGGGGGCCGGAGGGGTGAAGGAGGAGGACAGAAAGGAGGCGGAAATAGTTAAGAGGGACCTCAAGGGAGATAGGTGGGTGGAAAGGGAGGTGGGAGGGACAGAGTTGGGTGTGGACAGGGTGCATTTCCCAAGTAACGCGAAAGAAGGTGCGAAACTCCTGAGGGTCAGAGTGGACCTCAGGCTGAGACAGTCTGCTGTGCCCCAAGTGGTGGAAGCAGCAGCAGAGCACTGCCGGCTGGGAAGACCACCCACCCAACCATTCCACCAGCTTCCTGTCGGGACCAAGGCAGGTGAGGGGAGGTGGAGGTGAGGACTCCGGAGTGAGAGACACACCACTGAGGTGACCAGGGCTGGGCAACCAGGTGAAGGTGGTATGAAAGGCCAAGGGCATTGGGCTCCGGGGCAGAGTGGCATCACGCCAATCATTGGGTATTTAAGGAAGTCACCTAAATGAGTTCCCCCGGATTTCAAGAAGGGAGAGTAAAAATTGTAGTGAGGTGGTGCAGTTAAGAGAGAACAGGGAAAGGAGTGTGGGTGGGTGGGGGAGTGGTATGCTGCCCCCAAGAAACACATTGTCTGATGGAAGCGAGGCTCTACATTGTCACCCCTAAAGGCAAAGGATTAACATGCAATGTTAAAGTAAACATTAGGTAGGAATCGTAATGATTCATATAGGAACTCTATCATTTACAAAACCTAGTATCCACTGTCCCCGAGGTTGCAGACTGCGCCAGGAGGGCCTGGGGAAGGCCCTGCCGGCTCACAGAGAGGGCAGAACTCTGGTTGGCCGGAAATGACATCACTTGCAGCCAATCAGAGTAGCTCTCCCAGCCTCAGAGCTCCTCACCTAAGCTTTGGAAATTGGGCCTGGGGATATGGAAGATCCTGGAGCAGTCGCTCCTGGGTACTTAGCACACTCCCAGAGCACAGAAGGTGGGGCCCTGTGCGGACTCCACCCAGTCCTGGGCACTGGTGGGGAGGGGGCCTTAGTGACACTTGTAGAAACCTGGCAGGATGGGGGGAGGGGAGGGAGTAGCCTGTTTGCACTTTCTGCACTGGCCAGCAGGGGGACCCAAGAACCAGGGATCCAAGTGCAGTTCTGAAGCAGGGACTCCTCAGGTGTCTAAACTTCCCCAAGTTCCCAACACTTCCCTCTCCTTACTGACCACCACCACCCCTCCCAATTCAGATATGACTTTCCCACTCCGCTGCAAAGACCCTAATCTTCTCACCCATCAGACAGACATACACACAGGCATACAGACACACAGACCATCTTGGCTATAGAGAAACAAATGGCCCACATCTCACTGTCCTATTTTTCTAGGGTCCCTCCCTTGCTTGCCTCTGGTCCCTCAGGAAAACTCTTATGGGCTGAAGGTGTTGAAATGACTAATTGGATGGAGACAATTATCTTCCTGCAGCCCACGGCGGAGTTGGGGAGAGCGTGTGAGTGCCCGTGTTTGAGCCCCAGTGTATACAGTCCGCGGTCTCAGTGCATCCTGAGGCCTGCACCCCCACACCCACTCCATCCTCCGCTTCGGAGCATGCGCCTTCAAAGCAAGGCAGCCAGGCCCTGAGGGTCTCCTGTGAATGGAACCCAGGCCTCCCTACCAGGCTCAGGCATTAGCTAGCACCCGACTTCACAGGGCTGGAGTCTTTGGGGCCCACGGGGAAGCACTCCAGAGAAGAGGAGGATTTCTTCCCAGAAAGAAGGCAACACAAGGCTGGAAGGGAGGGAGTCATTAAGAGGCAGTTAAAGAACATGCCACGGCCCCTGAAGAGGTAGGGGAGAGGCACATCCCCAGCCCGAGCTCTGGTGGGACCGTTTTGGTAAGATTGCCTCTGGGAGGGACTGTAAGGTGCGCTTAGTCCCAGTGTTGTCCAAGGGTGACTGGGGCCCTGGGCGGGGTGAGAGGGGCATGCCTCACCTTCCAGGTGGCAGTGTTTCTCCGGAAATAGGCGAACATCCTGGTGAACCAGTTGTAGATCTCATTCAGGGTCAGCTGCCTGTCGGGGGTTTCCAGAATGGCCTGTGGGCAAGGAAGAAGCAAAGGGACCCTCAGTCTCGGCCTCAAAGGGTCCCAGGCTTGTGTACTCTCCCCCGGGGTCTCTCTTCTGCCTGGCGCTAACTCACCCTGAGGGCAGAGGAGACTGGCTGCAGAAGCCTGTGGATGATAAAGACTGGTGACACGCGGGGGGCCTGAGCAGACCAG